>NC_051846.1:48991828-49012224 GCF_002237135.1 Teleopsis dalmanni
TCAATTTTAACATTAAAAGCTCCAAGCGAAAGTTAAATAATATTACACGTTATCGAAATTAGTATTGTAATGGTTCATAAACGCATAAATTTTATCCGAAAATATTTTTATCATAGTGGTGATGATGTGATATGTAAAACTTGTGAAAAATATATTAACTATAATGCTAGAAATTTAAAACGATATTTTTAAACCAATCAAAACAAAAAATTTTAAATAACTATAATATTCGGTCCCTGCTTATACGTTTTAATTGAAAGAAAGTAGTGTACCAAAGTATAAATAAAGAAATATGTATATATATAAATCTGTAAGGTGGTCGCAATGTATTCGAGTTATTTGAGGCTTATTCCATCAAACCCAGAGCTATTTTGCAATTAGTGTACATGTATATGGGATTTAGATTGAATAAAAAGCATTATTGCACATCATGTAATGCAGTTTTTAAGTAATTATGTCGTTATATTTGAAAAAGAATATGATTTAAGGATACCTTAATAAAAGACTAAAGATTAAAGATCTGCTGCACCGTAAGCAAACAGCTCACACACTTTAACTTATGGGAAAACAGTTTATTAAAATATAAATAGATAACATATGTACAATATTTCGTGAATAGAAATTTATAATTCTCATAAGGTTTATTTATTTTCTTCAATAAGATGGTCACAATGTTTTCGGCTCATTTGGGGCTTGTGCCAGCAGCTCTAACGCTGTGCTTCAGTCATTGTACATGTATATAAGATTTAGAATGATCTGTTGTAAAATGATGTGGGTTATTGCCTAATCGTTCGTTTTTATCCATTTTATGAATAATTATATTTTTATAATTGAGATCAAAATTAGGGTATAATATACAAAAAAAAAGAAAGGTTTTATAAATGCTAAGCGCATGCAATCAGCACAAATACTTTAAATTGTGATAAACAATGTATCCACATTAGGGTGCCATTAAGGTATATGGGCAATTTTTTTTTCGTAAAATCGGTTGACGGCACCCCCCAGATCGGTTCATTTTACTAAAAAAATAATCTGTGTAAAATTTTAGTTCAATTGGATAAGTGGAAATGGTGCCCCAAGAGCCTCAAAGATTGGAAAATAACGATTTTTTCCATAAAATTCATCTTTGATTGCTTATATCTCCGACATATTTAATTTTACATGAAAATTGTCTTTATAAAAGTTATAGATCTATTAAAAATAAACAATTCACTAATACAAAGTTTTTCTGTATTTTTAATAGTTATTGAATAAAAGCAAATACAAGCTGAAATCTCCCTATTAAATTTAGGTAAGTTCAATGAATGAATTGTCTACTAAATTTGCTACAAAATAAGTCCAATACTTGTAAAGTTATATACATAAGTGAGTTTCTGTATTATTCATTGGAAAGCGAAGTGAATTTTAATTCAAAGTGATTACAATAAAAAGTGTACAAGTCTGAAAACCCAAATGTTGAACTATTTCAACGATTTCAGAAGTTTTGGCCGAAAATAAACGTTGATAACTTTACAGTCGGCTTAGAAAATGAAAAAGTAAGAAAATCGTTAAATATGGATGATGTGTTACGAATTACAAGTTTCCTTTATAAGATTCGTAAGGATAACCAACCAAGAGATGATTATAGGGAACTTCTGGAACTTGCATTAATGTTTTTAGGAGAAAAGCCGAACTGTACCATAAAGTTTCGACCTCCTGGAGCTATACATCATGCAAGATGGATGGTGAAAGTTATGCATGTATTAAAAATATTTTTATTTAGGAAAGAGTTCAAATTATCTACAGAAGAAGAAAATGCTCTTTGCGATATATGTATATTTATTACTAAAGTGTATGTCGAAGTATGGTTTAATGCTTTGTCATCAGTCAAAGCTCATTTTCAAGATTTTAATCTTCTTTCTATTCTCAGTCAATATCAAAAATTTGTATTTGGTATTTACGCTCAAAGCTTGTTCATTTTGCTTTTTTGGATTTAAATATATCACCTGAGACAAAGAAAAAGATGGTTTCAAATTTGAATATAGATAGTGATGACAAGGAAGCTCCTGACTTCAATAGATCGCGCAAAAATAACTGAAGGTAATAAGGATACTTTGCTTCAGCAACTTTAACTAAAATAATAAAAATTATGTCGGACAAACCTAGAATTAGTACTTTTTTATTATTAGAAAGATTAAATTTTGGAAATATTGAATTTATTTTAAATTTTTTAGAAATATTAAATTTTTTGTAAAGCTGAAGCGGACAATAACATTCACAGTACTTTCAAAGCTAGCAATTGGGTGACTTCAACTTATTTTTTGTTTTATTCAATAACTATTAGAAATACAGAAAAACTTTGTATGAGTGAATTGTTTATTTTTAATAGATCTAGACAGTTTTTATGTAAAATTAAATATGTCGGAGATATAAGCAATCAAAGATGAATTTTATGGAAAAAATCGTTATTTTTCAATCTTTGAGGCTCTTGGGGCACCATTTCCACTTATCCAATTGAACTAAAATTTCACACAGATTATTTTTTTTGTAAAATGAACCAATCTGGGGGGTGCCGCGGGCAATTTTCCGACTTTCGAAAATTAATGGCACCCTAATCCACATATAATTAAAGAAATAATTTGTAATTATTGAGAATAGTTATTGTTTTATTACTTATTTTGAATGAGGTTCTACTAGCTATGAATTGAATTCGTTTGAGGCTTATGCCAGCAGCCCTAGAACTGCATTTTAGTATATGTACATGTTTGTGAGATTTGGCATGCAAAGAAAATATGTATTCCGCTGCTGAATAATAAGCCTAAATTGTAAATTTTAAAAAATTTTGTTTCTATATTTGAAAGTCAAAATTTGGTGGGAATCGTCATTTCCACACAGGGACCATAATAGTTTTATTTCAAAGCAGAATCACAACAGAAGCAGCTGTAATATGTCTTATCGTTCGATTTTAAAAGTAAAACAGAAAAATTATTGGGTATTATATATCTTTTATTCCACGCACAAATAATTCATACATTCTGCTCTTATTTTAAAATAGAAAAGTAATTATTTTTCTTGTTTTAAGAAAGAAAAAACTCAAAAATAACTTTTATTTTTTGAAAGCAAAAATTAAGCTTAGTGTATAATTTATTTTTGGGATATATGTATAAGTCCCAAGTCAGTCGCATAATTAAGTACAACAAAGTAAAATTTTTTTGTTTGGTGATTGTTTTTGTGATTTCACAAAGAGAAAGTATAATACGGTCGGTGCAGGTAAAGAGTTAATTTTGTTTTTATTTACTAAATATTGTAATTCCAAATCCGATTTTCTATGAATATTAATTCTATATATTCATATAAATAATATTGACTTTTTTATTATAAGACAAAAACGAATGTTATGCTGTCAAAAATTTTTTTTTTGTAAACTCAAAAATTCAAACTCAAAACATTAGTGGATATAACAATAGCGATGAAGAGAACGACCCTTCATCAAATTTTCTTTATTTGTAAGCTCAAAAATTCAAAACTCAAAATATTGGTGGATAAAACAATAGCGATGAAGAAAGTGACCGTTCATCACTTTTAAATAATCTACAGAAAAAATTTAATAGCATAGCATACAGAACTATGAAAACAAAAATATTGAGTGTAATGCATAATTGGTAACGATTAAGTTCCTAAATGCCACAAAGCATATAATTACTGTAGGTTAAAAAATTGTTTCTGAAAAACGTATCTTACAGGACCTATATCCAAAAAACCATCCATCGCTAGAAACACATGTTATCGATGCAGTTTTAAAGTTTTACAAATGTAATGAAAACACTCAAATAATGTCTGTCTGCTGTCTGTTTCACACATTAGAGAAATAGACTGCGGAGCTCCTGTCGCTTTCTTAATATGTGCTGTAATATCAGTTGTAGGTTCTCGGTCTTCAGTTATCATAATACCAAAGAAGTACAAGTCCTCAAAATCCCTATTTAAAGTTTGTTTAGTTGTCAATGGTTACAATTAATGGATGATCCGATACGAAGATAATTTTCTTTTGTGGTGTTGAAGTAGTATTTCACAAGTCACTTCGCGATGTCCCATTTGACGTTAATTTAAATCACATGGAACCTATTTATTCAGTTTATTTCTTGTAACACATTTAATGCTTTTTCCAATTGCTGCTGAGTTTGAGTACGATCATCATCCAATAACTCCTACAGTTACACGTCGTCGCACTATGTTCGTCATAGAACATAGTGACATAAAAATCATCGCTTTTAAATGATCGTAACCATATCTAAGATCTTTTAATCGATGGAGCATATTCCTCATATGTTTCTAGCAGTAAACGATGATTTTCAATTTTTTTTTTTTTGATTATATAAGAAAAATAATCCGTGCCGCAAATATTCTATTTCAGGCACAAATTTCAACATGATCACTGACTAATAAAACAAAGACGTTCGTTTTTGAGGTACTGAAATTGTGTGTGTTAGTAGTACACTCTCAGACAAAAAAAATGATGTATGTCTCAAATTAGTACGTTGCGTACTTTTCTCTGGCGCCATCTCTTTATTAACCCAGAAGCAACTTATACATATACCTAGTATATATGGATCAATTAATAGTGTTGATAATGTTATTTGATTGTTTTAAGTTCGCTTTATAAATATATATCTATATATATATATATATATATATCTATATAATGTGTTACAATTTTGCCGGGCTTTAGATTGTGTTCGCAGTTGTTAACTGTAATATATCTTTGTTATTATTTAAAAATATAAATTTTTTTATACATAAATTTTTTTATATATTTTATATATAAATATTTCATTTTATATATTATTACATATTTATTACTCTTCAATAAAAACTTTTTTTGAACTTCATGTTGAACTTCTCGCCATCTCTTCAAGGCGAGATGGTTTAACACCGATGTGTTAATAATAATATGTAATTTAAAAACTGCATTGCTTGGAAGATTATGTTGGAGATGATGAAAAATATGTAACATTAATTTCATTTTTAACTTCCATTTTGACGAAAGAAACTAAATTCTGAATATAACCTATTGTTTTCAATAGAAAAGTATTTCAAATAGTAGTAAATCACAATAATAAAATTTTATTATATATTAATTGATTGAAATTTTTGGTTTATCCAAAAATAGTACTTTCTTTCCAAATATTTGTATACTATTATTAATATTATTATACTACTACTATATATTATTATATATACTATTATTATATATTATTTATTATAATTCATTATGAACGCATTTTAAGCAAACTTAGCGTTAAAATAATAACAGTTATGGATAATTTAAGTAATTTTAAAATTTACCTTTATTTCATTACTGTTAAGTATATTGTAAAATTTCCTTATATTAATCTAAGAGAAACATTTCGATTCAGAGAGAATCTGCGCAAAAACTGTAATAAAATTTCCCTTCACTCGTGGGTCGTAAAAAAATGACAGTAAATAAAATTAGTAAACAAATGAAAACATGTTTTAAGTTAGTTTGTGGTAAAGTGGCATAAATAGCGCTAATTATTCTTCAGGGATTAGTGTAAAGGATAAAAAATTAATTTATTAACTTAATTCCCAAGGTAAGGCAACCAGTACATTAGCCAGCGCTGTGAACTCCGCAACGAAGCTTATTTGGTTCAGTGGGTTTTTATGTTAGCACTCACGTAGCCTGCTTTTATTACATTCGTAGCAGCAAGTCGAAATGCGATTTTCCACTGTCAGCAATGACCTTGAAAGACTGCCTACGAAATATACAACAACAGTTGTAACTCAGAGCACAGGAGAATGTAAGGATAAAAATAGAAAAAATAGCGCGAAAATGTAAAAAAAGAAATCGACAACAAACTGAACTGAACTGAACTGGACGAGCAGAGCTGAGACGAACCGAGCAGAATTGAGTTTCGCTAAGGATACGGGCAGACTGTCAAGGGAACTGCAGTGCTAAATTATTCAGAAGAAAACGTTTTTAACATCAAAACACAATAAAATGATTCTGATTCAAAATAAATAAGAAAGAGTGAAAGTTGTGAAGTGTTGTGAAACGTTGTTAACTGAAACTGAAGATGTTAACTTTACAGCAGTGAACGCTGCAACAATTGTTAATAATTAATTTCTTAATGATAGACTGCATCGAGCAGCAGCCACACGAAGCACAAATCCAACATTAAAGTTGGTAAATTTTTCCGAAAGTTACAATGAAATTTCACAAAATTTACTTTTAATCCACATCACGTGTCCTTTTGTGAAAGGATAATACATAAAAATGGAATTGACCTAAAATATTGTTACAATTATAAATGTAAAAAATTTAAAAAACTATTAGAGAAATTGTTAATCTTTTCACGAACAAAAGTGAAAATCTGGAACATGTTTTCTGATTATTTTTATTGAAACTTTTATAAACTGGGTCACTTGGAAAAAATATATATTTTCATATAAAAATCTATGAAAATATATGGTTCTCTATTGTATATATTTTAAGTATTTGTAAAGTTGCCAATAAATGTACCGAAATGGAAATGCGGCGAGCTTAGCTATGGAACAATGAAAAGGGCAATAATTTCTAGTTTAACAAATGGGCTTTTCGTTGTTTAATAGCGAAAAAAATAATAACAATTAAAAAAATAAATATTGAATTTTAAATTTCAGTAGAAAAAAACATTTTATTAGATGTACAATATCACATAAAAATATTTTACATATTTAAAACAAATATATATGTGCATAGAATTCGTTAAATATACTAGTTGTAGTAAATAGTATAATTTCTTTCAATAATAAAAAGAAAAATATTTAATATTAATTTTTTTTTGGCAAGAGTGCCGCGTCTTTATGACAAAAATAAACTTAAAATTAAAAAGAAAATTAGACGGATTCGAATAGCAAAGAAAAGACAAGAACAAAAATTTATTTTATTTAATGAAATTTGGCTGACCATACAATGTTGTTTAGAGTATTGCCAAGTCTTTGTTATTAGCGGTCATAGGAAATATTCGATTTTCTTAATTAGTTTATAGTCCCTATATAATTTGTTTGGACTGTAAGTACCCGACTTAGAACTTGTGCTTGTCAAATTAGAAACATATTTTATTAGGTATAATATCAGTTAAAAATATTGCATATATTTTAAAAATATTTTATTAAATTTAATAACACATATAAATATTGAATGTATTTCAACGAAGAACACATATCATGTAATTTTTTAGTTGTATAAGAACTATCATTATCGATAACTATGGTTTAACAGCTGAGAATGTCAAACTGTATCGACATTTCTAATTAGTTAGGTTTGGTAATTCATTACGAATCGTTCGCGAAGTTTATAGAGCAGTTCGTCCATTTTGTGGTCAACATAACCAGCCTAGTGAGCAAGCAATTCATGCAGTTATTGATCCTTATGGAGGGAAGATAATTCTCAAGCTGGTTAAGAATCAACATTACGTCTATTAAAAGTGACTATTTGGTGCGGTTTACACGTTGATGGCATCTTCGGTGCAAACTTTCGATATGAGGAAGGAGTGAATGACGAGCGATATCAAGCCATGTAGACTGAATTTTCGTTTTCAAAAATTAATAAATTGAACATCGACGGTATTTGGTTCCAACAAGATGATGTATCTTGCCATGAAGCGCAACGGTAGGTGTATTTCTACGCATTTTTGATTGCTTTTAACATCTAAGAATATAAATGTGATTCAAACTTTTTTAATCATTTTTTAAACAGTCGACTCAGATAATCGATTAAGGTAACCGCTGAATTCCGTGATAATTAGTGAAACATTAACATATGTTTATATATTAACAGAATTTTGATATTGAGCGTTATCATATTAAAATAATCATCCGATAAATAAACAATTTTATACTAAGTCGGGCACTAGCTGTAAGCGTAGATAACGTGGAGGGATAACCTATGTAAATTTATCAATTTCATTTAATATGACCATTAAGATACTTTGTACATATTCAATATATAAAGTAATTTCTTTATAAGTTTCGTTATTATATTGTATTTTATTTAGTATAATGAAAACTCTCTAACTGGTGAAAACTATGGGTTCAAAAAAGATGTTTGTTTGTAGAATTTCAAGTTGTGTCAAATAATATTGATAATAAAATTTAGTTTTAGAATATTTAGCCACCCAAAACTGATGTCTAGAAGACAGAGAGACAAAAATGTCTTTACAACAGGGATGTCCATTTAGAGAGTTTTAGCTGTATTTGAATTTTTCGTAGGAAACTAAATCAAAAATTTACTATTTATTTGTTTAATCAATGTGCTATATAATCAAATGTTAAAAATGTCATTAAAACTAAAACCTTAATTTAAAATAATTCTTTTCATATATATTTATGTTAATAGAATTCCGAATTCATTTCCATATATGATGATCTGACTAATATATGCAATATAAAATGTCATTAAAAATCATCACTGAAGTGTAAAACTAGAAATAGGCATTCGATGAGATATGCTTATGCCAATACTCAAGCTAAAAATGATGAAAATGCCTGAACCTATTTGTCAAACTGCTCACAGCATCTTTCTACTCGTACTGTACCTCAACACATATACATAAAAAAATCATTAAAATGCGACAGTATTTGGAGCAGAAGTTTTAGTCATAGCCGTGCATAAATTTTACTATCATCCACTCATTTCAGGCATGATAACATAAATGTTTATGGGTATTTCCCTTGTTCCGGCCGTCATCCGAGCAACATAATGACATAGTAATTAGCCTGCTTCGTGAACTGTAAAACATGACCATGAAAATCACTGACGAAATGAATTTGCTTTCGGGTTGAAAATCATATGGAAAATTTAGTGCTTCTGCTCTGCCACTCATGATGCAGTGAATATGAACTAATATTAATGTAATGTTTGATAGAGGATATGCATCTAACAAATATCAAATTAAGAACGATATTAAAAATTCAAATGAAATGAAGTAATTTTTTGGTTATATAGTAATATTGATAAGTATAGTTATTTGCTTTCATGTTTTGAGGCGGGCGACTCCATTATAGGTGGATTACTATTTTGGCGACTTTTATAGCAAAAAAGGCAAAATTAATAAAGAGAAATTAAATAGGTTTATGGCAGCTTAAACACAAAATGCCAAATATTATTCTAAGAAAACAGAGATATTTCATATGTTTATTTCACAAAGTTAGTTTTTCGATATTTCGGTTATACTAATTATCGTTACTTAGGATAGAGTGACTTAAGAAAGAACAATATATTTCAACTTGTTAAAACAAAAGAACAAAATCCAAGAATATTATAGTTGGACAATTTAACTGATCTACTACATTTTAAATCACATATATCATCCTCCAATCTAAGACACTATAATGAACTACCGAACTTGACGAAAAATAATTTTAGAATTATAACATGAATACTAACAGATCAATGTAGGTTAAACCAACGCCTAAACAAACTGAGGATCGCCAAACTGAGATTCTGCAAAGAAGGGAAGGAGACCCCGCAGTATGAGCTTCAGAGTTGCCCTGTGTTAATGTTGAAATGAAATAATAAATACTAAAAAATCGAAAAAAAGCACAAACACTATTGAAGATAAAAAACTTTCTGAATCACTATAAGTCCAAGTAGAGGCCAGACCGTAAATAGATCTTAAGGTAGCAATGCAATATCTCGTTTTCACAATAATAGTTAAAGTCATGAAAAAGAAATTAAACAACAAATTGATTTGCTCATAAAGTAATTAATTATTTAATTGTGAAAATTAAATGCAGCTTCCTTATAGTGCATATGGCTCATTCTTTTACAAACCGGACGGATTTTGGCAAAAAATTTCCTCATGATTTTCGTATTTGGTAAAATTTTTTTATGAAATAAGAAGACCTATATATTGGGAAAAAATTTTGTAATTTTTTTTTAGGAGATAAAAACCCATGGGGTTTTGAGAATTGGCATTGTAGACATATATTCAAATGGCTATACCTTAGGCTCCATAAATGATAGAAACTTGAAATTTACTGTGTTTTAGAGATAATTGCTTGAACTTTTCAGAAATTGTTAAAATTGTTAATATTGAAGTACTAATATTAACCATTTAATTTCAAAATTTAAATTTTTATTACTGCGAAATTTAAAATTTTCAAGATAACCTTATTTTTTAAAATTTTTGAAATATTTTTTTTTTCTGCCGCAAAACACATCAAGCATATGCGTACTATGTTTCCATTGAATGAATTTTCAAAGAATATACTATAAATATTCTTATATTTCATTTTTGATTTCGATTAGTAATAAAATTCTACTTAAAACCCAAAAATTTCAGGACGATATTTTCCTGTCACACGAAGTTTTTTTTTAGTTTTGATTTAGATTAATAAATAACTTCTACTCAAAAAATAAATATTTACAGTATGATATTGCTTTTACAAGTAATTAAAAAAAAAATTTATCAGGCTTCCTTCACGTTACTCATACGCACCATAATACCATTAAATCAGTGCTCAAAAGAAAACGATACAAAAATTTTTACTTTTTGTGGGTGTTTTTATTTAAAA
Source organism: Teleopsis dalmanni (assembly GCF_002237135.1). Taxonomy (NCBI): domain Eukaryota; kingdom Metazoa; phylum Arthropoda; class Insecta; order Diptera; family Diopsidae; genus Teleopsis; species Teleopsis dalmanni. The sequence goes on from NC_051846.1 coordinate 49,002,383, forward strand.
AATTTTTTAAGTAATTATTATTTTCGTTTCCTAATAAATATTGATAAAAAACACATGATGCAGATAGCTGAGGCAGATTATTATTATTATTAAAAAGAAGAGATTGTGCACTGCGACCTAAAAGATCTATTGTGCCTCTTACTCGGGTTAGAATGTTTCTCCAAGTCCGAGTATAGTGTTTCTCCAAGTGAAGTTTCTCCAAGTGTTTCTACAAGTATAGAGCCTACCTTTCCTAGTCTTGAATCTTTATGATCCATGAAATACCCTCCTAGGTGTTTCTTCCGCTTGTGCATCAGTGCCGGGCACTCCCCAAGCACATGCTATGCAGTTTCTCTCTCTTCTCTACAGTATCTGCAGTCTGAGTTGGATTGATTTCCTAACTACGATAGGTGATAATTAAATCTACAGAGAGCGGTCAATAATCCCATAATAATTCTTGGGTTGTTTTTAGATTGTAAGAGTTATGGTATCCTTTCCAAATACAGTCTTTCTTTTTCGTCTAAATAGTGCAGATAGTATATATACAAAAAGAAGACAGACGTATATCGTTAAATCAATTCGTCTTATAAGGTAGATAAGTAATACTACAAACTTTTAAATATTGAACAAACTTAGTATAACCTTTATTTACAATTAAGTGGAGGATAGGAAAAGTCTAAGGTCAAGGTTTAATAAAAAAGCAAATGAAGCAGATTATTAATTTAGATACATTTAATAAAAATTAATAAATAAATTCTTTACTGAATATAAAAGTTAAATACATATTTGTGCAGACAAATAAATGTAAATGTAAATACCATGTGTTCATGTGATCTATAAATGTATATTTTGTACAAGGAACACGTACCGCAGTTCAACGAATCATTAGCAGTAACAAATGAATAGGAATCAATCTAAAGAATTGCTGTCATTATATCTCACTCGGAAGACAGAAAAAAGTTTTTAACGTGAGTTTTTCTTGGTATTCATTTCCTGTCAAAAGTTCTACAAATAAAACGTATCTAACACATTTATTTTCATTTATTTTTTGCTGCATTTGAAATGAAGTGCGAAGAATAAATGAAAACATACCTTCTGCAAAATTATATTGTTGAATTGATGTCAAAAGTTTTTCAAAAATGGAAAAAAATTAAAATATATTCATTAAATAGAAATATTTTATGAAACATATTTATTTTTACAAAATATATCACAAGATTAGAAGATAAAAATAGGTGCAAATATAAATGATTAAAGTTTAACTTTATAACCTTATTAAAAAAATTTAATATGAGAGCACAGGACCGACTAGTTCTAATATATATCTTGTTAGGCATTTAATCTATTTTAATACTCTTAAGAAATATATGCAAAAATTATTAATTAATATTTTTAGAAACTATTTTTATTTTGGCGGTTTTAGAAAGCCACTATTTTAACTCAAAAGGAACTTAAATGTGTCTCAATTATTTTATTGCTGGTTTTGAGGTCTTCACAGCATATATAACTTAATTCGTTTTTCTTATCTGGGAAATTTATGTTCATTCATCAAACAAGTTACTTAATCCTACCACAATTTCTTTGTCGAATAGATTTTAAACATCATATTTAATGCCATTTTTAACACAGCTTCCCCTTATCAACGGAGGCATTCGCGAATTTGCAGCCGCACAACATTTTAACTATCTAAAGAGTGCATGTTGAGTATTCTTCGGCTTCATTGAATTTTATGCATTCATCATTGTCAAACAGAAATTGCATTTTGTAGAAAAATATTATTTCTACATAAAACTCGAGTTGTTATTCAAGAGTTTCGTAGTAATTTTCTTATACTACGAAACTCAGTAAATGTTCTCACACTTCATAATATTGGTTCTTAAACAAAAGATATGCTAATATTTTAAACGCCCCTTTAGCAAAATTTCTTATTGCTTTTTTGGTTTTTTTTTTCATTTTTTTAATATCACAATTGGACAAAGAAAAATGGTTTTTATGGAAGAAAGTTTTAAATTGATATTCTTTCTACAATTTCTTAAAATTAAGAAAGTTGAATCGATTTAAATAATTTATGGGGATTTTTTTATATAATTAGTTTCATAAAGGAATAGTAAATATTATACAATTAGGTCATGTAGGTAAATATTATTAATTTTTCCACTAATTCCTAAGCCACATCTAATTTGAATTACAATATATTAGTTGTAAGGTTTTGAGAACTTAGTACACAAAGTAAAAAAGGTAAAAAATTTTAAAAAAATATTAAACGATTTTAGTTGTTTCTAAAATCTGAATTTTAAAGACTAATAGAATATGTAGTTCCATTATAACTTAAAACTATGGTTTGTAAAAATGCAATAAAATCAGATAGGTCGTTACGCTGAAATGCATGTTTACCATATGCAGTCGAACCATAAATTTTGGGTGTTTGGAAATATGTTGTGTTTTTTTCCCAGCTATTCCCAGCTATATGCCAATTCAACGCAAAGGCTTTTTTTTTTTGTTTTTTTTCTTTTTGTGGTGAGGAGGTGGAATGCTTTATGCACCGTCAAACCGACCGTCGTCGGAATGGTGTGCCCGACTCCTTAACATTAATATGTAGTATACGGACTAAAACACCCCCTCTTCAGCGAGGCTTATTCCCCCTCGGAATCACCGCTTTCGCATTACTTCGAGGAGGGTCTCTTTTATGTTGACATTTCAAGCCATGCTCTCTTGATTTTCGATCTGCGTCCAGACCACCACTTTTCACCGCATTTTCTTGGTGTCCACTCTATTTATTATATTTCTTATTCTTGTTTCTAGTTCTTCTTTCTAGATCTAATTTCTTCGTTTTGAGAACTTGAATCACATATGACTCTATCGTTCGCCAACTCTCTGAGTTCGCTTTCATCTTCGCAAAGGCTCTAGTACTGTGAGATTTAAAGTATATTGTATATTACACCTATATCTAGATACAAAAAATATACTAAAACAAAACAGTAGCCTGCAACAACAGCTAACCAATCATAATTAACTGATAAAACTCAATATTACATTGATGAAGCCCCATATGCACTACACATACTTGAAGCAGCAGAGCAGCCCTACTATATATACTGCGGAACAGTCGAGGACAAAGCTGAGCATATATACATCATTGTAAAAATGACAGAACGAGCAGAAAATTGAAATAAATTTACATAATTAATCGGAAATGTACAAAGGGAAAAAAAACAAGACCTGGACGCAAACGAATCCAAAACGAATAGTAATCTAAACACTTTCCAATACGGATCAGGAATGAATGCCTGATTGCAGGTTCTACGAGAAGCATATGACATCTATAGCCAATTTATAAGATGGTCAATTTGAAGGTGCATAAAGCATTCCACCTCCACCCTATAAAAGCAAAAAATGTGAAAACAGAAAACTACAAGAATAAGTACACTTGGTATGACTTTGTGCAAAACAAATCCTACAAATATTTTTCTCATAGTGTTATTTAAAATAATTAGCAGTAATAATTAGTAGTAAAACATTAGCAGTAAATAATTACCTTATAAATCAATAATGTACTAACTCAATATGTTATTACACATAAACCGACATGAGTTGGATATATACAAATATTTAATGCATAAAAACTAAAGTGACCCAATTTAAAAAATGTTTAAGCATAAAAATCTATTAAAAGTACATAAACACCTACTTATCCTTAAAGTTTTAAAGTTGGTGAACATTATCACCCAATTATCACACATCCAAAAACAAATAAATAAACTCAATGGAAAAGTTTCCGAAAGTTGCAATGAAGATATATAAATTACGCCTGCTCACCTCCGTGAATGTTAGTAAATATAAAGGATATATTGTGTTAATAAAAAATGGTTCCAGGATCATGAAGCGCGCTTAAACTATAAAAATCATTGATTATTAGCACGTCTAGCAAAAATTCTTAAACCCAAAGCAAGTTATAAAGGAAGAAAAATATCATTTTTCGACTTGTTAAGTTCGAGATATGAAACGATAAATGCACACGCTCCATTGCCAATAAGCAGGATAACACGTATTTAGTATTTGTTTTTGGTGAAGTATTTTTCTTTTGACTATTTTTTTTTCACAATTGTTGCTGTTGTTTGCTGCAAATATACTTTTTTCGAATCCTTGCTCTGGAAAAAGATATAAAAACTGGTGTAAAAATCAAAATACAGACTTCCGAACCAAAAATAGTAGTACAATAAGTGCCAAATTTTTACAGTGAGTAAATATTCCTTTCATTCTTATTTTAATGACTTTTATTTCGTTAACAAATGTTCCAGTTATATGTGCAGAAGTATCTGTGTATTTATAGCTACTTGTATGTACGAGTATCTGAGTATCTGTACAAGAACATTTTCGCATGGCATGGAGTAATAATATCAATATTTCAACGTATGCTATATTTGAGTGGTAACTAGTGCTACTGAGTCCATTCCTCACCAACTCACCAACGCGAATGTCAACAGCAACTAACATTTATTTATGACCAACGAAATTGCAATAAAATTTAGATTGGCAACATAAAAAATCGACACTTGAGTATGATTGCCATAACAATTTTACGAGCATTTTTCTTGACTATTGATTTTCGCGCCACTAAAATTTTAAATGCCTTCAAAAAAAAAAAAAGTTTGTTTAAGTAGCAGAAAATATTGAGAGGAAATTTTTTTTAAATTAGTATACTCGTACGTAGATTTAAAGATAAAAAACATGATTGAAGTTTTGAGTTCATATTTTAAGTGAAATTTCAAATTTTTATGTCGTCTACTTGGAAGTTACTTAAAATATGGATTTATGATTTATACTATGTTCAGACAGCCAAATTTTCTTAACTTCGTAAAAATGAAATTAAGTTAATTTCAAAAGTGTTCATACTACCCTAATTTAAGGAAATCATATGTTTTTTGTTTACAAATCGAGTGTTATAAATTACCTGCTCCAAACAATATTTGTATCTGGGAAATTTTAAAAGTTGATTTTTATAACTATAAAGGATGGCATTTAGTAGTTTTATTAGGTTGAGTGGATTTCAGGAATCGGAATTATTATTTTACATTCTATTTTAAATTAATAACAGTTACAGTTCTTTCTCTTTATTCAAATTTAAAAATTTACACACTTCTTTCAAAACATTTCCCGGTTTTATTAAAGTCAATTGTCATTGTCATTTATTTTAAAAAATGATCACTTTTTCGTTATCTCAACTTTATCTTTTGCTTGAAATTTATCTTACGCATAGTTACATTTAAAATATCCCTTAATTTCAGCCTTCCTTTCAATGAAATTGAGGCCAGTTTTCTTAATTTCGTTCTAAACTTAAAACTAATTTTATATAGAAAAAACAACTTAATTTCGTTGAAATGAACATGAAATTTAGATTTTTGCGAAATTAAGATGTGGGTGAACTTAGTATTATATAGTTTTTATCTTTAAATCTATTAATTTAAAAATTTTAATATTTAATGCTAGTTCCTCAAAAGATAGAAGGTGGAAGGTAAAATGTTTGTTCTAAATACCATCTATAAATTAAATTTTTATCTGTGGTTTTACAAATTGTCAACAAAGAAAAAATATATTTACTTAAATGCTTTAAAATGGGAAACTGTAGATAAATGTTTTAAGATAAATAGAAAAAAAAATAAACCCACCAACCACAACTATATTTGAATATTCTTCTTTGTGTTTATTGATTTATGTTCGAAGTTTAAATTATAAATGATTTTTATTTTATTATACCGCAATTTTGCGGTAATTGATAGCAAAATAAAACTTTAAAAAAGTACTATTAAATTTCGGTTATGTGTAAAATAATATAGAAACAATTAATATGAAATCTGTAAACTAAATTCAAATTTAGTTTGATGTTATTATTTCCTTTAATTGAAAAGATAACAAAAAATACAAATAATTAATGTACTAATACTTAGTTCAATAAGTTTTATAGAGCGCCATCTATTCGTTATTTCATGCTTCATTGTTGTGTAAATTTCGATGCTACGTAGTCGTTCGAAATCACTAGATCCTAGTAAATAATTAAATAGTCGATCTTCGACGTGTGTAACCTTTTTCATTACCTGATTTTCAACAATTGCTAACACAAGAAACAATACTAATACTATAATATAATTTTATTTCATAGCAGTCATTTTCAGGAAACTGTTTCTAAGTTTACTTAGATTCTAATTTATAATAATATCATTATTTGTTAAGCTGAACTGATTACACCGTTTTCTAAGAAAGATTTCAAGGAAATGAAAATTTAAACTGAAATGCTAAATATGTACCGAAATACACATGATATCAAAAGATTGGACCACATCATTGGTCCTGATAACAACGCACGTAAGTGATATCCAAAATTAGCATCAAAACTAAAGAATAGTTGTCAAAATATAGGATATGGTTTTGAAAGATCATCGTTTGGCTGAGAGTGATTTATTAACAGTGCTTCGCAATATTTCCTGTCTTGCTTTGCGTTTCAAAAATTAGCATCACCGACTGAAAAACCCAAGCGAGAAATAAACAAGTATGGATCTATTGTATAACAAGTAGTATCGGAACCATAATGCCGGCACTTGGAAACCAACAACCTCAGTGTTATTGCTTATACATGGCTTTAGTTGGTTTAGAATTGGTTTTACAGCTGGATTTTGTTTTAATTAACCGCGACTAGTATAGACCAAAAGATTTATGTAAGCATTAATGTCATATAATTGTCTATAGAAGAAAACCATTTTTATAAACATTCTCGTAGATTCAATGTGCACTTTGAACCATTTAAAACGTACATCTTATTTATTATCAATAGAAATTAGCTAAAATCAGCTAAAATTATTTTAAATTATTATTTTCCTTATAAAAGCTAAATATATACATGGGTTAAATATGCTTGAGGAGTTCTATACAATCTTCTTTTACATTTTGTTCTCTTATACTTTTCAATAATCGAAACATTATTTTATTCGCAAACAACACAAACATTGTTCTCATTGAGAAAAATTATTATTTATAGTAATTCCATTTTTAGATAAATTCTTATTAACACCAAATTGATATTAACATCATCTATACAGGGTGTTTTACAATAAAGTGACATAAATGCGTAACGAGTCTCCTTGATCCAAATAAAGAAAAATTAATATTAGTAAGTGACGCAAAATATTATGAAAATATTATGGGTTTAGTATATAATTGAGATTTAGAGCTCTCTTTTAACCGACAAAACTTGCGTTCTATACATTGTTCATCCTATCTGTTCTTCTACTACCTGGTGTAGAAGCATGGACTCTAACACAGAATGATGAAGCAGCATTGAGAGTTTTCAAGAGAAAATTTATTCGTTAGATTATTGGGCTTATATAAGTTGGCTCCAGGTACCGCATCTGAATGAACCATGTGCTATACAAGCTTTATAACGACATTGCCATAATACATATTTATCTTGTGATCAAAAAAGAACTTTAGTTTTTAATTTTTGAATTCCCGCGCTTATCCAATCGGTAAATTTTTTTTGTTTTCACGCTGGCAACACTATTATACACATTCTGCCGCATGTGTAAATGTTTCGACTTTTTGTTAAACTTTGACAGAATGTATATAATAGTGTTGCCAGCGTGAAAATAAAAAAAATTACCGATTGGATATGCGCGGGAATTTAAAAATTAAAAATTAAAATTCTTTTTTGATCAGAAGGTATATCGTGAGAATGGATGTAAACATCCCAGAGAAAAAGCTATTTAAAGCGTTACTTGGAAAAAGAAGTCTTTGGTGGAGTGCTCAAGTTTAGGAAGCAATAATCCCGCTTAATGTACGAAACTAAAGAAGCTACGCATGCAGCACAACAGCCTCAAGAGGAATGTTACCATAGGCCGAAGCTAGATAACGGGTTGTTATAACCAAATTATAAAATTATATATAAATATTAAATAAGCTGATAAAATAGTTTCAGTATTTACCGAGATACCTGAAGTTTAAGACAACTTCACAAAAATAAGAATGTGTAATCAAATAATCCTCAATATCACAAAAACGGTTACCTCAAATTGGTTTAGTCATGTACCATTAAATGATCTCTACTTTGTCATAATAATAATAATTAATTATTAAGTAACATTAATGATTTTAGAAATTGTGGTTGGTTAAAGACAATTAATTTTTTTGAATACACAATAATTTTTATAATTAAAATGAATTTTAACATTCGTTTTGACAAAAGAAACTAAATTCCTAATATAAACTATTGTTTTCCATAGAGAGGTGTTTCGAATAGTATTAAATGACAATAATAAAATTTTATTTTATTAATTATATACTAAATACCCAAATATTCATCATCAGTGATCTTGGAATTATTTTTTTAATTTAATTATTTGGTAAAGAGGTTTCGAAAAGTTGTGAACTACAACAACAAACAATTTTTTTATATTATTTTAATTAATTGAATTTTTGGTTGACAATACAGCTGTTTCGAATATTGCCAAATATCCATCATCATTGGTTTAGAATTATTTCTTGTATTTAATTATTCGCAAATAATTTTTTGAGGACTGTAAGTACCAGGGATTGCAGTCATGCGCTGCCAAATTTGAAGCTCAGAGTCAGCGTTCAGAGTGGCCAACTAATCCAAAGCCGTATCTAACTTGTATGTTCGAACTTGGAGTTTTATTAATTTGCTGTTAAAGTTCATTAACAAATTCACTTGCAGTGTTATATGAAAATGAAATCATAACTTTTATAAAAAAACCCAATTTTTCTCAGAACCTTATAAATAAATTTAATTTTTTTAATAAATCAATTTCATAAAGATATCTCGGTAAATACTGAAAATATTCTATTACTCCCTCATGCAATATTTTTTGTTTTTTAAACGAAGGAATTACTTTCTGCATCCATGCCACTTTGTTAGGATACACCCTATATATGAGCATATAGTATATATACTTTTTTTTGTCTGTTGATATATACAGAAATCTCTTTTATAAAAATACCAATGATATGTTTCTACTTAGAAAATTTCGCTTCTAGGCATATGAAACCAACTTTAGCAAATACATTTAATAAACTTTTCCAGCCAACTTCCAATCCAAAGGACAGTTCATGATAAAAAATAGGAAAATCAAGAAAAACTTGCCTGGAGCTTAGGAAGTGGAGCTGCTCTTTAATTGAATTATTTTGAATGCGTGACTGTCTATTTATGTCAATCAGGCTCTATATAAGTACGTATACATAGAGTAGCATATACATGACATAACTATTCATGAATGCTCATTTAATAAAATCATAATTCAATGCTTCGGCATGAGGCCAGTGAAGTTGAAAGGAAATTTTGTTACAAGTTTGTTTTAATAACGAGAGTAACATACATAATGGGCTGCAGATAAATGTGTTGGACGATAAAAAAGAAATGGGCAGTGCTGAAATAAAAAAAATGGTAGAAAAAGGACACTTTATGAATGTGTCAATAGCATTAAATACTTAGTTATTGATTTATATTTTTATGTGAACTGAAAAAGTAGCACACCATCGCCTATAGCAAATGGTACTTCATTCATGGAATTGTGAAAGATTCTGCAACAAACGCTTTGAATTGCTCTTTCAAATATTTTACTTAAAAGAAATATTTCGAATTTAAAGAAACACGAATATTACATATTCGGTACGTAGAATTTTATTTGATTTAATATTGTAGATTTCGGTTTCTTTATCTCTGTCTAGCATAAAAAATATGTTTTATAGCGCTTACATTTTAAAAAGAAATGATAAAAATGATAAGGCAAAAATGTAGCTATCATCGATTGAATAAGTGATGCTCTGGTAGCATTTCAAATATTTCCATTGCAATTTTT
>NC_051846.1:49012324-49031340 GCF_002237135.1 Teleopsis dalmanni
TAAAATATTTTTATGTGATATTGTACATCTAATAAAATATTTTTTTCTACTGAAATTTAAAATTCAATATTTATTTTTTTAATTGTTATTCTTTTTTTCGCTATTAAAAAACGAGAAGCCCATTTGTTAAACTAGAAATTATTGCCCTTTTCATTGTTCCATAGCTAAGCTCGCCGCATTTCCATTTCGGTACATTTATTGGCAACTTTACAAATACTTAAAATATATACAATAGAGAACCATATATTTTCATAGATTTTTATATGAAAATATATATTTTTTCCAAGTGACCCAGTTTATAAAAGTTTCAATAAAAATAATCAGAAAACATGTTCCAGATTTTCACTTTTGTTCGTGAAAAGATTAACAATTTCTCTAATAGTTTTTTAAATTTTCTACATTTACAATTGTAACAATATTTTAGGTCAATTCCATTTTCATGTATTATCCTTTCACAAAAGAACACGTGATGTGGATTAAAAGTAAATTTTGTGAAATTTTATTGTAACTTTCGGAAAAATTTACCAACTTTAATATTGGATTTGTGCTTCGTGTGGCTGCTGCTCGATGCAGTCTATCATTAAGGAATTAATTATTAACAATTGTTGCAGCGTTCACTGCTGTAAAGTTAACATCTTCAGTTTCAGTTAACAACGTTTCACAACACTTCACAACTTTCACTCTTTCTTATTTATTTTGAATCAGAATCATTTTATTGTGTTTTGATGTTAAAAACGTTTTCTTCTGAATAATTTAGCACTGCAGTTCCCTTGACAGTCTGCCCGTATCCTTAGCGAAACTCAATTCTGCTCGGTTCGTCTCAGCTCTGCTCGTCCAGTTCAGTTCAGTTCAGTTTGTTGTCGATTTCTTTTTTTACATTTTCGCGCTATTTTTTCTATTTTTATCCTTACATTCTCCTGTGCTCTGAGTTACAACTGTTGTTGTATATTTCGTAGGCAGTCTTTCAAGGTCATTGCTGACAGTGGAAAATCGCATTTCGACTTGCTGCTGCGAATGTAATAAAAGCAGGCTACGTGAGTGCTAACATAAAAACCCACTGAACCAAATAAGCTTCGCTGCGGAGTTCACAGCGCTGGCTAATGTACTGGTTGCCTTACCTTGGGAATTAAGTTAATAAATTAATTTTTATCCTTTACACTAATCCCTAAAGAATAATTAGCGCTATTTATGCCACTTTACCACAAACTAACTTAAAACATGTTTTCATTTGTTTACTAATTTTATTTACTGTCATTTTTTTACGACCCACGAGTGAAGGGAAATTTTATTACAGTTTTTGCGCAGATTCTCTCTGAATCGAAATGCTTCTCTTAGATTAATATAAGGAAATTTTACAATATACTTAGCAGTAATGAAATAAAGGTAAATTTTAAAATTACTTAAATTATCCATAACTGTTATTATTTTAGTTAATAGACAGAATACTTAACGCTAAGTTTGCTTAAAATGCGTTCATAATGAATTATAATAAATAATATATAATAATAGTATATATAATAATATATAGTAGTAGTATAATAACATTAATAATAGTATACAACTATTTGGAAAGCAAGTACTATTTTTGGATAAACCAAAAATTTCAATCAATTAATAAATAATAAAATTTTATTATTGTGATTTACTACTATTTGAAATACTTTTCTATTGAAACAATCTGCTTATATCAGAATTAAGTTTCTCTTCGTCAAATGAAAGTTAAAAATGAAATTTTAATATTAGTAAAAAAATGCTAACGTTTCTGCAACCATATTTTTTCATCATCAACAAATCTTCCCAAGCATGCAGTTTGTTAAATTACAATATTCATTATTAACACACTCGGGTTAACCATCTGGCCTGAAGACTAAATTCAAATACTTCATGTAGTAAAAAAAAAAACTTTTAAATTCCCAAAGAGTAATAAAATGTAATATTAAAAAATGAAATATTTTAACTATAAAAAATATAAAAAAATTTATGTAACAAAAAATTTATATTTTAAATAATAACAAGCAATATTAATAAGTTAACAACTGCGAACACAATCTACAGCCCCGGCAAAATTTAACAACATTATATTAATGTACATTTATAGAGCGAACATAAAACAATCAAATAATATTATCAACACTATTAATTGTGACGAATGACATCCTTAGGGACCTCAAGATTGATCCCATCAAAAAATACATAAAGGATAGAGCCCTGAAATTATTTGCGAAATCTGACAGACTTACTAACACCACGTTATCAAATCTTAGAATCGTTACAGGCTCCTCGGGGAGGTATGCAGATCTGAGGTCAATTATTACTTAGTCTGATGATGTGATAAATAATAATCCAGTCAAGGCACAAAGAGGGGTTTTGAAGAAACCCTCAGTTAATATAGAGTAAAGTGCTCAGGTGCACTAACTCAACTTGTCTCTCTCTCTCAACTATTAATTGATCCATATATACTAGGTGTATGTATAAGTTGCTTCTGGGTTAATAAAGAGATGGCGCCAGCGAAAAGTACGCAACGTACTAATTTGAGACATACATCATTTTTTTCGTCTGAGAGTGTACTACTAACACACACAATTTCAGTACCTCAAAAACGAACGTCTTTGTTTTATTAGTCAGTGATCATGTCGAAATTTGTGCCTGAAATAGAATATTTGCGGCACGGATTATTTTTCTTATATAATCAAAGGAAAAAAAAATGAAAATCATCGTTTACTGCTAGAAACATATGAGGAATACGCTCCATCGATTAAAAGATCTTAGATATGGTTTCCATAATTTAAAAGCGATGATTTTTATGTCACTATGTTCTATGACGAACATAGTGCGACGACGTGTAACTGCAGGAGTAATTGGATGATGATCCTACTCAAACTCAGCAGCAATTGAAAAAGCATTAAATATATTACAAGAAATAAACAACTGAATAAATGAGTTCTATGTGATTTAAATTAACGTCAAATGGGACATCGCGAAGTGACTTGTGAAATACTACTTCAACACCACAAAAGAAAATTATTTTCGTATCGGATCATCCATTAATTGTAACCATTGACAACTAAACAAAATTTAAATAGGGATTTTGAGGACTTGTACTTCTTTGGTATTATGATAACTGAAGAACGAGAACCTGCAACTGATATTACAGCACATATTAAGAAAGCGACAGGAGCTCCGCAGTCTATTTCTCTAATGTGTGAAACAGACAGCAGACAGACATTATTTGAGTGTTTTCATCACATTTGTAAAACTTTAAAACTGCATCGATAACATGTGTTTCTAGCGATGGATAGTTTTTTAGATTTGTCTTGTAAGATACGTTTTTTAGAAACAATTTTTTAACCTACAATAATTATATGCTTTGTGGCATTTGGGAACTTAATCGTTACCAATTATGCATTACACTCAATATTTTTGCTTTCTTAGTTCTGTATGCTATGCTATTAAATTTTTTCTGTAGATTATTTAAAAGTGATGAACGGTCATTTTCTTCATCGCTATTGTTGTATCCACCAATGTTTTGAGTTTTGAATTTTTGAGTTTACAAATAAAGAAAATTTGATGAAGGGTCGTTCTCTTCATCGCTATTGTTATACCCACTAATGTTTTAAGTTTTGAATTTTTGAGTTTACAAAAAAAAATTTTTGACAGCATAACATTCGTTTTTGTCTTATAAAAAAAAGTCAATATTTTTTATATGAATATATAGAATTAATATTCATAGAAAATCGGATTTGGAATTACAATACTTAGTAAATAAAAACAAAATTAACTCTTTACCTGCACCGACCGTATTATACTTTTTCTTTGTGAAATCACAAAAACAATCACCAAACATAAAAAAGCGCTTTACTTTGTTGTACTTAATTACGCGACCGACTTGGGCCTAATACATATATCTCAAAACAGAATAGTATTGAAATTTAACAATTGAAAATAAAATTATAATTAATTAATTGATTCAATTATTCTACAGCTGGTTTATGATTTCGTTCTAATATAAACACAGCAAGTAAAATAGTTAATAAAAACTTTCATAGCAATAGAAACAAAACTTCAGAAAAATATGCGAACAAATAAGCCAAGTACGGCTTTGGATCAGTTGGTTAAGGTGCGCTGATTCTGAGCTTCACATTTGGCAGGACCCTAGTTCGATTCCTGGTACTTGCAGTCTCAAAAATAATTGTTTACGAATAATTAAATACAAGAATTATTTTGAAGACCACTGATGATGGGTATTTGGCAATACTCGAAACAGCTATATGGTCAGCCAAAAATTCAATTAATTAAAATAATATAAAAAATAAAATTTTTGTTGTTGTATTTCACTACAGTTCGAAAAAACCTCTTTATATCTCAAAAATAAATTATACACTAAATTTAATTTTTGCTTTCAAAAAATAATAGTTACTTTTGAGTTTTTTCTTTCTTAAACCAAGAAAAATAATTACTTTTCCATTTTAAAATAACAGCAGAATGTATGAATTATTTGTGCGTGGAATAACAGATATATAATACCCAAGAATTTTTGTGTTTTACTTTTAAAATCAAACGATAAGACATATTACAGCTACTTCTGTTGTGATTCTGCTTTGAAATAAAACTATTATGGTCCCTGCGTGGAAATGACGATTCCCCACCAAATTTTGCACTTTCAAATATAGAAACAAAATTTTTTAAAATTTGGAATTAAGGCTTATTATTCAGCAGTGGAATACATATTTTCTTTGCATGCCAAATCCCACATACATGTACATATACTAAAATGCAGTTCTAGGGCTGCTGGCATAAGCCTCAAACGAATTTAATTCATTGCTAGTAGAATCTCATTCAAAATAAGTAATAAGACAATAACTATTCTCAATAATTACAAATTATTTCTTTAATTATATGTGGATTAGGGTGCCATTAATTTTCGAAAGTCGGAAAATTGCCCGCGGCACCCCCCAGATCGATTCATTTTACTAAAAAAATAATCTGTGTGAAATTTTAGTTCAATTGGATAAGTGGAAATGGTGCCCCAAGAGCCTCAAAGATTGAAAAATAACGATTTTTTCCATAAAATTCATCTTTGATTGCTTATATCTCCGACATATTTCATTTTACATAAAAACTGTCTTCCTAAAAGTTATAGGTCTATTAAAAATAAACAATTCACTCATACAAAGTTTTTCTGTATTTCTAATAGTTATTGAATAAAACAAAAAATAAGTTGAAATCACCCGATTTAATATTTCTAAAAAATTTAAAATAAATTCAATATATCTAAAATTTAATCTTTCTAATAATAAAAAAGTACTAATTCTAAGTTTGTCCGACATAATTGTTATTATTTTAGTTAAATTTGCTAGAGCAAAGTATCCTTATTACAACTTGGAAAACGACGGCAGTAATCGTTAACAATTTTAATATGTACTGTTTTCGATTCTCCTTTTTTGTTAAAATTGAATTATAGTCCAGCAATAGTTTCACTCCTCGCTATGTCGTATCGTTTACTACTTTCAAGCTTAAAAGCTTTCAAAATGGCTTTCAAGCCATTTTGTGGGGCATATTTTCAGGAAGCCATCGCACAACTTGAAACGATTAAAAATGTTTTTAGTATTTTTGTATACAAACTGTTCAATTGCCTTTTCGACGATTTCAGTTATTTTTGCGCGATCTATTGATACCTCCTGACTTCCTTGTCATCACTATCTATATTCAAATTTGAAACCATCTTTTTCTTTGTCTCAGGTGATATATTTAAATCCAAAAAAGCAAAATGAACAAGCTTTGAGCTTAAATACCAAATACAATTTTTTGATATTGACTGAGAATAGAAAGAAGATTAAAATCTTGAAAATGAGCTTTGACTGATGACAAAGCATTAAACCATACTTCAACATACACTTTAGTAATAAATATACATATATCGCAAAGAGCATTTTCTTCTTCTGTAGATAATTTGAACTCTTTCCTAAATAAAAATATTTTTAATACATGCATGACTTTCACCATCCATCTTGCATGATGTATAGCTCCAGGAGGTGAAACTTTATGGTACAGTTCGGCTTTTCTTCTAAAAACATTAACGCAAGTTCCAGAAGTTCCCTATAATCATCTGTTGGTTGGTTATCCTTACGAATCTTATAAAGGAAACTTGTAATTCGTAACACATCATCCGTATTTAACGATTTTCTTACTTTTTCATTTTCTAAGGCGACTGTAAACTTATCAACGTTTATTTTCGGCCAAAACTTCTGAAATCGTTGAAATAGTTCAACATTTGGGCTTTCAGACTTGTACACTTTTTAATGTAATCACTTTGAATTCAAATTCACTTCGCATTCCAATGAATAATACAGAAACTCACTTATGTATATAACTATACGAGTATTGGACTTATTTTGTAGCAAATTTAGTAGACAATTCATTTATTGAACTTACCTAAATTTAATAGGGGGATTTCAGCTTGTATTTGCTTTTATTCAATAACTATTAGAAATACAGAAAAACTTTGTATGAGTGAATTGTTTATTTTTAATAGATCTATAACTTTTAGGAAGACAGTTTTTATGTAAAATTAAATATGTCGGAGATATAAGCAATCAAAGATGAATTTTATGGAAAAAATCGTTATTTTTCAATCTTTGAGGCTCTTGGGGCACCATTTCCACTTATCCAATTGAACTAAAATTTCACACAGATTATTTTTTTAGTAAAACGAACCGATCTGGGGGGTGCCGTCAACCGATTTTACGAAAAAAAAATTGCCCATATACCTTAATGGCACCCTAATGTGGATACATTGTTTATCACAATTTAAAGTATTTGTGCTGATTGCATGCGCTTAGCATTTATAAAACCTTTCTTTTTTTTTGTATATTATACCCTAATTTTGATCTCAATTATAAAAATATAATTATTCATAAAATGGATAAAAACGAACGATTAGGCAATAACCCTCATCATTTTACAACAGATCATTCTAAATCTTATATACATGTACAATGACTGAAGCACAGCGTTAGAGCTGCTGGCACAAGCCCCAAATGAGCCGAAAACATTGTGACCATCTTATTGAAGAAAATAAATAAACCTTATGAGAATTATAAATTTCTATTCACGAAATATTGTACATATGTTATCTATTTATATTTTAATAAACTGTTTTCCCATAAGTTAAAGTGTGTGAGCTGTTTGCTTACGGTGCAGCAGATCTTTAATCTTTAGTCTTTTATTAAGGTATCCTTAAATCATATTCTTTTTCAAATATAACGACATAATTACTTAAAAACTGCATTACATGATGTGCAATAATGCTTTTTATTCAATCTAAATCCCATATACATGTACACTAACTGCAAAATAGCTCTGGGTTTGATGGAATAAGCCTCAAATAACTCGAATACATTGCGACCACCTTACAGATTTATATATATACATATTTCTTTATTTATACTTTGGTACACTACTTTCTTTCAATTAAAACGTATAAGCAGGGACCGAATATTATAGTTATTTAAAATTTTTTGTTTTGATTGGTTTAAAAATATCGTTTTAAATTTCTAGCATTATAGTTAATATATTTTTCACAAGTTTTACATATCACATCATCACCACTATGATAAAAATATTTTCGGATAAAATTTATGCGTTTATGAACCATTACAATACTAATTTCGATAACGTGTAATATTATTTAACTTTCGCTTGGAGCTTTTAATGTTAAAATTGAAACTTGATGCCAACTTCTGTCTTTATGAAGAGAGTATTTATTATTCTTATATGTAGATAGATAGTTAGATAAATTTTAAACGGGTTAGAAACTTGTCACCACGTCACTGCATCCTTTGAGGATTATTGTGACACACCTACTTTAGTTTCACAGACGAGTAGCAGTTAAGAATGCCAGTATGTCCTTTGGAGAGATGTTGCCTAATTCCGTTATAAGTGGATAGGCAGTCGATAAATACCGAAGTCAGAGTCTGACGAGACTATCACAGTGACACATAATGTGTTCTGCTGTTTCCTCTTCTTTAGAACAAAGTCTGCAGCTATCATCTCCTATAATACCTAGGTTCGATAGAAGTCGGATGTAGGTGACAAGTCGGATGCCATTACTGTTCAGTATGAGAAGCTCCCTAGTTTTGGCTTTTGATCGATTCGGCATGAATTCTTTAGCTTGTCTGCAAGCAAGTACATTATCCCAATCAGTCTGAGGTAGTTCAATAATTTTTAGTTTGAAAAAGCTCCATTAGGGATAATAATATGGGACCGTTCCTTTTCTGGCTAGTTCATCGGCTTTCTCATTTTCCTCAAATCCGTTGTATCCTGGGATCCATATTAAGTGGACCCTGTTTCTTTTAGCAAAATCTTTGAGAAGTTAAAGGCATTCTCATAGTAGTTTTGAAGTCACTCGAAGTGAACGTAGTGCTAGGAGTGGTGATTTGCTATCTGAGAAAATATATATGTATTTCTCCGTGATTAGCTTCCCTTTATATTCCGTTAGACAAAGTTCTATTACGTATAATTCGGCCTGAAAAACTGCGTTTTCTTGACTCATACTCGCAAATATTTTCTTTTTTGCCTGAACTCCATATATACCCGCCCCCATTCCTACCTTCATTTTGCAGCCATCCGTGTACCACTGATGGTAGTCTACAGCAAATGTTATTATATGTATATCTATAACAATCGTCAGAATAGAATGTGTATCAAACAGCACAACAAGTTA
The DNA here is from genome assembly GCF_002237135.1 of Teleopsis dalmanni. Taxonomy (NCBI): domain Eukaryota; kingdom Metazoa; phylum Arthropoda; class Insecta; order Diptera; family Diopsidae; genus Teleopsis; species Teleopsis dalmanni. Next base: position 49,021,047 of record NC_051846.1, read on the forward strand.
GAAGAAGAAATTGGAGAATGACGACAAAGATACGTGGAGGAATTTTTAAGGGGAAGCCAAGATTCAACTAGGATCATTGCGCCACTAACGATGATGTTGATATATGTTGAACAGGCGGGAACCCATGAGAGAGAACCCACGAAACGCCTGCAGTAATGGAAAAAAGAGAAATTAATCTATTATTATTAGGCATTAAATAGCTAAGCCAATTAGTATGTGGGTTATCTTATGGTGAGACGTTAGGACAGCGCACCGACCAACAAGTGGCCCCACTGAAGTGAAGGATTAGCCGAAGTAGACCACGAAACTACTTGGGTCCTTTTTCGTCCTTCTATTTTTAGATGTCGTTATTGATTTAAAGCTGGAGTGGCTTCCGTTCACATAACTACATCTCTTGTTAATGCAAGCAGCTCATTTAGCTTTAGATTTTCTGCCAAGTCATCACCAACCCAATAGTGTCCCAAGACAGTCTTCCTCTTACTTGTCAGTGCTGGACATTGGCACAATATTTGCACCGCTGTATCTTTTTCTTCTAGACATAGTCTGCATGTGTCTTTCTCAGTAAGAGTTATCTTTTTGAGGTGATACTTGAAGTTGCCATGTCCAGTAATTAGTGAGGTCAGCAAGCTTAGGGTGCTCCGCGGATAGCTAAGCACTTTTAACGCTTCCCTGACAAACGATTTCGGCAACATGATTTTGGTGTGCCTATAACTCTCTCTCTTCAATATGAAGGGTAATCGAAAAATTCTGCATTTATATCTATAACAGTTCGAATAAGGATTTATTTAAATAAGTTTGTTAAATTTAATTATCGGAAACAATTAGAATAATTTTAAAACCTCACCTAATTCCTGTCAAATTTTTACTTAACCTTTTTTAAATTAAAACACTTGACAACATTAAGTTAAAATTTTTAATATGGAATGAAATCGAAGAGTTTAAAAATTTTAGAGTTCAAATTATTTCCAATTTTTTTTCTAAAACTCCATTTTATTTGTGGTAGATTATATCTTCAAACTTTGCAAAAGTATTGACTACACTTTAGTGGTCATTCAATTATGCAGTCTCTGTTGGAAAAACTCATTACGAACAGAATTTTCCTTTGTTGAATAGTAAAATTTGCATATTCTACAAAATGCATTGCACAAAAAAGCACAGATTTTCTTTTTGTTGGAAAAATTTTTGAAGCAAAAATAAAAAATGAAAACTTTTGCATCGTTATAACTTCATTTACATATGTGACAAAAAAAAAAATGAAAATAATAAATATGAATTTTTTTTTTAACATTTTTCACATATACTGTGCAATATAAATAGTGCTTTAACTTTGTATATTTTTTAAAAAAATACTTGCAACAAAATTTATGTGCGGAGAACGAAAAAAGTCTGATTATTGAGTTGGAGCAAAGATTTAAAAGCATTAACACAAAAAATTGATGTAGCGGAAAACTTGATAAAATAATTTAAATTTTTTATAAAAACATTTTATATTTTTATTTAATATTTTTATTATCAATGTGGTGGCATTGCACTGCACTCCGCACTGTGGTAATTGTTTTTGTAATTACCTCATTAAGTTGCAAGTTAAAATTGCTTTTTTATACTAAAAACTTAACTCTTAAGCAATTACACAATTTACACAGAAAAAAGCACACACACACACTCTTTACAATAACTTCCGGTTGCCTGCACATAAACAAGCTTTTATACGTGTGACGAGGAAAACACAAAACACACACACACACCCAAAATGACAGTTATGCTTGTTGCTTGTTAATTGAATTACAATTTATGTGCCTGACAATTTTCACTCGTTCCGGAATTAATAGCTTTTGAATATTACTGCGTCTCTCTCCAACAACCCACAAGAAACCTCACTAAGTGGCAGGATGCTGTAGGTATATGTTAAATTTTAGGAGAATTTTTTAAATATTTAAAACATTGGTCTCTGTATATTTCACGCAGCGCTTGACAAAAAATATTGATGAAGCAACAGAGGAAAAAATGTGTACGTCATTGTCCATACAGAACGGATTAAGAGATTGGCTTAATATTTAACAATCTTTGGAAAAAAATTCTGATATTTTTTTAAAATAAATTACCTCAATACTTACTTTGTATACGAATATAGTATTTAAGAACCTTTAATAGTTAATATTAATAAAAATGGGAGAATTTTCAAGTAATCAGCTTATACATGCTGTATATAATACTGTAAATAATGCTAAACGGATGTAGTTAACGCAATATTGAATATGTTTACTAAATATGCTACGTAGCTTTATTTGGGGCTAACAGAAATAGACTTCAAAGAATTTTCATTTGTGAAGCTGGTCCATTTTTTTAAACAAATAACTAATTAATAAGGTTTATAAAGCATAGAATATATAATAGATTTTAACCTATGGCACCTATGTATTAAAGGTTTCTTTTTAGACACTTTTATCATCGATGATCGATTAGAATGTCCAGAGTTTTTATCAGCTTCAGTGCTTTCTGAGTATCGTCGCCAAATACTTTGTTTAACATTTTATCTATTTACTACACTTAATTCTGTTTTTAACATAAAATTTTATAAAAACTTTTTTAATCTACATATTGTCATACAAAAAATCTGCCAAACATATCAAGGACTATGTTTGTTTTGTTTATTTTCTTGGGAAGTACAGGCTAAGCGTTGCATGTTATTTATAAGTCCACTATTCGAAACGTACGTGCAACCAATACACAAAAAAGACTAGATTCAATTAGCAAGACACAGTGTGCACAAAATTAAAATTCTCGTTACTTTTGCATTACACCTCATATTGCCTCTAAAAGTGGGGTTCCAATCTGACCACTTACTCAGATTTAACGCCAGAGTTCATTTTTTAAGTGTGTATCTATATAAGTTATGAGTTGACAATATCTATATAATTTATGACATATATTTTAAGTAAAATTTGTCCATATAAATAAATTTTATGATATGATGGCTTTCGGAATTATTTTAGAATGCATTATATTTCATTATATACATAATCACCTCTACTATGTGAACTTGACAAATTTATCAAGTATTGACTATTACCGGGTAATTGTGACAACGATTAACACACTTAAAAATACTGCGAAAGATCATTTGAAAGATCTTTCGTATTCTGCAAGCAGGACTGAAATGAAGGATCTGTTATTAATCAGATCTTTCGATTATCAGCTGAGATTTTGTTTCTGTTTTTCATGTACAAACGGTTTTTGTATAAAATAAAATATATGAAAATTAAAATACACATTACTAATTAATTAATTAATTAAAATTTGTAAAAATATAACAATTATTTCTAACTTAATTTTTTTTTTGTGTTATGAATACAAACAACAATTTTAAACAAATAATACAAGATCAATTTACTTGTCAGTAGCATTTGTCAACTTGACAATTTATCAAGAAAGGCGTTTTTTATTTATAGCACAGTAGACTAAAACCTAGACAAATTGTCAACCTTGACAAATAAGCTAGATGGTTAATTTTTTCAAGAAGTTTTGTTGAAGAAACATCGATTCTTATATATATGAACCTCTCTATAGCGAAGCTCTCTATGAAGAACCTCTCTATAGTGAATTCGTCTCTATAACGAAGTTTTATCAGGCACGCAAATGTACATAATTCTCAGTCAAATGCCAAAAAAAAAAAATACAAACAAAAAAAATTTTGTTCAACGAACTTTTTTGCAGGCACCTATGACTTCGTTATAGAGAGGTTTGACTGTACATATTTTTATATTATATAGCATTATATGTAGACAAAAAATAAAAATTAAGAAAATAAACCAAAATTAGGAAAATCATTAAAAATTAAGAAATCAAATGAAAACTAGGGAAATATATATAATAACAAAGTTAATGTACCTAAGTAGTAATTGCAATTCCAATGTGAATATAAAATTTAATGAAATTCCTCAAAATTGATTTCAAAAATTAAAGATTCTTTGTATATTTCTGTTTCACTGAGCTTTAAATATTTTCAATTCAATTTTTATTTAATAGAAAACAATTTATAAAATGAATTTTTGGCAGAATATTTGCCAGTATTGAGCACACTTTTGAAAGCAAATTAAATAAAGATCAAATCAATTTCAATTTTAAATTTTGTAACGTTCACTAAGTCATAACTATTGTCGCTACTAGAATTTCGCCCATTTCATCTCGAATAAAATCTACTGTCGAAAGTACTGCTTGCCGTTGTTCTTTGCCAGAGAAAATTACTTTTTGAATGGTATTCATGCTTATCAGCGGAATTCCATTGTAGAACCCAAGTCACAGTCACTCCACTAAATTGTCGCAGCAAGTCACAAAATATTATTGAAATTTATATTAGTTCGTTTGCATGTTTCATAATAATTTCTTATAAAAATTTTTTTCTTTTTTGGATTTTTTTTTCCTTGTGCAGAGCACATAACTGGGCAAATGCCGCCCCCGAAATAATTTAATTAAAGCGGAGCACGTCAATAAAACCTAAGGCGAAAATTCTTCAGCTACTTTCTTAACTGTTTTTAGCACAGAATTTGCCAGTTTCGCTTTTGGCTTATTGCAGAGTAGCTCACTCATAATAAACGATAAGAAGTAATAGTCGCGAAGGGGGTCGGGGCAGAGGGATGTTATTAGGCTGATAGTGAAATAAGCTGTTGTCAGTTGATAACAATCAGAAGTCGAAATTGGTAAGGCGCACATAAATGTTACGAATAGAAAAAAAAGGAAAATTATTATTTCGACTAATTTCGGTGGCTTTATGGATGCATTTTTTATCTAAACAGACTTTTGGAGGATTAACTTGTGTTCTTAATGAAGTAATACACACTTCAAGTGGATAAGTCTTAGATAAAAGTCGAAAGCGATTGTTTTAAATTTAATTAAGTTACCAGCACATATTTTGTGTAAAAGGTACAAGATCTAAAAGTAGATATACTAACTAGGTTAGTCATCAGATATTATATCTCTAACTGGTCTTTTCACTGTATCTAAGGTAGTATTGGAATATCGTATATCTTTAAATTAGGTGTCATTGCATTTACTGCTGATTCTGTAATGTCTTTCTGCTCGAAGAATCATTAATGCCAGTTTTGAGCCAATAAATTAGTTGAAAGTAACGCACAGCTTTGGATTTAAGCGTGATTCTGTAATGTCTTTCTGCTCAAAGAATCATTACCGCCAGTTTTGAGCCAATAATTTATTTAGAAGTACCACACAGCCTCACATTAGATGTGGGTATTTCTATAATTTTAATTAAAATGTTTATAAGTATAGAATATTTTAAATTGAAAAATCAAAAATGAAATGTAAAGCAAACTTGCCAAACTATACATATAATATGACCCACCTACAATTGTCTGTCCATCACAACAATCGCATTAGACGCGGTTATCACTTCAGTTATAGTTAAACTGGCTATAAGTGCAGGTTAATTTTCATTAACGTACTGCAGATAACAGAAAGATTTGTCCAACGTTACGTATAATATGGTCCACCGACAAACAGAGAAAAACTGAGCAACTGATAAGGCTTGCTCTCCATTCGGCCAATTAGAGACTGCAATAACTATGTTCGTAGCAATGTATCATAAGAAGAAAACTGAGCAAATGATATGTCTTGCTCTCCATTCGGCCAATTAGAGACTGCAATAACTATATACGTAGCAATGTATCAGAAGGAGAAAAAGAAAGCGTTGCTTATCGCTTCGTCACGGAACAAAACTTACCAGAAAAAGATATACACTGTAGAGTCTGTATTCTTCCGCAAATAGCTATCTTATATCACTAGTAGAGGCAGTTCTTGCTTGTTTCCTGAACCGAAATAGCGGTACCCTTATCTAAACGCCTTAAGAGAGTCAGTTTGCCTTTATAAACTAAATTATCACAATATACGCATTTTCAAGACATTTTTAATCAAATATCATATTGATTCATAGTTTTCAGAGTTTGACTAAGACTTTGAGTTTTGAGTTTTTTCTAAAATTTGAGCTCAGCTTCATATATTTGTATTAATTTTAAACTGCGTTCCTGTAGTTGTTTTATTAAATATGTTTTATGTGGTGCTAACAGTAGGGCTACTATAAGTTATTGCAGAAATTATAATGAAAATTGACACAGACGTCAATAACAGCACTGCCAACCAAAAAAAAAATTAATTGCCAGTATCGAAAAACCCATGTATTTAAAATTAAAAATTTATTTTTATAATTTTATCATAATAGTAATAATTAAAACATTACTTAAATAATTGATTCATAGTTTTTACAGTTTTTAAACAGTCTTAAAAGTTTTAAAAGTTTTCTTATTTATTTCTTATTTCTTAATAGTATTAATCGAATAATTACTATTTGATGAAGTTTTTATTTCATCATATTTTTAGTAATTGTACAAATGTCTAAAATGTGTAGGTATTCGAAAAATTTAATAAAATTGCCTTAAACTAAGTAGGCAGGTCATGCTTAAACACACATAATTCAAATCTATACAACCATTTTGTAGTTTTGTACAGATAGCAGTTAGCTATGATTTAGAATCAAATATTATTTAAAATAAAAAAAAAACTTGATTCAAAATTATTTTTTTTTACGAAGCTTATTACCAAATTTCAAGCAATTCTGTTTTTATTTTTTAACTGATTTTACAATGTCTGGAAGAACTATATTTCTTGGCAAGAGCTCAGAGAGCAATCCCATTTGTATTGAAGTTAGTACCGAATTTGCTGATACCCTGGCAAAAAAGGTAGCTGAACATGTTATAATGGAAATATTTTCCATTACAAGGCATAACGAAGAACTTATGTCTGAAGATGTTAAAAACATAACGGCTAATGGACTTGACAAAATGGCATTATGTGGTAACACCGTGACAAATGGTACTGCCTGCAAATCTATGATTACCACAGACTGTTATGTGGATTCCAATCGTATTAAATCGGCTGCTTCTAATCCGTACTTAAATTTTATTCACGATTTTGAAAAACGTAACAATTGCAGATTATCAGAAGACAATTTACCACAAGTACTTGGCGAATGGGATGAACTAAATGATGATAGAAAGTTAGCCTATATAAAGGAGGTAAGTAAATTTATTGGCAAATAAATATTTTTAATATATATTTTATTTATAACGGTTTTAAGGCGTTTTTGAAAAAGTTGATGGGAAACAAAGAAATTCCTAAGAAACCTATCAATTCTAATGAATCTACACCAAATGTAGATGATGCAGAACTTTTTACGAGTAAGGCAACACTACCTAAACGTCAGCGTAAAGTTCCAAAAGGTAGACGTAAAACACCTAAAAAGCGCAAAGCAGGAAAGAAGGTTGCTGGACGTCGTAAGTCAGCTCGTGGTAAAGGTCGCTAGCTTCAAACAATAGTAAACTTAAGCTCTTTGATCAAAAAAGAAGAATTTCAATTGTTGAAATCACTATGATCGACTTTTAATTCATCAACAGGAGCTTTAAAAATTCAAAAAGAAATAATAAGAACAACTATTTTATAAGAATTATTTCTTAAGTTCAAAAAATCTGTTTTATGGACTTAATAAATATTTTAAGTTTAAATAGCAGAGATTTATGTGAAAAGGAAAGAAAATGATTTATGAAATAAATATATTTTATTATAATATTTTATAGATTATAATTTAATCTATTGTATTAAATTCTATAATTGTAAAGGTACGTTTTGGATATTATTTTTTAATTGTCAAAAAAAAAATAATGTAATGTTTATTTTTAATTTTAGTAAACATGGAGTGATGATGGTCCTAAATCATATATTATTACTTCATTCATTACAAAGAAACAACGAACTATTGATAACTATTTTGGACTTCAAGTTGCATATTATAATTTTATTAATACGCTTTGGAGGAAAATGATTTATTAATTAACTTTGTGTTTTTTTTTTATTTAAAAAAAGTAAGCAAATTTTTCATATTACTTTAAAATTATTATAACATACACATATTTCATCAATTTTATCAATATTAACAAAATTATAATCTAAATTCAATTTTAGTAAAAAATATATACATGCATTCATACAAAGATGGTCTGGAGGAACAAACCTCAACTATTCAAAACAATTCGGCTAAAGAACTATATGGTTAATATAAATGAAAACTATTTGTAACGTAAGGACATTGAGCTAATGTAATTTAAAAACTTTATCATATGTACATCACATATTATATATATAAATTTAATATATATATTATAGTCTACCAATACAAAAGTAAGTATAGTTTTAATAATACTTTTAAATTACACTAACAAATGAATTTCCAAACAGTGAATCAATGAGTTTAATAAATATTATAAATATAGTCTTAATAAATATAGTCTACCAATACAAAAGTAAGTATTGGTTTAATTAATACTTTTAAATTACACTAACAAATGAGTTTCCAAGCAGTGATGGACAACGAAAAACAAAAATCAACAGAAAAAACCACTAATTGGAAACAAAACTACTAATTGGAAATAATTCCTAAAACCTTTCAAAACTATTAATGGCCTTGGATAAGTTATATTGTTGTACTAAAACTATATAATAACAAAAGTTTATTTAACAAGTTAAAGAAAATTATTGCTTAAAAATGATTAAAAATTGTAATTTATTTTTTAAGACTTTAATTTTAACTCAACTTCACAGAATTATATTTATTTTTTTAATAAACAAGATTAATGTATAAAAATTATATGCAGATAAATAAACCAGTTGATGTTTTCAAAAGATCACTGTATGGTCTATCCAAACAGACTAAGCTCGTTTTAATTTTCAAAAGCATGGTAAATGCGATTAGTTATTGTTTCTAATTTGACAGGCATGAATTCTAAGCCTGACACTTGCAGTTCAACAAATTATATACGAACTATAAACGAATTAAATAGAAATTCGAATACTTCTCACAATCACTGGTGATAAGCGTTGTATAGTTAGCCAAATTTTAATAAATTTATCAAACTTTTGTTCTTGTTTTTTCATTAGTGTATTGTTTGTTTTTTCATTAATTCATTGTTTCTTCGAACTCTTCAAGTTCTAAGCCTGGCACTTGCAGTCCCATAAATTATATACGAACTATAAACTAATTAAATATAAATTCGAATATTTCCCTCGATCACTGATGATGAGTACTTGAATATACTTAAAACAGAAAAATATCAATAAATTAATCAAACTTTTCTTCTTGTTTCTTCATTACTGCATTGTTCCTTCGAAACTTTCTAGTTTCTTTTCGTCATAAGACTGTAACGACACTTTTTTGGGGTGCGTTCAAAAATATATAATTTTGCTGGGGTATCCTCAGCCGTCGTACAGGGTCGTACAATAAAGTTTATATTCGCTGGGACAGAGTTTTGATTGATAATAGAAAAAGAAACATACTTTTGTAATATATTGTTAAATAATTTATTTACTTCAAAAAAATAAGTATCAAACAAAATACATTTATAATTCAAATAAATCTTTATATATAAAAAAGAAGTATATTTAAAAATATATTTTTCACAACGATAAAAATAATTATTATTCCCGCACGTGTTTATATCATAGCGGTGAACTTATGTCACCTGCATACACGAATTATATGCTTCCAATCACACGAGATCCCTGTTGTAAAAGATGATGATGCTTCTGCTGATTTGGTTAATGTGTTGAGAAGACTCCTGGCAAGATCACGTATTGTGCTGGGTTTCTCTTCTACGTTCATAAATGACGGATGCTCTACGGTTAAAAAATAATAAAAATAATAATTTAATAATTTGGCCAAATGAGCCAGGTTTATAATACTTTGGCTGAATAGGACAGGTTTTTGGTTTAATGAACCAGAAGTCATTACTTTCAAAGTGAAATTCCAAGTCCTCGATCATATCAAATGCGCGTCCTTTTATACAGAATATGCCAGAGCTTTGCTCTTTCTGCTGGAACTGGAATTTATCACTTCATCAGACTAAACAATAATTGACCTCAGATCTACATACCTTCTCGACGAGTCTGTAACCATTCTGGGATATCGAGATATTGAATTTATATATCGAATTTTTATTTAACTTATATTAACAATTTTGTTTACATTCATGTAATGTTAACATAAATTTAACATCAGTTCTGTTATTTCAATGTTACGATTATTGATAATAACATAAAGAGAAAATTATGTTTACCCGCATTTTAACAATTTGGCGACAAATGTTAAATATGTTTTCAAAGCGCATGTCACAAACAGTTAACAGTTAACAAATGTTCCCACTTTTATATCGTAGCATTTGCTTGAAAAGTCCTTCAC
>NC_051846.1:49031440-49040205 GCF_002237135.1 Teleopsis dalmanni
AGCACAGTAGGACAGAACTGTACTGACATTATTTAAAAACCTCTCTCTTCATCACTTAAATTGGTTTTAGTGATGACAAAGTCTTGTTATCACACAACCGGATGTGAAGTTCTAAGTTTTAAACTTAACCTGCGAGGTTGATAAGGGGAATTTTTTTTAAAAGGTCTATTTTTAGAATGTTCGACAACCTATTAATTTGCAGACTTTACTGATTGCAAACGAAGAATTCAGTATTCTACATTTCGAACTGAAACTAATATGTAGTATTTCACATAGGTGCCCATTAACTATTATAATAATAGTTTCATATTTAGGCTTGTCACTATCTCTACTCAAAAAGATTTTTTTAGGCGTCCATAGTGAAGTGAACCGATTATATACGAAGAATTCAGTATTTCATTTTCCTCTTCTTCTTTACAATTTCTATATTTCTGTTTGAAACTAATAATTAATATTTCGCATAGGTGCTTACTAACTATTAGCATGACAGCATCATATTTAGGCTTGTCACTACCTCTACTCAAAAGGATTATTTTATAAAAGTTAATTTAACTTAGCAATTTTAATTTGGACTTAATTTGCAACCCATCATATCTTTCCATTAATAATTTGCTAATTTTGTAAGTTTTGGAATTTACAATCTAAAAAGTAATTTGTAAATATTTAAATATAAAAAATATTTCCAAAGAAATCACTGATGACGGGTATTTGGCAATACTCGAAATAAGTGTATAGTAGGTCAAAAATCAATTAAAAGTGAAACTTTTTTTATCATAAACATAACTCAATACTATTCTAAAATCCAGTCGATTTCGAATATGTTTTTTCACACATTTTAATAATTAGTTAAATGTATAACCAATGTATAATCAGCATTTATTCTTCTGCTGAGGTTGTTCTTTGTGTTGCTAGTTTACCCAAAATATCATTTTTTTCTATACCTCGATATCTAGAACTCAATTCAAATATTTTGGGCACTAGATATTTTATGACTTCAGTCATAATATTCAACTGCTTTGCTGTCTTTGATACTTTACTGTAGTAATCCATAAAGAACATGTTTTAAGACGTTTGTAATTATTTAAATCAGATCTTAAAGACCATATTTTTTACTTCATATTATCAAAATTTGACTAATTCCCAACTAAAAAGCTTAAGTTTCAAAATGTCCATAAGTTTTATTACTTAGCTAACCATAATTTAAATGACAGGAACAATCAATTCAACATATATGGTATATAAAATAAATATGCAAAAGCTAAACGAGTTTATGGAGTCAGTAACAAAATATGCAGATCTCCAGATATCTATAAGATATAAGATATAATAATAAAAAATTAACAAAAAATAATAAGCAAATAACATTATGTTAAAACCTAATTTTCTTATTGCAGTGTTAGTTAAAATATAACCGCCACCTTATAGTAAAAGTGTGTACTATAAGTTTTGTTATGACTTAATTACACTTATATATGAGACAAGCAGCAACTTAAGCCTTCAATATATTAACACTTCCGTTTACATTGCCGCGAAACTTAAAATTTAAAATTTGTTTTGTTTAATTGTAAAAAACTTCATTTATGAATAATAATATACATAAATACATATGCATACATATATACCACGGTAAAAAAAGCAGCAGTTTTTATTACGCAAAATTAAAGAGATATATTTATACTCTACTCGTCTTCTTATCTATTACAAATCAGTTTTAAGCATCAAGATGTCGCTAGTATGCTAATAGGCCCAATGGGATCAAAAATTGATAGAATATTAATGAATTTAAATAAATATATTGTGCCAGTTTAGGTAACAATACATTGAACTCTGGACGTCATGACGTTTTTCATATAAATTGGTATTAACTGCTAAACTTAGGATCACTATTTTGTAAATACATGTACACCTTATATGCGTATACCCTCTCATGAGCTTCATGTAACATATGGGACTACTGTGAGTATTTAACATCTCATGTTATTTTATATCAAATAACATATTTAGGTTGAGAACCAACCATTCACTCAAGAGATAATAATAATTATCGATGCCACATAAGTTCCACATAAGTTAGCAACAAGTATCACTAAAATAATTCTTAATGATAATCCCCAAACCAGCACAAGATCTGGACGTTTACTGAAAACATGGGAGGATTGAGCATGTAAGTGATTGTCATCCGACAGAGTTCAATGGAATTTACTTGTTACTGTCCTTCACTCCTTGAGAGAATTAAAAGTATTAATTATGTATAGTTCTTTATATTTTTTAATATCTTTTGTATCATTTAAATGTAAAAATTAAAATCGAGCTACCCATTGATATTAGATAACTTTGAATTTAATTAAATTTTACAGTTCAGTCATTTTAAATAATTTCACTGTGAGAAGTCGAAATTCACAAGTACAGAAAACATTTGCTTTCTACTCTTAATTAAGAAATGTACAGATACTTGTATGTATTGAATTGGTTGCTACTGATTTCTAATTCAATTGTGATTATTTTACTTAGTTACTTGCAGAAGTCCTTAGCATTTTTGCCAAAGGATGCCGAAGTCATTATCAGAGGCAAGTTTTTGCTTAATTAAATTTTCTTTGTTTAAGCACAAAATGAGTTTCAGTTTAAAGTACTCCATTTCGGTTAAAAGTCAGCAATATAATAAAGCCAAGAGCACTGCAGCGGAACGTGTGTTTCTCGAAACTTGCAAAGAAACTCAACGAAACAATTTCCGCTTGTTAACACGAACAATTTCTTTACTTTTATCACTTTTAAGTACAAGGGAAGTGCTAAAATGCTAACTCAGTGATATACTGAAATCTGATATGTGCAAAGCCAACTTGAAACTTGGTTTTAACTAAACTGTAAACTACTTTGAAGCCATTTGTTCGTGCCTTTTTTAGTCACATTTGCAGACAACTTTGTTAAAAATTGCGTTCCAACACAACTTTTGTACGATTTCCGCAACATCAGAGAAAACAACATCAGACAACAACAACAACAAGAAAAACAACCATAGATACAAAATAAGAAAACAGACTTTCATATTTAAAATAAGAACAACAATTTAAGCAATGAAATTGTAGTGAAATATTCTAGAAATTAGTGTAAAGTTTAGTTACATTAAAATCCAACAGCCGAAAGCAGCAAAATATAACGTCTGTTTGTGTGTATCTTTGTAATATTTTCATTAAAACTTTGTGTTCTGCGTTTTTTGTATTCATTTTTATTTGTTTGTTTGTTTGGCTTAAGAAGTTTCTACTTTAACATTTCGAGATTTCAAAAATGAAACTTAATAGCACATGGCCTTAAAGGTAAAATTTATGGCTTGAAGTTCAGTCGATTTATAACAAAAAGCAGGAGAAGGATGCTTTTGAAGGACATAAAACTTATGCGATTGCAACGCGTTTGTACTCCTCAACAAACTATATAAAAGTTTTAAGAAAAAGTTAAAATTGCTATAGAATATTTTAAATGCTTGGCTGTGTAAAGTCAGTACAAAAGAGTTTTCATTTCAATTCAATTTCATACAGTTTTGCTCATTTATCCTTCTTGTTAAAAGCATAGCGAAATTTTTCTTTCATGATATGTATTGTCTGTTGTTCGGATTTCATTCCACTTGCATTGAAGAAAATATATTTTTAACTTACATTTACATAGGCAGATATAAATACAATAAACTTCTTGTATATATGTATGTATGATTATACGAGTATATATGTATTTATGCGCTGTTCTTGGAATCAGCAGGAGTAAAATATGAAATTACTTTCAAATTACAAACTCTGCAGATGCCTTGATATCCTTTTGTTTTACGTACAACTGCTTATCTTAATTTTCATTACATTTTCATTACTTTTGTTGCGTTTTTTTTAGAAGACTTACCATGTAAAGACTTTTACCATTGACAATTGAATTTTCAAGCTTTTATTTTATAAAATCCCTTGAAAAAAGATTTGTGTAACAGTGAATAATATTTACAATTTAAAATTACAAGCATTTGTACAGAATACAGAAGAGTATGTGTATTATTTACACATGAGTGCATTATATATAATGTTCATTTTATTATATACTACGTTTAATATATATTCTTTAATTATAATTCCATTTCTGCATATTATGACTAAACTAATTAAGTTTAGTTCAGTCGATTTGCAGTATAACTCCATAAATCTATTTAAAAACACAAATTACTGTCTAACAGTTATCACAGAATAAAATTTGAATAAAAAGGAAACTATTAATTACGCAAGTACTTGATCTGACCTTACACCTGTTCGGAAACCGTCAAATATCCATCATTAGTAGAAACATCTATTGCTTTAATTATTTGTACATAATTTTCTGGCTACAAGTATCAGAGATTGCATCCTGTCAATTCTAGTTGTGAATTCGTATGTGAACTTACAAACTTAACGTATATATAATTTGTTATTCAAATTTATTATTATTCAAATTAAGAGTTATTTAATTTTTTGTTGCTTATTCGTAGACAACAATTACATTTGCTGCGCTGTTTTGAAAATGAACGTATATACGACAGCTATACTAATATACTTAACTATTATATTACTTATAAATAGTTTAAACACAAGTGTTTACAGAAAATATATCTGCGTACTTGCTTCAAATTGACTGTGTTCTGTAGAACCTTTTAAAAATATTTAAAATTGGCCCAAAAATTCACTTGATAAAAAATTATGTTTTTGAATCTATAGATTTACTTACTATTACCCCCTTTCCTATTCGAAACTAAATAGCTATGTATATGGTACAAAAATTGTAAGTAAAAAAAATTTTAAGTAGTTCTTTATTAAGAGATATTAATTTATTTAAGTTGAATGAGAAAGTAATTTAGCCATAAATAGGTAGGTGAGATGAACAAGGAATCAAATCGTCCCTAACTAGCTGATATGAGTGTTTTGATTCCACATTCCTTGTAATATTGCATGGGGCATTTTAATAATAGCCAAACATATTTATGTAAGTATTTGGACAAATTTAAAATCATATATATTGCTGAATACATTAAAAAATGGGGCGACCATAAGCTTAAATGTAGGTCTTGATAAGCCTTAGCAGTGACACAATAAGAGTTCTGATGTGTCTTTCTCAAGCTGCTACAAAAACTGTATATAAAGCTTCAACAAATCGTGCTTTGTCTACCATCATGTCTTTCTATATCTTCGGTCTTCTCTGAGGTTCGCTATTATTTTAGATAAAACCAACTAGTATCTGCGTATCTAGTACTTTTTCTAAATACAAAAAGTGTACAACTTAGTTCCACTTAACTCTATATAATGTCAATTTCTAAAACATATTTAAATAAGAGCTTTATTCTTTTAATTAAAAATAAAAACAAAACGGTGTAATGTGCAAATATATATTTTATTCTTATTTAATGTTTCTGATTACGACATATTTATATAATCTTTTTTTTTAAAAAACGAAAAAAAAAAATTAATAAATCAAATAAAAAAAATTATTTTTTTTTTAATCCAATGTATAAAGTTTCGCAACCTTGATTAGGAGGTTGAAGAAGACAAACACGTTCTCTGTAATATCTGTAAAGTTTATTTAACTTTAGTCAAAGTAAAGTGTTATCTATATATCTCATACAATGAACTTGTTAGATGATCTAATTCGAGAAACTAAAATACATATCTTTATGAAGAATATTGCATGTTATGCTATAAGAGAGACCAAACTCTGGATAATGACATCAAATTAATTGTTCTTAATTTTTATACACACACTTTGGATCACAGTATTAATATTTTCAGCAGAACGTTTATGTTATTAACAGCTTGTATTCTTTATATCATTACCTTTAGATCCAATTTTTTCCATAACATTAAAAATAGTAAGTTCTATTGGTTTATTATATTTATCATAAATTTCTCGGAAAAGATTCATCATTTTTGTAATAAAAAATTATATATATAATATTAAAAATACAAAAATATTTTTATTTAATATTTTTGCGTTCAATAAATAATGTTGACATTTTATATATATATGAATTTAAGTAAATACTTTCTTAATTTTAAATTCATAAACCTTAAGGTAAGGATTTTATTAAAAATCAAGCACTGAGAATGTTTTAAAATAAAGAACGAAATAAAAGCGTTTTATTCTGGTTTGTCTGATAGCTGAAAAAATTTTTAATTTATAAAAAAAATAATACGAAACCAGATGATATTATAAAAAAACAAACTTAAAAAATACCACTCATATTTTTATAAAATATATGATGCTAATTTAATCAATCTTTATACATTTTAAGACTGATATAATTAATTTGAATTTTCTGTATTTAAACAAAACGTGATAAAATTATGCAAATTGTGTGAAATGCTATGTCCTTGCAAGAGTAACTAACTAATCTAACTAAACTAATTAACTAACTAATCTTATACATTAAAAATATTTTTGTTTTCCTTCGATTGAGCACAATTTTGTTAAAAAATAAAATTAGATTCGCACAAAATATATATGTGCACATATATATTTATACATCATGAACTCATGTATATTTATATATCACTAGCATATATTGACTTGTTGAAGCTTTTCTGCACTGTCAATGTTAACAGGTCAGCATTTTTTTTTTGTTTTGTTAAATTGAATTCACAGCATTTGCACATGTATTTGAGCAAAATAATGCAAGAGTAGCAAAAATTGTTAACAAAATTGTAAAAGAGCAAAATAAGCAACACATATATTATTTAAATAAATACAATTTCAACACCTTAATATTATTTATTTATTTAAAGCATGTGAATCATTCATAATAATATTTAACTATTTATACCATAATTTTTTGAAAATGTAACATGTCAGCAAATTATATTTCTTCACGAATTCACAGAAATACAACAGAGATACTATATGGTACATTTGAAAGTTAATAATAAATAAAAAAAGATAAAAAATCTAATCTATAATTTCAGAAGCTCTTTATTGTTCTGAAAACTTTTTTACTTCACAATTTCTTACAATTATTTTAAAAAATAATTACCTAAAATATTCACTTATTAATAAATAGAAAAAGAGTGTTATATTTGCTTTTCTGTTTTATATCACAACGTTTCGTTTCATTTTATTTTGCTATATTTGCTCTAGTAGATAATAACTTATATTTGAAGTAATTTCTCTATTCATATATCCAGTTAGCTCTATTATATCATTTAATGCCTACAACTCTGTTTCCAATTAGTCGTATAGTTGTCTGTTCGGATGGATTTAGTCTTAGATCTTCTAAAGTTTATTAATATTTAGATTCCCTAGCTCTCTAAGTCAAAGGATAGAATGCTAGAATGCATTTTCTAGTTTTAAATAAAAAATAACATAAATATCTATATTAAGCTTAAATTTTCTCATTTAGTCTATTCTATATATTCAGTAAAATTATTATTCTAAAATGCTCTAATCAACAACAGTTTAATTTTAATTAAGTAACTATTAAGAAAAGTGTGAGCAAAAAGTGATTACATTTTATTTGAATTGAAATTCTCTAAATAATAAAATATTATTTCTTAAGTTAATATCATTGCTTAATCGTCCCAATACATTTTATTGGTAAAACTTTTTAAAATATTATCACTCATACGCCACGGCGAACGTTTTTACTGAAACTTTTGAGCTATATAAAATTATTACGTTACTTAAATTTTATTACAAATAAACTAAAAACTTTTAATAGTCGCATAAATTCACTCTGAAAGGACCCACCTGCTTATTTTTGTCAGTGTGTCAAATACTAAACTTGAGAGTGTAAAAAGTTTTAATTTATTCTAATTTATGTTAAAAGTTGAAATTTTTCTCTGTTTATTTTTAAAATATTTTTTATAATATCTTTAAATATTTCTTCATTTTCTTTTTGGGATGAGATATATCAAAATTAGATGGTATTGTATGCGTTTTATTCATGGAAAAGGAATAAATTCTAGCTCTATAAGTACGTTGTATTACTAAAAGGTTTTTATTGCAGATTTTTTTCTGTCATAGCAATTTTGTTTTTCTTTATATAGAGAAATTCTGTGAGAGACAGATCCGATGGTAACCCATACCACTGCAACCAGATTCTTTTCTTTGAAAATCTTGTAGGGCTTTCGATAACAGTTTGTGATAATTTTCTATGATCTGTAGAATCTGTTTGTGCAGAAATTATAGATATTGTATAGTAACCAGAATGTTACAAGTAAGAGGATATAACTATTAATTAGTTCAGATTTATATAAAAACTGCCAAAATGAATTTAAAACGTAAGTGCCTAAATCAGCATTTTTTAACAGCACTTAAAACTTTAAAAAATTTTAGTGTTCTTTCCATGTAACATATGTAAGGAGCGTTCGAAAAGGTAAACAGATTAGTCGAATATTCATTTCATTTCGAATGAAAAAGAACAAACTTTATCCGTCACATATTCCAAAGATCATCTTTGGTACTCCTTTGCACTTCTGTGGTGAGTACAACATGGAGAAACGTTCTTCAGCTTTACTGATATAGTACTTGTCTACATGAATATATGAGAGTTCACCTATTATTATTCCAGTTTGAAACACATTCATCAATTTTGGTATTATGTGCGGTATCATAAGAGTCTTCAGTTGGGAGTATGTTCACTTAAGGTTATTAATAAACTTTGCCTCTATAAAATAATAGTGTGGAAACTTAACAAAAACAAATAACTATAATTAATTAATTAAGTTATTTAACATAGTTGTTTCCTCATCTTCGAGACATAATCTGCATTCCAAAAT
>NC_051846.1:49040305-49086277 GCF_002237135.1 Teleopsis dalmanni
CGGCATGAGTACAATTGTTGTTGTTTTCAATGCAAATTTTAAATTTGAGAATGAGAGAAAAAACAATATGGCCGTTCAAACTCCGGCATGAGAGCCGGCGTATTTTTGCCCCGGCACTAAGGCAAAACAGTGTTGTTTAGTAATAAATTTCAAAATTTGCGCCTTTTAGGAGCAAACTACTACAATTCTAGTACGTTTTGGAGAAAAAATGGCAGTAAGCAACACAGCATTTTTTTTATAAATCGCTAATAATATAATTATTACACTTTCCGATTTTAAAAAAATGCATAAATACTGTTAACATTTATTAAAAGATAATATAATAATAAGATAGCATTATTACAGCCTCTATGAGTTTTTTCATGCGAGTTATTTTTGGTGGCAAATTGAGAGTGAGCATATCTAAATTTCCTTTTAAATTTAGGCACAACCAAGAAGTAGTAAAAATACAAAATTGGCAATACTGATGTGACACTCTGCATAACATGCATTTTCGGCATAGCCCGAAAGAGTGTAATTTGCCGTGCCCGAGACACTCTGCATAACATGGCCCTAGGTATTCGAAAAATTTAATAAAATTGCCTTAAACTAAGTAGGCAGGTCATGCTTAAACACACATAATTCAAATCTATACAACCATTTTGTAGTTTTGTACAGATAGCAGTTAGCTATGATTTAGAATCAAATATTATTTAAAATAAAAAAAAAACTTGATTCAAAATTATTTTTTTTTACGAAGCTTATTACCAAATTTCAAGCAATTCTGTTTTTATTTTTTAACTGATTTTACAATGTCTGGAAGAACTATATTTCTTGGCAAGAGCTCAGAGAGCAATCCCATTTGTATTGAAGTTAGTACCGAATTTGCTGATACCCTGGCAAAAAAGGTAGCTGAACATGTTATAATGGAAATATTTTCCATTACAAGGCATAACGAAGAACTTATGTCTGAAGATGTTAAAAACATAACGGCTAATGGACTTGACAAAATGGCATTATGTGGTAACACCGTGACAAATGGTACTGCCTGCAAATCTATGATTACCACAGACTGTTATGTGGATTCCAATCGTATTAAATCGGCTGCTTCTAATCCGTACTTAAATTTTATTCACGATTTTGAAAAACGTAACAATTGCAGATTATCAGAAGACAATTTACCACAAGTACTTGGCGAATGGGATGAACTAAATGATGATAGAAAGTTAGCCTATATAAAGGAGGTAAGTAAATTTATTGGCAAATAAATATTTTTAATATATATTTTATTTATAACGGTTTTAAGGCGTTTTTGAAAAAGTTGATGGGAAACAAAGAAATTCCTAAGAAACCTATCAATTCTAATGAATCTACACCAAATGTAGATGATGCAGAACTTTTTACGAGTAAGGCAACACTACCTAAACGTCAGCGTAAAGTTCCAAAAGGTAGACGTAAAACACCTAAAAAGCGCAAAGCAGGAAAGAAGGTTGCTGGACGTCGTAAGTCAGCTCGTGGTAAAGGTCGCTAGCTTCAAACAATAGTAAACTTAAGCTCTTTGATCAAAAAAGAAGAATTTCAATTGTTGAAATCACTATGATCGACTTTTAATTCATCAACAGGAGCTTTA
This sequence comes from Teleopsis dalmanni, assembly GCF_002237135.1. NCBI lineage: Eukaryota > Metazoa > Arthropoda > Insecta > Diptera > Diopsidae > Teleopsis > Teleopsis dalmanni. The sequence continues at coordinate 49,041,915 of NC_051846.1, forward strand.
AAAATTCAAAAAGAAATAATAAGAACAACTATTTTATAAGAATTATTTCTTAAGTTCAAAAAATCTGTTTTATGGACTTAATAAATATTTTAAGTTTAAATAGCAGAGATTTATGTGAAAAGGAAAGAAAATGATTTATGAAATAAATATATTTTATTATAATATTTTATAGATTATAATTTAATCTATTGTATTAAATTCTATAATTGTAAAGGTACGTTTTGGATATTATTTTTTAATTGTCAAAAAAAAAATAATGTAATGTTTATTTTTAATTTTAGTAAACATGGAGTGATGATGGTCCTAAATCATATATTATTACTTCATTCATTACAAAGAAACAACGAACTATTGATAACTATTTTGGACTTCAAGTTGCATATTATAATTTTATTAATACGCTTTGGAGGAAAATGATTTATTAATTAACTTTGTGTTTTTTTTTTATTTAAAAAAAGTAAGCAAATTTTTCATATTACTTTAAAATTATTATAACATACACATATTTCATCAATTTTATCAATATAAACAAAATTATAATCTAAATTCAATTTTAGTAAAAAATATATACATGCATTCATACAAAGATGGTCTGGAGGAACAAACCTCAACTATTCAAAACAATTCGGCTAAAGAACTATATGGTTAATATAAATGAAAACTATTTATAACGTAAGGACATTGAGCTAATGTAATTTAAAAACTTTATCATATGTACATCACATATTATATATATAAATTTAATATATATATTATAGTCTACCAATACAAAAGTGAGTATAGTTTTAATAACTTTTAACTTACACTAACAAATGAATTTCCAAACAGTGATACAATGAATTTAATAAATATAATAAATATAGTCTTAATAAATATAGTCTACCAATACAAAAGTAAGTATAGGTTTAATTAATACTTTTAAATTACACTAACAAATGAGTTTCCAAGCAGTGATGGACAACGAAAAACAAAAATCAACAGAAAAAACCACTAATTGGAAACAAAACTACTAATTGGAAATAATTCCTAAAACCTTTCAAAACTATTAATGGCCTTGGATAAGTTATATTGTTGTACTAAAACTATATAATAACAAAAGTTTATTTAACAAGTTAAAGAAAATTATTGCTTAAAAATGATTAAAAATTGTAATTTATTTTTTAAGACTTTAATTTTAACTCAACTTCACAGAATTATTTATTTATTTTTTATTTATTTTTTTAATAAACAAGATTAATGTATAAAAATTATATGCAGATAAATAAACCAGTTGATGTTTTCAAAAGATCACTGTATGGTCTATCCAAACAGACTAAGCTCGTTTTAATTTTCAAAAGCATGGTAAATGCGATTAGTTATTGTTTCTAATTTGACAGGCATGAGTTCTAAGCCTGACACTTGCAGTTCAACAAATTATATACGAACTATAAACGAATTAAATAGAAATTCGAATACTTCTCACAATCACTGGTGATAAGCGTTGTATAGTTAGCCAAATTTTAATAAATTTATCAAACTTTTGTTCTTGTTTTTTCATTAGTGTATTGTTTGTTTTTTCATTAATTCATTGTTTCTTCGAACTCTTCAAGTTCTAAGCCTGGCACTTGCAGTCCCATAAATTATATACGAACTATAAACTAATTAAATATAAATTCGAATATTTCCCTCGATCACTGATGATGAGTACTTGAATATACTTAAAACAGAAAAATATCAATAAATTAATCAAACTTTTCTTCTTGTTTCTTCATTACTGCATTGTTCCTTCGAAACTTTCTAGTTTCTTTTCGTCATAAGACTGTAACGACACTTTTTTGGGGTGCGTTCAAAAATATATAATTTTGCTGGGGTATCCTCAGCCGTCGTACAGGGTCGTACAATAAAGTTTATATTCGCTGGGACAGAGTTTTGATTGATAATAGAAAAAGAAACATAGTTTTGTAATATATTGTTAAATAATTTATTTACTTCAAAAAAATAAGTATCAAACAAAATACATTTATAATTCAAATAAATCTTTATATATAAAAAAGAAGTATATTTAAAAATATATTTTTCACAACGATAAAAATAATTATTATTCCCGCACGTGTTTATATCATAGCGGTGAACTTATGTCACCTGCATACACGAATTATATGCTTCCAATCACACGAGATCCCTGTTGTAAAAGATGATGATGCTTCTGCTGATTTGGTTAATGTGTTGAGAAGACTCCTGGCAAGATCACGTATTGTGCTGGGTTTCTCTTCTACGTTCATAAATGACGGATGCTCTACGGTTAAAAAATAATAAAAATAATAATTTAATAATTTGGCCAAATGAGCCAGGTTTATAATACTTTGGCTGAATAGGACAGGTTTTTGGTTTAATGAACCAGAAGTCATTACTTTCAAAGTGAAATTCCAAGTCCTCGATCATATCAAATGCGCGTCCTTTTATACAGAATATGCCAGAGCTTTGCTCTTTCTGCTGGAACTGGAATTTATCACTTCATCAGACTAAACAATAATTGACCTCAGATCTACATACCTTCTCGACGAGTCTGTAACCATTCTGGGATATCGAGATATTGAATTTATATATCGAATTTTTATTTAACTTATATTAACAATTTTGTTTACATTCATGTAATGTTAACATAAATTTAACATCAGTTCTGTTATTTCAATGTTACGATTATTGATAATAACATAAAGAGAAAATTATGTTTACCCGCATTTTAACAATTTGGCGACAAATGTTAAATATGTTTTCAAAGCGCATGTCACAAACAGTTAACAGTTAACAAATGTTCCCACTTTTATATCGTAGCATTTGCTTGAAAAGTCCTTCACAATATTAAAAACAGTGAACATTCCTTTACATAGTTTTTGGCATATTTTCACAGAATCAGTCGAGATGTGGATTTGAATGTTGATAGTACACAAAAGAAGCGAATTGCCATCGCGTCGGTTAATGATAATTTTTAAAATAAAGCTAATATAAAAAATAAATTAATACTGAAAAAATTTTTAATTAAATTAATAAATAAAATAAAAATATTTAAAAAATTATTAAAATAAAATAGATTTAAAAACATTTTAGAAAGTGAGAATTAGAATTAAAATCAATGAAAACGAAAGTGAAAAAACGTGCACATTCGTCTCAGATAACAAACGTAATATAAATAACAAAAGAAGAAAGATAAAAAAAAATGTTAGCATAAAAAAAAAATACCAAAAACAAATATAGTTAAATTTTACTCAGAATTGTTGATGAGATTCGAAGAGATTGAGATTCAAATTGACGTCATTAATGGGTGTTTTAGCTGTGTAAGTGTGTAAGTGCAAGTCGATTGAATTGTAGTGCAGATTAAATTACGGTTAAAACGAAGCATATTTTGCTTTTAAACGAATTAAAGCCGAAAGGGTACGGTACGTAAACATTTTGACCTTAAAATTAATTTCATTTTGTTGTCTTGATTTTACTAAATACCACAAAAAGTTGCTTGCATAATAACATGCAGCAAGGATAAGCACTTCGTAAAAGACAAAACATTCACACTGGCATGCACACAGACAAACAAATCTACGTCACTGTGCCAGCTAACTACACGTATGCAATATAGACATAAATCCATTACGATATATATTGTTACAAACTAACTAACGAACGTACGAAACACACACACATATATACACTTTAATACAAGTAAGAATGTTTGTCCTTGAAACTTTGTGTAAATAAAAATTGCATGAACTGAACTTTGTGTAAAATGTGTAAATGTTACAGCAAGGAAAAGTGTGAGTTTAAGCGATTGTGCAGGTTTGTGTGTCACTCATTTTTTTTCTTTTTTTTTTTGTTGTTATTGTCGGTTGTGTTGTTGGTCGTAAAGTGTTATTAATGTGACGTTGAAGACGTACAATTAATGACACTACTACAAAATTACTAGATCACTGAGGGAATAATTGTGTGCAATTAACAAATTTAGTTGCACTTTCTGAATAAGTGAATTTATTCCATTCCGTTTCGTTACTGTGCCTGTGCCTGTGCCTGTATCTGTATCTGTGCGTGTAGTTCCATTTGTTCTAATGTAAAAAAATTGATTGTGCTTTTTACTGACAAAGCCATATTCTGCGATGGCATAGTTGCTGCACACGCAAATGAAACTGGGTTCAACTTTTGACATTTTAGTGGCACGCGCCCAAAGGATGCACCAGCTCATCAGTTCAGTTCACTAGTTCAGGGTTATTCTCATATTCGTGCACTGCCGTGCAGTGCAGTGCAGTGCAATGTAGTTGGCTTATGCAACACATTCACAAAGCTTGTTGGTTCTTCATGTAGTTTTTTCTGCTCGTACCTACAAAGTGAAGTGGAATGGCAAAAATATTTGCTTTGTGGCATTTTTCATATACAATTTGCAGATATTTCGTGCATTTTTTTTAATGTTAACATGCAACAAAATAGGAATTTTATATCAACAAAAAAAAAAGATAGGAAAACATTTTTGTGTGCCACTTTGAAGTTGATGTTCACTTTGTAATTGTACAAGGATATGTAGTTCATCTGTATCTGCATGTGTGCGTGTATATGTAATGATGTTACGAATGTTGCAAGCATTTTTCGTCCTTGAACTAGTATTTCCACTTACATAAACCATACAAAACTACTTTAAATGTGTTTGCTCAAAATGTATGTGCTTGTTAAATTTGTTGTATTTATTTTAAATAAATTGCTTTGAGAGATATTTTCCTACAAATACTTCAGATACAAGTACTTTTGATACATTTCAATATATTGCAGTAGAACCATTTTTTGAGTTTTATTAAATTTTAAAATTATTTCTTTGATTTAAATTCAATATATAAAAATTTTACAATATTTTTTTTAATGTGTTAATATAATGTATAGTATGTAAATTTATCAAATAGTAAATTTTTCAATATAACTAATCGACTTACATATTTTCATAAGTAGTTTTAATAATGTATATTTTTTGTAAATTTATCAAACAGTAAATTTTTCAATACAACTAATCGACTTACATATTTCTGTAAGTCGTTCTAATAATGTATATTATGTAAATTTATCAAATAGTAAATTTTTCAATATAAATAATTGACTTACATGTTTCCGTAAGTAGTTCTAATAATACTCGCCCCTGAGGAAGAAATCAAAAAAACTTTGAAGTCTTGCATAGTGTAGCAGAATTAAAATTAGGCAATAGAATTTCGGATTAACATTTTAATTCTTTTTATTTATATTATTATTACTTTAATAATATTAATTTATAATATTTTCTGAATCTACAGAAATCTTAAAATGAAATTGTACTTAAATAAAGTTTATGAGAAGTACTTTTTTTGAATAAGTCCAAGCGAATTATCGGGATCCCTCCTATTTTGGGCCGAAACATGAACAATTCTTCCATTTATTAATGTATCTCAAAAACTATAATTGGTATGAATATAAAATTTGGGTTACAAAATACCTATACTATATCTTCAAGATTTTGAAAGTTTTATGATATTCTACTCACTAAAACATCTACTCTTCTATAAAAAAAATTGTCATAAAAGCTTTTTTATTATAAAAAAAATTTTAATTCTATTAACCTACTTGCCTTTTGTGAAATTAAATTGCAATAAGAATTGGCTATACATATAATATTAAAGGAATTGGACAAACTGCAAAATATCCGTCTGATCACTATGTGAGATAACTTCGCTGTTTTTTAAACGATTTGCTCGAAATTTGATATATAAACATATTAAATATTTATAAAATAATAATTGTCATAATGTTATACCTTATTGATTATTTTGGCAATTTATTTAAAGTTTATTATTAGTCATATTTTGCATATTTTTTATCAATCTTTAGCAACTAAAATAAGTAATAAGGGTAGTAATATTCAACTATTAGCAAAAAAAAATTTTATGGAAGAACTCAGATATACTCTTTAGAGTTAGCAGATAAAAGTGAAAAAATTCTATAAAATATTTTAAATTTTTTGTGCATTTTCACTCATTAAATTATATTAAAATTATTGTTACCTATCTGAGTTTAGCAGTTAGAATTGAAAAAATTCTATAAAATCTATTTAATTCTTTGTACATTTTCAGTTATTTAATTTTATTATTATTAAAATTATGCAATTAATAACTATATCTTAAGGTTTTAAAATCAAAATAAATTACCATTATTCGATCAGTAGTAGAAAATATTATATAGGTTTAAAGTTCGAATTTTTTAAAAAATTAATAAGCGGACCACTTCTGTTTTTTTTGGTTGAAGTTGTATTTTTCAATACGAATTGAATATACTTATATAATAGAAGCATAAAATTTTTTTTTAAAACCAAAAAAATATTTATGTAAATTTTTGTTAAAAAAATTTTATTAAATGCTTATATGGAGGGTATGAATTGAAAAGGATGAACTAGGACGAAACTTTCTAAAGTACAATTGTCGTGTATCTCAAAATTCATTTTTCTGTTTATTAAAATCTAAAAATATTAAAAAAAAATGAGAAAGTTGACCATGTTAAGACCCGAATATGGAGGGATTCTGGAAAAGCAAACTACAGATATAATAAAAATAAACAATAAACCCTTTTATTATTTTATTTTTAAAACAGAAATAATAAGAAAAGAAGACTGGTAACTATTCTAAAATAAAAATTTAACTTTTTTATCTTACAAACACAAAATAAAGTTCCGAGCTAATTAAAATATAATATGTAGAGATTATCTTCTTATAAGTAAGTAAGAATAAAACTAAGACCTGTTTTCTATATTACATTAAAAATTTATTTTTTAATTTCTACAACAAACTCAAAAATTTAAAAGTAAAAAGCTTTTCAAAAAGCATATTCAAAACAATACCTTTATACATTTTATGTTAGGCATAATTAAGTCGTGATTTATATATAGGATTATATAGGATATATAAAATCCTCTATATACATAAATGCTTTCACATGTTCACAAGTGTAGATTGCTAATTAAAGATCTAATGTTTCATTAGAATTAATCATTATTAAAATACTGCCCCATCTTTCATTGTTGAAAGTATTTACTTGATTTCTTAAATTTATAAGCTTGGAATATCCATATTCTAAAATTTTATCAATAAGTATTTTGTTTTGATTTGTCAATTTATTAGGCTATATGATATCTTTATTTTTCATTCATTATTAATCTTTGACTAATATCTCAACATTTCGAAATCTTTGAGTTTTATTGTTGATAAATTTGGCTGTTTTAGATGGTTGGTTGGTTAACCACGACACCTTTAATCATCACTTTTTCAACATTTTTCCGCAGATTAATTAAATTCAATCTATGTAGCATATTGACCTCTAACGTTAATCAATAAAATAAAACTGGGACATTCTGTGTCCTATTGATAGGATGATTTGGAGAAGAACTCAGTTATGCCAAGGAAGTTTTAGTCATTACTTCAAATGCAGTTTTAATAATTGATTAACACATCAGAAACTGGCTTAAATAAAATTTTTCGCTAATGGAAAAGGTGTCATTTCAGTTAAATAGCATTAACATTTAATTTCAGTTAAATGTATGTTGAAACTTCTGAACTTTTTCTCTGTCAACGTTTAAAACTGAGTAGAAGCAGACTTTTCAATCTTATGGATGGACTTATTGCTGTACATATTATACTTAACAAAATAAGAGCATCTATGATGATAATGTCCATCAAAACTTTATAGTTCAACTAAATCGTAAGGCGCAGAATGAAGCGTAATAAAAATAATTAATATGTAGCATTTTTATATATTTTTTTTAATAGACTAAAACTTATAACTGAAGTATTGATTTTGAAATTAATCTATTTGTTTCATTGACATATATATTCAAAAATAATCATTTACACAAAATATATACTAAATTGCCAATATGATATAATTTAAAACATTTTTAAAATAAGCTTTTAACCACAACAATATTCATTTTTATATCGAGAAAAATAGTGTTATAAGTATACACATTTATGACAGTTGATATAAAAAATAGTACGATAACAAAAATTTGCGCTTCCGGTTTTCTATTTCCAAAGAATACTATTGCATTTGTTTTTATTATAATGGAAACTAACATAAAGCGAAAGTTTTTTTCGTAAAAGAATAGATATGCACTACAGGCTGTTCATCCGATATTTTACGCTTGCCTGCGTATTTCACTTAAGGTTTAATTTTTTTTAAATTGCTTATTTTTAACTTATATCTAGCAGATATATAGCATTTCAATTTTATATTTTTTTCTATAAATATATTTTTACTAAAGATATAAAACAAATTTCATACACACAAAACAAAAACAAATGAAAGCAACGTGAGTGCATTGAATCGCATCAGAAGTCAAAATTTTTTGTGTGCATCGAAGTGGAAAAAGTGTTAAAATGGATTTGACTTTTTTATATAAACAATAATTTTTTACTTGAATAAGATGTCCTTAGCATTTAAAAATATCTTTAAACTAAATATTTAGTTATTTTTAAATATAATTTCAAAAATAAATTAATTTTAATTTTATAATATGAAATTTTAATTTTAATTAAAGTAAATTTTATTTATTTCTTAGCTTTTGGTACTCGTATCGTATGAGTTATTTTTTGTTTACTAAAAACCAAAGAAGCAATTTAAATATTATTATATGTAGGTAGTAGTAAGTTAAAGTTTTTCTGTGAAGTATACATAATAAGTACAAAAATTTATTTTAATTTAAAATTAATATTTTCATTATAATAATGATATCATTTATATTATATTTAATTACATTTTATGCGCAATTTCTTGTAGTTACGAAGTCGTTAAACATTTAAGCACTTTGTTGCACATTACATGTGTAATATTTAAAAACAAATAGAATTTATTTAATTCAAAAAGTGTTTATATCATGTATAATATTTACTTAAATTTCAATTTTAGCCTTAATAAAAAAATTTAATAAAATTAATTCTTCTTTTTCTCTACTCTTTTAGATAATGAACTAATGAATTAAAAACTAACAAAAATTAAAAATAATATATTTATAATTCAAAGTACTTATATATTATAATAATAAAAAAAATTCATTAAAAACTTCAAAAAACCATAAATGTAATATAAAGCACTGCCCCGATATAAACTTAATTTATAAAATAACTTAAAAATAGGTAAATAATAAATTAAAAAAAATTAATAAATATACCATTAAATGTTCATTTGATATAAAATTAAGTGCTAGCATTTCAATTAGTTATTTTAAATACAAAGTGATTTTACTGAAAAAAAGTAAACTGTATATAAAAAATGTTATTTAAAAACTGAAATACATTTGTAAATTATTGAAATACGAATAAAGCAAAATGAAATAAGCCAACGTAAGTAAAGAGTGTTAATATTAAAATTAATCTCAATACAGCAACAAAAGAAATACTTATTGAATTTTTAATAACTAATTAAAAATTACCATAGGTACATGTGAAAAAGGAAACTATATACATATTAACATTTTTATGATATATAAAAATATTAAAATAAAATCATACAAATTTAAATTAACACTGAAGCTTGTGAAACCGTGTGTGTTTAATATTCAGAACAAACTCACTCACATATTCCTTCATTCAGCCCAATTCAATACGAGTAGCAGTGCACGTAAATGTAAACGTACGCTTTTAATTACACAAAAGTACACTGCAAAACAAACAATGTTCGTGCAGAAAGGATATTTACATAAAAGCAAAAATTAAAAAACAACAACAACAAGCATATATAAAATATATTAAAACAAAGCTTGGCAATTATTAAAAAGCAATTAATCGCATTACTGGGAAAAATGATAATGTATACCCACTAACAAAACATTGAAAGCAATAACAACACATATAATAACAGCACAGACACACACATATATCAGCTATAATAACAACAACAATAATATAACACAAATAACAATAACAATTTGCAATAATTTAAGGACACATTAACGGTTGGCTGTTGGCTTAGCTTGTTCGCTCCCATGTGTTCATGTGTAAACAACGGAAATTAAATAAAAATTTTCCTATTCAAATGTGAAGCAAATAATTTTATCAACCATTAGCGTTTTGTGAAAATAACTCGCAAAGAGCATGGAAATGTCTTAATGCGTTCAACTAAGCGGATTATCGACTGACTAATCAATGGAAAATTAAGAGAAATTGCGCATTTTGTGCTTAAATTAGTAGAATTGTGCGATTTCAATGTAATTCAAGTTTGCCTAATCATAATATTATCACTGATTCTTCCTTATTAACGAAAACAATTTTGTGTCTACAAGGATAATACGGAAAATAAACAAATATGAGTAAGTGGAAAGTCTTTATTATTGCACTGCTTAATTTTATTTGTAATTGAAATTCATTTTAATTAATATATGTATTAATAAGCATATATATTATTATAGTGCTTTACTTAAACTGATTTAAAAATCTTATAAGTTATATTGAACATAAAGACAAAACAGTAAACAATAACTTCTTTGCGTTGAAAAGGTCATAAAGTCGATTTGCACTGTCGTCACTATGGTGATATGTCCAATTTTTACCAATCAAAAAATTGTTTTCACCCTAAAAAGTCCATAGTTTTCTTAACGTAATTATCTGTCATAATATAGCAACAATAAACGACCCCATCGGATATAATTGAAGCTATATGTTCGGACATAGTTTGCTCTAAAGAAGAGACACCTTTGCAGTCACAGCCTTTCTCTCAGGCACAGCACCTAGTTAGAAAATGCAACTCCATATCGAATAAATGCTGTTAAAACCTGTGTATCTCTGCGTTTGAACTACATTCGCCACGACACTCCCATTTAAATGACCAACCTCAATTGGGTAGGACACCCAAACCTATAGGTCCTGATCCGCGTGGTACCAGATTTACATATCATTGGCGGCATCCAACCGCCAATGAAGCTTACTGACTTTCTACATCAAACAGTATCGGGTGGTCCCTACAGGATTTTAGTCATCTCTTACGGCAGGCTTACCTTACCCTGGGACTATTCTAACGCTTTTTTACAAAGCGGTTTATACACTAAATACACTGTTACACTATTTTATGTTACTTTTATATCCAATGCACGATAAACTACATTAGCTGTCTACAGTAGGTAAAACTATTACAAATTTAGTTAAGCTAATGCATTTCAATAATATTGCGCACTATTAAGCTACTGTCAGGGGCTACTGTAGCGCGCGACTGTAGTTCATCGTTATATTATTACCCAAACGAAATCACCTGCATCTAAATCACATTGTTATGGTTGCTAAGTCCTATTAGCTATAACTTTAAATTTTTATTTTTTGCATCGATTATATTATCGTGTTAATTATATTCAAGCTTTTAATATTTGCCTAGCGTCCTTTAAAGTTGATACTATATAGCGGACTCAACAATTTACAAACAAGCTATTTCATACAATTAAATATTTAAACGCTAAAAAAATAAAACAAAGGCTACAAAGCTACGGCCAAAAATTTGATATGTAACCCTATTAAATTCACAAATAATGCAATTTAGGAAGCCGACTACAGCTGGAGAAAAGTACTTTTTATGCCTAAAAAAGTATAATACCTGAATACTTCTATTCACGACCTGAATATAAGTATATAGGCTTGTAATTTTCACCTGGAGTCATTTTCTCGAAACAAGATGTCGTAAGGAACTCCATACCAATGATAAGTATTGATAGAGTTCAGAAACATATTGTGAGTCAATCTACTATTGTTTGCTGGCTAATGAACGTATACCCCTACTGTTATCATTTAAGCTACTAATACTAAAAAGATATAATTTTATAAGATATGATACATGTATTTTAACAATTAAATACACTGCACAACAGATTTTCGTACCATAAAGAATAATTCTGTAAAAAATAAATGTTGTCTCTTGTGAGTAGTATTCACATCAATCCAAGCTTACGGAACAGAAGTCTGAATAATCGCTTCTTTTGAAGATGTGGTTATTTTATGTAAAAAAACGAATTTATAAAGTAACTAAATGCACACAGTATTATGTCTTTGCACTAGAAAAAGACAGAATGGCGGTATTTCTTCATGTTTAGCATAAGTCTCCAATATATCAGAAAAGCACTGCCGAATATAATAATATAAAACTAACTCAACAACTTAGTATAAAAATAATACATAAAAATTAATATAAAGAATTATTAAATGAAATAAATTTCTTTGATATATTCCAGATATATCATTACGAAACAAATCTCTTTATACAATTTTTATAGGAATCTAAATTATTCTATACGCGGTACATATTGCAATAATTCTTACTCCCGAAAAAAACCCTATTATTATATATTATTTATTATATTAGTTATTTTTTATATTATTCATTTATTATAGTATTTATTTATTATATTATTTATTTGTATATTATTAGGAATTGTACATAAATTATATATCCATAAAAATTTAAATTTCTAATAAAATTTTTTATCAAAGCTGGACTTATTATTAAATGAAGAATATTATGTAGAACAACTCGGCTGGTCTAATGTTTACATCTGAGTTATTATAAACGAACCTTGGGCTTTTAAATCACCCTGAGTGGTTTTGTTCTGTAAGCTATTTGGGGCTATGAGTCTGTCCGCAAAATGTGTAAACCGCTGCTGTTCTAGTATTCACAGAAAAAGAGTATTCAGACTAGAATAACTATTTGACAGAAACGACTGATATTAATATCATTTTAAATTTTGTTGAGATGGTACCACAAAATGAAATGAAATTGAAAAATGAAATACTTTGGGTATTTAAATTATGTCTCTGTTCAGTGAAAGGAGTCTATTTGAGACTACCTTGGTTAGGTTGATGAATCTTATACTTTCTTTTTAGCTTTTATCATTTATGCAATGGTACATAAATTCAGATCACCTCTTTATCTTAATTCTTTTACAATATATAATTTTATCTTATTAAAGCTATTAACTAACATTCATGTTTAAACAAATTTTATAACAATTTCTTTTTAATTTAACTAACGTTTAATTCTATTTATAAGTTTTTAATAGAAATATTCGAAAAAACACTTTAATAAAATAATTCGTTTGTTAATTACTTATAGAAAATATTGTACTAAAAATGTGGACTATTAAACAATATAACAAGTGTTAGAAATTTAAATTTTATCTCTTATTAATAACCAAACATTTTATATGCACACATTTTTTAGAATCGAAAAAATTTTATATGTAGGTTTTATTTTAAGTTTTGAATTTTTATCTGATATATTAAATTTTAAATTAAATTAAATTCAAACGCAAAAACTTGAAAATAATATAGCTTTTATTTTTAGCTTTTAATAATCATTTATAGTGTTAAATTTTTAAAATTAATTTCAAAAACAAAAACTTGAAAATAATATAGCTTTTATTTTTAGCTTTAAATTTTTACTTATTGTATTAAATGTTTAAAATTTATTTCAAAAACAAAAACTTAAATATAAATTTATATATACTGTGTCTATGTAAATTTATGTGTTTATTCACATTATTGAATTTTTTGAATGTTTTTTATTTTAAGTTAAAATAAAAGGATATTATTTTTCTCCCATTTGATTCAAGTAAATTGTAAATTTTATTTAATTTTGCATCTTTTTATCATCACGCATAAATTTGTATAATATTAAAAGACTCATTTTCCGTGATACTCATAAAAAGCATCGGTCTTGAACCGCTCCATAAACCATCTAAATGCACTTCATTCGCTGAATTTTCAAAGGGGGTTCATCTTCAATTTCTCGGAATATTTTATCTGCTATTGTAGACAACACAAAACTTTTCATAAATATGTGCTTTTTGCTTAAATATCTTTTGAATAATGTTAAAATATTTACAACTAGACTCTGTCTGAACAAAATTCCAACTCAAATTAAACATCTTTTGTGTGTAATTTTGCAGAAAATTAATTATATGTCTTGTACAAGCAACAATAGATTGCCAAGTAATTTTCCTCTGACATACAAGGAAAGGATGATGTATAATTTCACACTTCAAATATATTTATACACAGTAATTATTTGCTTTTTATAATACGAGTTTAATTGGAAATTATTCTTTGTAAAAGAGTCGTAGGTTATAACTAACAGTATTTATTATTAATATTCAAATTCATTTAACATATTTATTGTAATTAAATATTACATTTAGAAATAAATCAAAAGAAATATATTCTGAAGATGCTAATTCTTAAAAGAAATACATAAATTTATAATTAAATAGAGAGTATTTTATTATTATTTATGTATTATTATGGTTATTGTATTTATTGTTGAAAAAGTGCTGCCAAGATTTATAATAGAAATTAAATTATTAAATTTGTACACAATTTTCCTAGTTTAAAATTAATGTAAAACTTATTATACCTTTATTATTTGACATCAGCAATTTGTTTATTGAGTTGCTTAAATGACACAAAAAAATTGTATTTAAAATTAATTTTCCATTAGAAATAACTGCAAATTACACAAATTGAATTGAATTTAAATATATAATAGATGACTCATCAACCAAATAATACACCCACCGCAAGTATCTACACAATATGAAAAAGTGATTCATTTGAATTCCTTCAAATTAAAAGTCTTACTTGATTGCATTTTACTTCTCCCATTCATTTCTGTTAACTTAATGGCATATAAATCAGTCTAAAAAAACAAATTAAAATTGATATTGTTGCAGAAATTGCTGTTTACGTTTCTCATTTCAACCTGACATAGGCTAAATGTGTTTGTTTAGTATTTATGTTAATTCACTGAAGCATTGCAAATGTGTCTGTCAATTAGTTCATGTAATTTCGAATGTACTTTGCACATTGTATCCTTTAAATGTGCCAAGGAACAAGTTGGTTTGGTTTTGTCTTACTCATTTAAACTTGAATTTCATGTGAATAGGAATAACAACACAATTTGGGTTATTATACGACGAGGATATGTTTTTATTATTTTCATTTTACTTTATTGCTTAATCTTGATGTTGTTTTTGTGGCTTAAATAGTAACATAAAAATATATATAAATTAATTTTTAAAAACATTTAACCCACTTGTACGTAACGTATAAGCAGTGGGAGCATGTGGCGTATGAGTAACATTTTGCACACATTTATTTTGTGTTAAATTTATTTGTTATGAAAAATAGTAAAATAAATTTTAAAACGGAACAATAATTCTACCATTATTTATGATTTAGATGTATTTTAGTGTAATGAAAAGTTGTGTAGCTTAATATTTGGTCCTTTGTAACGAATATTACAAAAGCTTGGTTCTTTTCTTTACTAAAATGTCATCCAAATGTTTTCGTTTTAACTTCTAGTCCAAAACTAGTTTTATTCCAGCGATCGTTTTCACATTCTCGTAAAAATAATTTTACTTATATAATACAATAAAATGCTAACTACTTTATTCACAACTCATAACTGATAACTAAATATACCATTACTTTTATTTTTTTTTTTAGAGTTTTTTTCAACATATGTTACACTAAAACAAAAACTTTTCACTTAAATTCTATTTAATTATTGTACTATAGTTCAAACTAATTTTTACCGCATATTAAAAAGAGAAAAGTGTGCTGCTTCAGACTTATCCTCTTGCAACATTTGCCTTATTTTTATGCAACATAAATTGGCGCTTTGCATAAATCCCTGACCTCATTTTAAAAATTTCTGTTCCATAAATAAACGAAAAAATTGTCAAGTTTGGTCCTTGCAACGCTCTCCATTGCTTAAACTTTATGATAAAACATATTTCCTTTTTTTGCAATTTTTTCTGCTCATATTTTTTTCATATCATTGCACTTTAGTAACTTTATTTTTAGCATTTGCCACGTTGCATAATGACCGACATTTGTTTTGAGCTCAGCAGAAAAGTAAAAAAGTTGCACATCTTCATACGAGTGACTCCCATATATTCTTCCTCATTTTTCATCTCTATTGCTGCTTCTTGCATAAAATCTTTTTTGACCGAGTTCTGTTGGCATTGTTAATGTTTCATTTATATTACACAAAAAAAAAAACAAAAAAAAAAAAATAAAGAAAGAAGTATGTAAAAAACATTTGCTGCACCGCATGATGAATTGTGCTTTTGTGCCACATTTTAACGCTCTCTCGCTGCAGGAAATCGAAACATAACGACTAAATAATGAAAGTGACACCATTTTTCAACAACACCACAATGGATCTCTTAATATTATTATTTATTTTACTCTTACACTATTCTACCGCACAACCGTATTGATTTTGTTTTGTGTATCACATTTTTGCATTTAATTTCTAAGTTGGCAGCTGGCGTGATTGGCCTGGCCTGGCCAGATTTAATAGAAACTGTGCCATATTCTCAACGGCACATATATGAAAAGTAGGCGTCATTGAAGCATACCGCAAACAAAGGCTTTAGGAATTAATGATTTTCCACTGCTTACACTGCTTTTGTATTTTGCATTTTGCATTTTATTTCTCATTCAACATACACTTTCATTTCATTTTAATTTATTTTATTTACTTTTTTACGCTACCCCTAGAGTGTCACTTCACATTTTCGCAGCAATAGTGTAATTACTTATAGACAGATACGGATACACCAATACGTTCAGATACTTCAGCACAGATATTTCAACACAAATACTCGGATACGTGCAACAAGCGCACATACCGGCAAATAATAAATACAAAAAACGCGAATATAATCCATCGGCGTTCCACATACGCCGCCACAAGTGTTTGTTTTCCTCTTCTCTGTTGTCATTTGCAACATTTCAACTTCGCATTCTGCTGACGTGTTCACGTTGTTATGTATACTGACATGGACTTTTATTTTTTAATCAAACAATTATTAAGCGTTCATTAAATATGAGATTTTCATTTTTCAAAAATTCATCATTGCCTTTGAAAAAAGTGAAACTGAATACATTTTTTTTTTTTTTAAAATAATTTTCATGAAAAACGTATCACATATTTATTATACGTAAATTATGATAATTAAAGGAAATGTGAGATCACTCATTTTTAAAATAAAAAGATTTTTTATCAATATTTTACTTGTATATTATATCAATGTATGTATAAACATTTAAAGAATTTGTTTCGATAAATTTTTAATAATATCAAATCAGCACAGTAAAAACCTTTCTCTTCATCACTTAAAGTGGTTTTAGTGGTGACAAAGTTTTGTTATCACACAACCGGATGTGAAGTTCTAAGTTTTAAACTTAACCTGCGAGGTTGATAAGGGGAATTTTTTTTTAAAAGTCTATTTTTAGAATGTTCGAAAACCTATTAATTTGCAGACTTTACTGATTGCAATCGAAGAATTCAGTATTCTACATTTCGAACTGAAACTAATATATAATATTTCATATAGGTGTCCATAAACTATTATAATGATAGTTTCATATTTAGGCTTGTCACTATCTCTACTCAAAAAGATTTTTTTAGGCGTCCATAGTGAAGTGAACCGATTATATACGAAGAATTCAGTATTTCATTTTCCTCTTCTTCTTTACAATTTCTATATTTCTGTTTGAAACTAATAATTAATATTTCGCATAGGTGCTTACTAACTATTAGCATGACAGCATCATATTTAGGCTTGTCACTACCTCTACTCAAAAGGATTATTTTATAAAAGTTAATTTAACTTAGCAATTTTAATTTGGACTTAATTTGCAACCCATCATATCTTTCCATTAATAATTTGCTAATTTTGTAAGTTTTGGAATTTACAATCTAAAAAGTAATTTGTAAATATTTAAATATAAAAAATATTTCCAAAGAAATCACTGATGACGGGTATTTGGCAATACTCGAAATAAGTGTATAGTAGGTCAAAAATCAATTAAAAGTGAAACTTTTTTTATCATAAACATAACTCAATACTATTCTAAAATCCAGTCGATTTCGAATATGTTTTTTCACACATTTTAATAATTAGTTAAATGTATAACCAATGTATAATCAGCATTTATTCTTCTGCTGAGGTTGTTCTTTGTGTTGCTAGTTTACCCAAAATATCATTTTTTTCTATACCTCGATATCTAGAACTCAATTCAAATATTTTGGGCACTAGATATTTTATGACTTCAGTCATAATATTCAACTGCTTTGCTGTCTTTGATACTTTACTGTAGTAATCCATAAAGAACATGTTTTAAGACGTTTGTAATTATTTAAATCAGATCTTAAAGACCATATTTTTTACTTCATATTATCAAAATTTGACTAATTCCCAACTAAAAAGCTTAAGTTTCAAAATGTCCATAAGTTTTATTACTTAGCTAACCATAATTTAAATGACAGGAACAATCAATTCAACATATATGGTATATAAAATAAATATG
Source organism: Teleopsis dalmanni (assembly GCF_002237135.1). Lineage (NCBI taxonomy): Eukaryota > Metazoa > Arthropoda > Insecta > Diptera > Diopsidae > Teleopsis > Teleopsis dalmanni. The sequence goes on from NC_051846.1 coordinate 49,060,292, forward strand.
CAAAAGCTAAACGAGTTTATGGAGTCAGTAACAAAATATGCAGATCTCCAGATATCTATAAGATATAAGATATAATAATAAAAAATTAACAAAAAATAATAAGCAAATAACATTATGTTAAAACCTAATTTTCTTATTGCAGTGTTAGTTAAAATATAACCGCCACCTTATAGTAAAAGTGTGTACTATAAGTTTTGTTATGACTTAATTACACTTATATATGAGACAAGCAGCAACTTAAGCCTTCAATATATTAACACTTCCGTTTACATTGCCGCGAAACTTAAAATTTAAAATTTGTTTTGTTTAATTGTAAAAAACTTCATTTATGAATAATAATATACATAAATACATATGCATACATATATACCACGGTAAAAAAAGCAGCAGTTTTTATTACGCAAAATTAAAGAGATATATTTATACTCTACTCGTCTTCTTATCTATTACAAATCAGTTTTAAGCATCAAGATGTCGCTAGTATGCTAATAGGCCCAATGGGATCAAAAATTGATAGAATATTAATGAATTTAAATAAATATATTGTGCCAGTTTAGGTAACAATACATTGAACTCTGGACGTCATGACGTTTTTCATATAAATTGGTATTAACTGCTAAACTTAGGATCACTATTTTGTAAATACATGTACACCTTATATGCGTATACCCTCTCATGAGCTTCATGTAACATATGGGACTACTGTGAGTATTTAACATCTCATGTTATTTTATATCAAATAACATATTTAGGTTGAGAACCAACCATTCACTCAAGAGATAATAATAATTATCGATGCCACATAAGTTCCACATAAGTTAGCAACAAGTATCACTAAAATAATTCTTAATGATAATCCCCAAACCAGCACAAGATCTGGACGTTTACTGAAAACATGGGAGGATTGAGCATGTAAGTGATTGTCATCCGACAGAGTTCAATGGAATTTACTTGTTACTGTCCTTCACTCCTTGAGAGAATTAAAAGTATTAATTATGTATAGTTCTTTATACTTTTTAATATCTTTTGTATCATTTAAATGTAAAAATTAAAATCGAGCTACCCATTGATATTAGATAACTTTGAATTTAATTAAATTTTACAGTTCAGTCATTTTAAATAATTTCACTGTGAGAAGTCGAAATTCACAAGTACAGAAAACATTTGCTTTCTACTCTTAATTAAGAAATGTACAGATACTTGTATGTATTGAATTGGTTGCTACTGATTTCTAATTCAATTGTGATTATTTTACTTAGTTACTTGCAGAAGTCCTTAGCATTTTTGCCAAAGGATGCCGAAGTCATTATCAGAGGCAAGTTTTTGCTTAATTAAATTTTCTTTGTTTAAGCACAAAATGAGTTTCAGTTTAAAGTACTCCATTTCGGTTAAAAGTCAGCAATATAATAAAGCCAAGAGCACTGCAGCGGAACGTGTGTTTCTCGAAACTTGCAAAGAAACTCAACGAAACAATTTCCGCTTGTTAACACGAACAATTTCTTTGCTTTTATCACTTTTAAGTACAAGGGAAGTGCTAAAATGCTAACTCAGTGATATACTGAAATCTGATATGTGCAAAGCCAACTTGAAACTTGGTTTTAACTAAACTGTAAACTACTTTGAAGCCATTTGTTCGTGCCTTTTTTAGTCACATTTGCAGACAACTTTGTTAAAAATTGCGTTCCAACACAACTTTTGTACGATTTCCGCAACATCAGAGAAAACATCAGACAACAACAACAACAAGAAAAACAACCATAGATACAAAATAAGAAAACAGAATTTCATATTTAAAATAAGAACAACAATTTAAGCAATGAAATTGTAGTGAAATATTCTAGAAATTAGTGTAAAGTTTAGTTACATTAAAATCCAACAGCCGAAAGCAGCAAAATATAACGTCTGTTTGTGTGTATCTTTGTAATATTTTCATTAAAACTTTGTGTTCTGCGTTTTTTGTATTCATTTTTATTTGTTTGTTTGTTTGGCTTAAGAAGTTTCTACTTTAACATTTCGAGATTTCAAAAATGAAACTTAATAGCAGATGGCCTTAAAGGTAAAATTTATGGCTTGAAGTTCAGTCGATTTATAACAAAAAGCAGGAGAAGGATGCTTTGAAGGACATAAAACTTATGCGATTGCAACGCGTTTGTACTCCTCAACAAACTATATAAAAGTTTTAAGAAAAAGTAAAAATTGCTATAGAATTTTTTAAATGCTTGGCTGTGTAAAGTCAGTACAAAAGAGTTTTCATTTCAATTCAATTTTATACAGTTTTGCTCATTTATCCTTCTTGTTAAAAGCATAGCGAAATTTTTCTTTCATGATATGTATTGTCTGTTGTTCGGATTTCATTCCACTTGCATTGAAGAAAATATATTTTTAACTTACATTTACATAGGCAGATATAAATACAATAAACTTCATGTATATATGTATGTATAGTTATACGAGTATGTATGTATTTATGCGCTGTTCTTGGAATCAGCAGGAGTAAAATATGAAATTACTTTCAAATTACAAACTCTGCAGATGCCTTGATATCCTTTTGTTTTACGTACAACTGCTTATCTTAATTTTCATTACATTTTCATTACTTTTGTTGCGTTTTTTTTTTGAAGACTTACCATGTAAAGACTTTTACCATTGACAATTGAATTTTCAAGCTTTTATTTTATAAAATCCCTTAAAAAAAGATTTGTGTAACAGTGAATAATATTTACAATTTAAAATTACAAGCATTTGTACAGAATACAGAAGAGTATGTGTATTATTTACACATGAGTGCACTATATATAATGTTCATTTTATTATATACTACGTTTAATATAAATTCTTTAATTATAATTCCATTTCTGCATATTATGACTAAACTAAGTAATTAAGTTTAGTTCAGTCGATTTGATAACTCCATAAATCTATTTAAAAAACATATTACTGTCTAACAGTTATCACAGAATAAAATTTGAAGAAAAAGGAAACTATTAATTACGCAAGTACTTGATCTCACCTTACACCTGTTCGGAAACCGTCAAACATCCATCATTAGTAGAAACATCTATTGCTTTAATTATTTTTTTACATAATTTTCTGGCTACAAGTATCAGAGATTGCATCCTGTCATATCTAGTTGTAAATTTATATGTCAACTTACAAAGTGAACGGGTACTTAATTTATTATTCAAATTTATTATTATTCAAATTAAGATTTATTTAATTTTTTTGTTTATTCATAGACCACAATTACATTTACTGCGCTGTTTTGAAAACGAACGTATATACGACAGCTATACTAATATACTTAACTATTATATTACTTATAAATAGTTTAAAAACAAGTGTTTACAGAAAATATATCTGCGTACTTGCTTTAAATTGACTGTGTTCTGTAGAACCTTGTCAAAATCTTTAAAGCTGACCCGAAAATTGTAAGAAAAAATAAAAGTAGTTCTACATATATTGAGAGATATTTATTTATTTAAGTTGAATGAGAAAGTAATTTAATCAGTTAATTAATTTTATATAAATAGTTATGTGAGGTGAACAAGGAATCAAATCGTCCCTAACTAGCTAATACGAGTGTTTTGATTCCACATTCCTTGTAATATTGCATGGGGCATTTTACAAATAGACAAACATATTTATGCAAGTATTTGAACAAATTTAATATTAAATATATTGCTGAATAAATCAAAGAATGGGACTACCATAAACTTAAATGTAGATCTTGATAAGCCTTAGCAGTGATACAACAGGGGCTCTGATGTGTCTTTTTCAAGCCGTTACAAAAACTATATATAAAGCTTCAACAAATCGGGCTTTGTCTACCATCATGTCTTTCTATATTTCTATATCTTCGGTCTTCTCTGAGGTTCGCTATTATTTTGGATAAAACCAACTAGTATCTGCGTATCTAGTACTTTTTCTAAATACAAAAAGTGTACAACTTAGTTCCACTTAACTCTATATAATGTCAATTTCTAAAATATATTTAAATAGGAGGTTTATTCTTTTAATTAAAAATAAAAACACAACGTTGTAATGTGCAAATATATATATTTTTATTTAATGTTTTTGATTACAACATATTTATATAATCTTTCTCTAAAAAATAAAAAAAAAAAAATAAATAAATCAATTAAAAAAATATTATTTTTTTAATTTATACCAATGTATAGAGTTTTGCACCTATGAAACCTAGAACTTTGATTAGGAGGTTGAAGAAGACAAACACGTTCTCCGTAATATCTGTAAAGTTTATGTAACTTTAGTTGAGGTAAAGTGTTATCTATATGTCTCATACAATGAACTTGCTAGATTATCTAATTCAAGAAACTAAAATACATATCTTTATGAAGAATATTGCATGTTATGCTATAAGAGAGACCAAACTCTTGATAATGACATCAAATTAATTATTCTTGATTTTTATACACACACTTTGGATCACAGTATTAATATTTTCAGCAGTACTTTTATGTCATTCATAGCTTGTAGTTCTTATATCATTACCTTTAGATCCATAACATTAAAAATAGTATGTTCTATTGGTTGATTATATAGATCATAAATTTCTCGGAAAAGATTCATCCTTTTTGTAATAAATTTTAATTATTTCTCTCTATGTTATGTAGTGTGAAACAATATATCTCTCCACAAGATTTGTCAAACAATACTAAACACAAAAGTCAACTTTGGTTGAAATATGTATAAAAATACCACTCATATTTTTATAAAATATATGATGCTAATTTAATCGCTCTTTATACATTTTAAGACAGATATAATTAATATAAATTTTCTGTATTTAAATAAAACGTGATAAAATTATGCAAATTGTGTGAAATGCTATGTCCTTGCAAGAGTAACTAACTAATCTAACTAAACTAATTAACTAACTAATCTTATACATTAAAAATATTTTTGTTTTCCTTCGATTGAGCACAACTTTGTTAAAAAATAAAATTACATACGCACAAAATCTATATGTGCACATATATATTTATACATCATGAACTCATGTATATTTATATATCTATACTAACATATCTTGACTTGTTGAAGCTTTTCTGCACTGTCAATGTTAACAGGTCAGCATTTTTTTTTTGTTTGTTAAATTGAATTCACAGCATTTGCACATGTATTTGAGCAAAATAATGCAAGACTGGCAAAAATTGTTGACAAAATTGTTAACAAAATTGTAAAAGAGCAAAATAAGCAACACATATATTATTTAAATAAATACAATTTCAACACCTTAACATTATTTATTTATTTAAAGCATATGAATCATTCATAATAATATTTAACTATTTATACCATAATTTTTTGGAAATGTAACATGTCAGCAAATTATATTTCTTCACGAATTCACAGAAATACAACAGATATACTATATGGTACATTTGAAAGTTAATAATAAATAAAAAAAGATAAAAATTCTAATCTATAATTTCAGAAGCTCTTTATTGTTCTGAAAACTTTTTTACTTCACAATTTCTTCAAATTATTTTAAAAAATAATTACCTGAAATATTTACTTATTATTAAGTAAAAAAAGAGTGTTATATTTGCTTTTCTGTTTTATATCACAACTTTTTGTTTCAGTTTATTTTGCTATATTTGCTCTAGTAGATAATAACTTATATTTGAAGTAATTTCTCTATTCATTCATCCAGTTAGCACTATCGTATCATTTAGTGGCCACATCTCTGTTTCCCATTAGTCGTATAGTTGTCTGTTCGAATGTATTTAGTCTTAGATCTTCTAAAATTTATTAATATTTATATTCCTTAGCTCTCTAAGTCAAAGAATAGAACGCTAGAATGCATTTTCTAGTTTTAAATAAAAGACAACATAAATATCTATATTAAGCATAAATTTTCTCATTTAGTCTATTCTATATATTGAGTAAATTTATTATTTAGAAATAAATTTATTTAACTATTTAAAAAAAAGTGAGCAAAAAGTGATTAAATTTTATTTGAATTGAAATTCTCTAAATAATAAAATATTATTTCTTAAGTTAATATCATTCCTCAATCGTCCCAATACATTTTATTGGTAAAACTTTTTAAAATATTATCACTCATACGCCACGGCGAACGTTTTTACTGAAACTTTTGAGCTATATAAAATTATTACGTTACTTAAATTTTATTGCAAATAAACTAAAAACTTTTAATAGTCGCATAAATTCACTCTGAAAGGACCCACCTGCTTATTTTTGTCAGTGTGTCAAATACTAAACTTGAGAGTGTAAAAAGTTTTAATTTATTCTAATTTATGTTAAAAGTTGAAATTTTTCTTTGTTTATTTTTAAAATATTTTTTATAATATCTTTAAATATTTCTTCATTTTCTTTTTGGGATGAGATATATCAAAATTAGATGTTATTGTATGGAAAAGGAACAAATTCTAGGTCTATAAGTACGTTGTATTACTAAAAGGTTTTTATTGTAGATGTTTCCCGTCATAGCAATTTAGTTTTTCTTTTTACAGAGAATTTCTGTAAGAGACAGAGAATTTCTAGATCCGATGGTAACCCATATCACTTTAACCAGTTTGTTTTCTTTGAAAATGTTGTAGGGCTTTCGATAACAGTTTGTGATAATTTTCTAGGATCTGTAGAATAAATGTTTGTACAGAAATTAAAGAAATTGTATAGTAACGAGGATGTTACAAGTAAGAGGATATAACTATTAATTAGTTCAGATTTATATAAAAACTGCCAAAATGTATTTAATCTTTTTTGAAAAATTAATATTATATCATAAGTGTATTTATTTATCGCTACTAATTAATACGTAAATGCCTAAATCAGCATTTTATAACAGCACTTAAGACTTTAAAAAATTTTAGCATTCTTTCCATGTAACATATGTAAGAAGCGTTCGAAAAGATAAACAGATTAGTCGAATATTCATTCCATTTCGAATGAAAAAGAACAAACTTTATCCGTCACATATTTCAAAGACCATCTTTGATACTCCGTCACCTTATATTAGTTTGTAATGTTCGCAAACTGCAAAGATTCCAGATTATCATTATTGCAAAGTTAAAAATGTCAATCAACACAAAATTTCAAATTGTCCGTTCTTCAGCTTTACTGATATAGTACTTGTCTACGTGATTATATGAGAGTTCACCTATTATTATTTCAGTTTGAAACACATTCATCAAGTTTGGTATTATGTGCGGTATCATAAGAGTCTTCAGTTGGAAGTATGTTCACTTAAGTTTATGAATAAACTTTGCCTTTCTAAAATAATAGTGTGGAAACTTAACAAAAACAAATAACTATAATTAATTAATTAAGTTATTTAACATAGTTGTTTCCTCATCTTCGAGACATAATCTGCATTCCAAAATAGCAGATAATCGAAGTTTATGTAGGTGATATAGTTTGATCAGTGCTTTGTTTTGTCTAAATTCTATGACATCTTCCCAGTATACCAGTCGTAAACGATTCTCCCTCTCCTTGATTATTTGTTTTATACTGGGTTAGTTTGATTCACAAAAGGGTTGTGGGCCTGTAAAAGCAGTTTTTGATGCAGTACTCGTCATCTTATTTATCATGGATATATAAATATTTTTAAAATCTTTATGCAATTCCATACTAAGTCTGTTTTATGCAGACTCTAATGGCAGTTTAACCATTCGATATTATAACAATGTACTGTTTCCCGTATTACTGTAAACATTATGTACATCTCTAAGTGACAAATATTTTTGCTTGAAAAATAAATTTTTTATATATGTATATATTGTAAATATTAATATATAATATTAATTAATATTAAATATTAAACCACATAATATTGTATATGTAAAAAAAATATAAATATTATACAATATTTTTCGTAAATGTCCAAATAATGTCGACATAAATTGTCTAATTAGTCTTATCATATTTGATTAAATTGATAAGAGTTAACCTCTTGTGAAATATCTTAGATATTTTCAAGAATGTTTTAGTATCCTAGATAAATTACATTTGTTAAACTCTTCAAAAAACATAGAAATTCAATAAATTCAATTACCAAAATTGGGTTTAGTTTGTCACGTGTTGACCATTTCTTATTTGTGTTATTTACAGAGTTTAGCATTGTTTTTCCATAAACCGGGTGTTTATCACATTCACTCACCTCGAATAAATGATGGCTCATCATAGTTTTTTAAGCCTTTTCAAAGCCGAAGCTAATAAAACCAAAATACAAACAATGCAGTAAAACTTTTCAATTTGCAATGCTGTCGATGTGATATTGTCAATTTAAATCTCATAAAATATTTAAGTGTGCCGCACTAATCCCAAATTGTGTTGTCATCAAATGCTCTTCAGTGTATGCTGCATAAGTTGCTGTATTTGCAGCCACATGCGTATTTAATGAAAGGCTTTAGTGTACACAAACTATACAGCAGCAAATCATATAGAATTATATGCTTAAACGTCCTTTGAATGTCCAAAATGTAAAATGTTAACTCGCATATCCAACGTAGACCATCAGTTAGCATTAGTGAATGAAGTTAATTACCACAAAAACAACACGAAATACACGCAATTCAAATAAATTGAATTGAAATACAAACCACTTTTTGGAAAATATAAATTTAATTTCAATTTGTAAAATTTAACAATGCAAAAAAATTAATATTTACGCTATTAAATATTTACATACGAAAAATTTTTAAAGCTTCATAATCATATTGTTTGGTAAATGTTTCAGCAAATTAAATTGCAACATTTTTTGAAGCTATTGAAAATATATACAAAAGATTGAAATTTTCATTTAAAGTTTTAAAAACTATTTTATCCTTACAACAAACTCCTTGGAGCTTTCTAAATTATTTCACCAAAGCAAAAATTCTCAATTCTATAAAAAGTGAGAAAATATGTTCAAAGATGGTAAACACCGTAAAAAAGCATCAAAATAGCAACATGAAATATGTAAAGCGTAAAAACTTTCGAAATTCCCTTAAGAAAAAAGTCACCTAAATTCAACTACAAAAAAAAACAAAATAATATTTCTCATAAAAAACAAAAAACCAATACAAAAAAAAAAAATAAAACCGCCAAAAAATCAAAAACTCACAACGCAAAAATGGAAAACTCAAAGCGAAGAACTCCGGAAAAGCAGCCAGTAATGCTGCAGAGCTTAGCTGCGCTGAAGTTGTTGTGTGTTTTTACCAGCAACTTACAACAGCAACTATTGCTGTAACTAACGTCAAAGTTGCCAGACATTTAAGGTTGCCAAACTCAAAACTGTTCATAAAATATTCAAACTAAATTTGCATAATGTTGCGTGAATAACGTTGCGCCTCGTCTTATTGAACGTCCGCCGTTAACAAACTTTAAAATTTGTTTCACTCAGAAAGGATTTCGTATTTCTGATACTTGCGGAAGGTTCTCGTTGCTTGTTGACATATTTTGCTGAAAGAAATATTGCAATTTTTGTTCGCTTGACAGAGGAACGCACTAAACTAAATGATATGGGATTCTTTTTATTACTAAAGTGGAATACGATTTTTTTTCAAGTTAATCACGATTTTAACATATATTAGCTTTATTATATTGTAGTTAAATTAATAAGTTTTTTGATTTTCACCAAGCTTATGCCGTTAATTTAACACATAAAAATGTCAAAAAAATTACACTTATTAATTTGTCAAGAGGTTTTTCGAACAGTAGTGAACTACAACAACAAAAATTTATTTTATATTGTTTAAATACCCATCATCAGTGATCTTGGAAATAATTCTTGTATTTAATTATTCGTAAATAATTTCTTGAGAGTGGAAGTACCAAGAATCGTACTCGTGTCCTGCCAAATTTGAAGCTCAGAGTCAACGCTCCTTAACCAACTGACCCAAAGCCGTTCTTTTATGTTGTCATATTTTTCTGAAGTTTTGTTACTTTGCTATGAAAGTTTTATTAACAAATTTACTTGCTGCGTTTATATTTGAACGAAATCATGAACAAACTGTAGAATAATTGAATTAATTAATTATATTTATAATTTTAATTATTAAATTTCAATGCTATTCTGTTTGTAGAGGTATTATTTGTTGCATGATTTATATATATTATATATATTATTAATTTGTATTAAAATTCTTTAAAAATATGATCAAAAGCAAAAAAGATATAAGCAAAAAAAGATACTCACCCCTATTCTAAATACTCCCACTCTATTTCCTTGCTGTGTATGTCAATTAATAAACCGTAATAATAGTTTATAATTGCACAGATATTACAATAAAAAAGAGGTTAAAACATTACCTGCGCATAATTAGAAAAAATTATATTAACTTATTTAAGGAATCCCATTCATTCTAGTATTTGAGTTACTTTCATTATTCTATTGTTTTAAATAACAATAGTTAACGCTTTAATTTGTAGAAACAAAATCGTGTGGACAAAATAAATAAATAAAACTTTAAACAGATTAAATTTGTTATAATACTTTTACTATAATAATTTTATTATAATAATTTTAATAAAATATATTAAATAAAAATTTGAAAATATTAAATTTATTACAATAATTTTATTAAAATATATTCAAAAACTTCATCATTATCAGTTACTTACATATTAAATTAAACTCTTTCTAACTCTTTTTTAACTTACCACCCAAACAATTTGCTTGAGAGAAATTTTGTGCAAAATTGGAAAAAAAACTCCCCTTCCCATTTGATTTAGAATACGGGAATTGAGAATAGGGTACAAAACTCCCATTCCCATTTGATTTAGAATTGGGGTGACAATGCAGATCTGAGGTCATTGATTGCTTAGTCTGATGAAGTGCTAAACAATAATCTATTTGAGATGCAAAAAGGGGTTTTGAAGAAACCTCGCACTTAATAGAGAGTAAAAGTGCTCAGGTGCATTGACTCAACTAGCCTCAACATAATAATAAAAATATAAACATGTATCAAAACAAAAAACTAAAAATGACAAACATTAATATTAACAGTTATTGTCGAAAGTGCCGTGTATAACAACGTTTCTTTTCGTCTATCTAAAAGTTAGTAGGGCTCGAATAGAAATTAAAAGACAACAACAAAAAATTTAAGTTAATTTAGTGAAATTTGGCTGACCATACAACGCAATTTCGAGAATTACCAAATACTCATCATGAGTGGTCTTAGGAAATATTCGAATTTTTTACTTAATTTAGTTTAGAGTCCATATATAATTTGTTAGGTTGCAAGTGCTAGGTGTTATGTAAAAACTAGCCTCGTCTGCACAAACTTTCAATACTCAAGTTTCAGATTTTTGTTTCATAAAATGTTTTCTTCGTTTCTAAATTTAAAATATAAAAAATAAATTACATATACAAAAAGTAAAAACAAATACATATGTTATAAAATTTCTTATAAATTTTTAACTTGAAATTTTTCAATATAAAATGATTGTTCTAAAGTTACCATAAAATAAATATTAGAATAATACAAAACATTCTCAAGTGAAAACCTTAACAAGCCAATAGATTTTATTGAATATTCACTGCTTATTCACACAAATTGCATATCAATTTTAACGTAAATTTTGAATAAAACATGAAAAATATATTTTTCCATTGATACAATAAATATGCTCAATTGAATGTATTTTTGTTATCCTGCACATATGAGTGACACTCATTGTAACTGCTCAGTGCAGCAAAACATACAAAATGTTTCCGTCTGGTATCCTTTTACAGTTTGAACTGCATTTTATGGCATTTTTAGCATTAAAGTCGTCTCGACGTTGTCAGTTCGAATCTACATTTACATATTCTAAACAACCAACAAGAAGGATATAAGTACGTAAAGAAAATCCCATTCCTTCTGGTACAAATTTACGTTGTTTTTTCCTTGTAGTACAAAAACGCAACGGTGTTTGTGTAGTTTTCATGGACAAACAAAAGGATGCTGCTTAAAGCCACGTTTCGTTATTTTTGCATTTGTAAGAATTTTACATTAGTGTTTGCAAGAACTTAACATAAATGTCCTTTTTCCCGTATGCAGGAAAGAGCACATATCTACTTGAATATAAAATTACTTGTTGTTATTGTAAGTTTATTTGTAAGAAATTACTTTTATTTTTACTATATTTGATTTTGTCATAGTTTAGAATAGAGCATCCTGCATAAAATTACCATCATAAATGGTAACATTGCCAATAAAATATTGGATAAACATAATAACATCCTTGCATTTATTTATAGTTTCTTAAAAGTAATTTTCTCAAGTTGCAAACATATAATAAATTCTTAAGGAATGAAGAAAGGGATTTCATTCTGCTTAAAGTTCTTATAACTCATAAAAACTTTATTGGTACTAGTAGCATAAGTGTTGGTCTTACTAGATAAAAATTATTAAGTAGACTCCAAAGAATTTTTACTGAGTATTTTTTCATATACTTTATGATAGTTGTACTACATAATAATATCCAACTTTCATTTACTTAATAGATATTTTAATAGTAGGGTAAATTTTAATCTTCTTGAAAGTATTATATGAGCTGAAATACATGTTATAACTTTTACTTCTTTACTTTTTATTTTAAATATAAAAATAAAACCAATAATAAACAATATGAATGAAGTAAAAATGTCATTTTTACTTCGCATATTTTTCAAATTAACTACTAATAAGGAGAAAAAAGTATGAATCTCAAATTTAAACCGAAACTCTCACATTTTCATATAAAAATATGTATGGTTGGTTTTAATTGATAGAAGAGCTTGATGTTCTCACTAAATAACGCCTAGGCACGCATCCAGTTATAAATATCTTATTTCTGAAACCAACCATCAATAAGAATATTTTGTGCTCAAATCTTCAGCTTCCACATAAAGAACTGAAAATTTGTCACCGTCATGCCCATACATCCATAAAAACAGATGTATGACCATGCCCACAGTATAATGTAGCATTGACAATATACCGGACACAGTGTTGGCTAGTCACTGTAATTAGCACACCTAACTAACCCTTAATCTAATTATTCTATATCGATATTTGATAATTTCATAATTGTGTTTGTGTTTTTTATAAACATCTTACCAAGCATATGCATGGTTGACATATGTGTTTTCATATAAGGTGTATTCTTTTGAAATGAATGCTATAATAGAACAATTTCTGGTTACTTAAGGATACCTTGGCATCACTGCCTAAATCAGTGAAATAAAGAGAATACAAAGAGGGCGACGCATTGGCCAAACATTTGAAATTTTTTTAGAGCTCCAGCTCTTCAGAAGTCAACACGAGATCATCAATAAACTCGTTTATATAATTTTCCAACTTCTAACATCACTACTAAATGATAATACTAAATGAGCAGTATTTAGCACTGTTTTATTTTTTGCTTTTATTATAACGATTGTATTTTATATTTATTCGTATATGACATTTTTTATTGCACATAATACAGAAATTATTAATTCCTCAATATATAATTAACGAATAAGTTCTTTACAACTACTCACCTGTCAGTCATCTTAACAAATTTTATGAAAAAAACTATTTTTTTAAAATATATAAATTTATTCCTTAACACTTGCAACAGATATAATAATAAACAAACTTTTCTGTCATCCGACTAGAATTTTTTCATTGAACAAATCATAAATCATTGAATAAATCATTGAACCATTTCCAGCAATTACAGGACAAATAAAGACTGGAAGTGATGCACACCTGCTTATTTCATCAATCACAATGGATGTGGTCTTCTATTAAATTAAGATAATAGATAAAACTGATTATATGAACTAAATACTATAAAATTGCAGATCAATACTAGCAACAGAAATGCCTAATCGTAGGTATTCAGTTTAGACAATAAGAATTATACTATTTATTGGTCTAGATCTTTATTCGTATGCTGTTGTAGTTATTATGGTAATAAGATACTGTCTAATAGGCACCCATGACGTGCGATAAGGGCATCTTTAAACAACACTGTTCAAGTTGTTCCTTGAAAGAAAAAAGGAAAAGTATTGCTTACCTCTTGTTCAACTGTCTGGCACTTACCTAGACAATATACTATATATAGGTTCACATATTGCACTATAGATTCCCATTAAGCGCATTAAAAATATTGCTTACCTTATCAAATCAATACATAAGTCTACCGGTCCAAAATAGGAATATTCTCACACAAAATCAATGTGTGTAATCCTTGTGAATTCACTTTAGACCTAGGTGAGGTCAGATTCAATCACACGGATAGTCAACTCATCACAGTGTTTCTCTAATTCAAGAAGTTAACTTAAAAACATTATTATTTGCTCCTTTAATTCCCTTATTTCTAACTTAACTCTAACTTTTTCGTTTGTGTCTACTTTTGTCTATAGTACGTAGTTTTTCCTCTCACACCAAACGGTCTTCTCTTCCTTAATCACACTATAAAAGTCATTATGATCAACTCTAGTAATCATTAAATTTCACTTATTCTTGAAATATTTCATAATTGAACATGAACATACCACATTTGATAGAATTATATTTAAACCACTTATTTTTTTGTATTGATTCGTGTATACCACATTTAAAATCTACTTAACTAATAAATCAGTTAACGATTCATCCTCCTAACAGCTTTAAATGATAAACAAATTCGAGTACTTTTAATGACATTTCAATGAGGACACTCAACTTAGTTGAAAAAATATCCATGTAAAAAGTAAAAAAAATCTCCTGATAAATAAAATCCAAGCTGTTGAGTCGGTATCGTGTTGCGCCACTATTCTTTAAGGGAATATTTTCTTGCCTTGTAAACACGCAAACTGGCAAACTGGCAAACTCCAATGTGCGATTAACAGTTATACGAAGTTGAAAAATGACGAGACGACATTTTAAAAATAAATAATTTTTCATAAGAAAAAATGAGGACTTAAAAAATTAATATAAATATTTACATAGGTGAGGGGTGCCAAGTTTTTCAACGTCTGTTCAATCATAAGAATAAACTTTTCAATAAAACTTGAATGCTGGCGTTGACTCATGTCAATAACCTAAAGTTTTTTCTTCGTCTTGATTCTGTTCTGCTTTTATGCAATATTTGTAAAGAATGTTTGTTTTTGAGGAAAAAAAAAATAATTTTCAAGCTTAATAAAATATGTAATCTTTATGTTTCCTTTTTAAGCTGCAAGAAGAACACAAAATGGAATAAATTATATATAGAACATACTATTAAAGCTAAGATTAGAACTGGGTGTGATTATAGACATATAAATAAAAAATTCTATTATATGTGAACCTGTAAGATAAATCAAATAAATAAACTTTAAAGATTTAAATGCTAATTAATTATAAAACCATTTTTAACAAAACCATTTTCAAATAAAACCATTCTTACATATAACCATTTTTACGTAAAACCAAAATTTATTTAGTGTGACGTTAATTGAATGTGTTAACATGCGAACCAATATAATAACTTTTAAGCGGGGTAATTAGTCATTTAAACAAAACATTGAACCAATATTAACAGGATTTGATAACTGCAAATCTTTCTGATAACTTCTAATTCAAGAATTACGAGTATATATGAGCCACAAAAATGACAACACTGCTAAATATTTCGAAATATTTCAAAAAGCTAAACGTTAAGCTAATAAATTTCATTTGATTTCGAATTAATTGTGCAATTGAAATTTAATTGATATCGCCTTTTTTGATTTCGCCTTTTTATGCGATTTATTTTATTTGAAGCAATATTTTATTTGTCATCGTACTTAAAACTTTCACTTAAAGTTCTTTTTTTTATTATTTTTTAAACGATTTGTTTTATTTTGAGTAAAGTTTTTTAAAAAGGTTTTTCGAACAGTAGTGAACTACAACAACAATAATTTTTTTTTTATTATTTTAATTAATTGAATTTTTGACTGACCATACAGCTATTTCGAGTATTGCCAAATATCCATCATAAGTGGTTTTGGAAATAATTCTTGTACTTAATTGTTTGTAAAGAATTTTTTGAAACTGCAAGTATCAGGAATCGAACTCGTGTTCTGCCATGTTTGAAGGTCAGAGTCAGCGCATCTTAACCAACTGACCCAAACTGTGTTTATATTAGAACGAAATTATAAACTAACTGTAGAATAATTTAATTAATTAATTATATTTATATTTTTAATTGTTAAACTTCAATACTATTCTATTTGTAGGGGCATTATATATTGAAAATCATGCTAATGTCGCACGGGCGAGACCAATATTTTGTGAATATAAGTTGTAATTTAACGTCAAATTTTTTTCTCGTAATACCTACAACTTCTATTAAAATTCATTTTGTAATAATAAAATATTTTTTATATATAATATTTTCCTACTTCTTCGCACTCAAATGTCAATCTATTATACTATAAATAGATAAAAATTAACTATTTTTTGTTAGGTAAAAAATAATGAATTTTGCTAACTATCCACTATTTTTATTGCAATCTTTCACAACACATACATTTCAAGCTCCAATAAAATATATAAATTTATGACAATTATTCGAGCATTATGCCCTGATAACGGCTCCGCTCCAAATGCTTAAATGTCAACAGCAGTAAATCTTTATGTTTTTGCATTATTCACGCACACGTAAGCCAGAAACTAAACGTAAATATAACTGCACATAAATAGAATTAAAATAAATCATAAAAAAAAAACATCCTTTTTACATTGTCACAAATTGTGCATATTCATGCTTGGAATGTGTTTACATGCAGAAATGTCATTTGCATGCGTTTGCAGTAAAAGGCAACATTTTTTGCGCCAGAAAAAAGCAAAAGGATTTTCTGGCACAACTACTCAACCCACATATTAGACTGAAACCTGCGCTGTCATATTATAAGTAGGCATTGTTGAGAACACAAATGCAGAAGACAACGGCACAACCTATACTAATAAAGACAACAAACTTCAACTTGAATTTTATTTTCGCTCATTAAACATAAATATTGATCACAAACTCAAAGAAAAGAAAATCAAGATGTATAACTATTTTTTTGCTTATGTTTGCTTCTCAATTCTTGTTTTCGCCACATAAAGTGACATTATGACATCCTTACAAAGGCATTAAAATTATTATAACACAATTTATAACAAAATTGAATTCAATTTATTTGTGCATAAATTTTGCTTAGTAGGACAAGCACCTCAATAGGTTCAAATCTATAAATTCAAAGTCTTATCGGTGAATTACACTCGTATGTGTTAACAATGGCCATTCGGGCACTTCCTTCCACTTCATACATAACTTAACATAAGCACACAATACAAATCAGCACACACGTACCGGCATTCATAGAAGCACGCACTCACACACTACACACAGTCATAATCACTTTTCGGTGCCAGAATATATACGTTTGCTTTTTGCTGGCAACCATTTTGTGTATTTCTTTAGGTTTTGTGTATTTGCGACCATAATTTTTGTGGCACACAACTTGTAAACACTTTAAATACGTTTGTGTACGTGTGTTCACCTCATCTTTATGCATGTGTGGGTGATACGCCATTATGCCACACTTGCTGTGCTGCTTGCTGTCGTTTGTACAGGATGTGTGTGTGTGAATGTGTGATTTTCGGTTGGCACAAATGTGAATCCTTTTTTAATGAAAGAAAAACTCATCTCATTTTTATGTTTGTGTTTTTCTTTTGGTTTATTTTGTAAGGTTCCATAGTAAATGTATAAACAGTAGGAGAAATCCCTAAAAGTATGCTTAGAACGTGTTTTGTTTTGCTTTTGATTTGGTGTAAGAGCATGTGTTGCAGTTTTAGTACCAATTTCATTTGGCGTTGTAGTTTCTTCTTTTTTTTTGATAATTTGCTATTGTTGTTTTCATATATAGGGCACAACTTCATTAAGAAAATGAATCCTTGCTTTTTATGTTCTGCAAATATCTTGTGGAAGTCATAAGTGTCGACCTACTACTTAGGTCAATCAAATTTATTTCAAAATTGTGCACTTTTATAAGACATCTATTGTATTTACTATTAAGAGTAGAATATAATGGCGTATATAAGTTGTTATATAAATAAAACAACAGAGCTAATAGAACTTTTCAGAATTTATGGTTTGTACCATAAAATAACAAACTACAATATCGAATACTACTTCTATGATTATGTATATGTATGACTTGATTACATATACTTATACTATGTACTTACAATTTAGACCACATATTGTTATTTATTTATCTTAACTTGTTTACCAATAGCAATGTGTACGTAGAAGATTTTCCAAAAAGATAAGCAAAACGTGACATTATTAAATTGTTTAATGAATGTTTCACGCTAACTATTAAAGCTGATGGGATACCTATATAAAATTATTGAATAGTAAAATAAACTCCAAATAAGACTATTAAAGTATTAAACAAAGCTTTTTAGTTTTCTGTAACCTTTTAAGCCGAGTAGTGCTGGTTACGGGTTTTGTGTGTTAATAAACAATATATAAACTTACAGTTAGTATAGATACTCACTGGAACCAGCAGAAGAAGAGAGCGACCAAGAAAATGATGGAAAAACAGTGTACAGCAGGACTTAGAAGAAATATATATAAGAAATTGGAAAACAAAAGCAGAAAACAGAGAAGAATGGAAAACTGTTGTTAAACAAGCTTAGGTCCTACATGGACTGTATAGTCACTGATGATGATAGATACGCACTAGTATACTGCAGGCATACTACGTAATCAAAAATGTAACGACTAAAAGCACGATATGCCAAGAACCAACCATGGATCTAACTAATAAGCTTCCAATGAAAGAGGCTAAAAGAAATATATCATCATTTTTGTGTGTTTTTATAGATGTATTTTGTGTAATTGTATATATTCGTATGTGAATTTTCATGTCAAATAAGAATAAATTATCACCTTTTACTGAAAGTAGAAAATTAATATTTGACATATAATTATTTAAAATTTTTAAGTCTTAAAGAATAATATATCTTATAACAAAACATTGCTGTGTATTAAACAGTTAATAATTTCAGTATTTTCTAACTTTCTTTTATACAGCTAAAATTAATTTCTATAATATTTTCAGCATTTCTTAACTTTCTTTTATTCAATTTTTTCACAACAATTCATTTGTTTTCATTTTATTTAGCCCAATAACCACGTCTTTAATATCTCTGTTAATCTCATTATAAATATTGATTAGAATGTAGGTCGTTAATTTATTTAGGTTCGTCTCAAGTAAATTTTTATTCTCTTTAGAATGGAAAACATTCTACATGTTGTACTTAGATTCAGTCTAGCTTAGAGGAATTTGTCTACAAATATTAAGCTCTTATTTTCTGTCTCTCCTAATTCTGGAATGGTGTTGCATCTGCGGGTGGAATCTTCCACTTTCATTCCAAAGAGGTGGTTTACTGGGTTCATGTCTCACACGGTGGCTTTCGATGCTTCCACATCATTTTATTCGAACTCAGGCTATATACTAACCTCTTCAAATATTTTCCATCAATTTTTTAAAGCTTTTCAATGCATTATCATCTACATTTTTTATCTCATTCATGGTAAATAAGAAAATATTGAGTGGATTGGTGTTATTCTTATTATTTTCTTAAACTTTGTTATAGCAGCTTTTTAACTCGGTTTCTCTGTTACTGCAAAAAGACCTCGTTTTTAGTCGTTATATTAATATTGCATTACTTTTTTTTACATACTAAATATTGAATTGAAAAACATGGTTGATTTACTCCCTAAATTTTAAATAAAGGCTTCCCTTATAATAAATTTCATAAAATTCCACTACTAAATGAAAAAATAAAATCTTTAGTAAAGAAAAACTATAACTTAGATATAAAATTCATATAAAAAATATGTATATAATTAAATAAAAACAAACTAACAAAAAAATGATTCACTTACATAATATTAAATTATCTAGGGAAGCACCATTTAGAGTTTTATTTTCCACTAAAGTTTTTATTTTCCACTTCAAAAAACGTATTATTACGTATTTACGTATTTACGTATTTTTTATCTCTTGACAAAAAATCTATTTAGAATTGAAAAAAGGTGGTAGAAGTGAGAAGATTATAACAAATTAAGTGTTGACAGGGTTCAAATCCTAACACTTGGCGTTTCCAAACATTATATATGGACCAACAGATTTCTATAATGAATATGGTGTAATGAAAAGCTTATGAATATAGCTTTATGGTCTGCCTTAGAATTAACCTAATTAAAATAAATTATTTTTGGATTTGAAAATTTCCTCACTATTACTACCTTTTTCTATTCTGAATAGATTCCTTATTATAGGACGTAAGATTCTTAATTTAAAATATCTTTGTTCATTTCAAAACTGTTTAAACTTTAACGGATAGTGCATCGAAATTTTAAACGATGCATTCAGATCAATCTGATTGGCTTCTGTACTACTTGAAAGTCCAATAGCAGTATAATTAGTAAAATAAGTATAGAGAAAAATGTTTCAGTTATGTAGACTTATTGAAATGTCTTTCGAACAGATAATTAAGTAAGTAATCTTTTATACGGAGCACAGAATAACAAATCTATGTTATTTGTAAACAAACACTCATTGATACGTTCAATTTTTCTAATCCTTCTCGTTTAGTATATCTTAATTAATCAATGAAATCTTTCTCATAACATATATCACTCATTTGCTATTACATTTGACTAAATTTCGACAAAAGATCCATTTTAAACAATTTATGAATGTTTGGAAAAGCCAGTTGACTTCTTCTGCATATGCTTCAATTAAACCCAGTCAGCCAAAGATAAAAGACATAAATCACTGGTTCAAAAACACGAAGGAAACTTTACGACAATGGACAGAAGCAATAAACATGAGCACCTAATGTGCAACATAAATCAAAAAAATATGTGGGATCAAATACAAAATAAAGGATGCTTTATGATATGGAACTCATAAAAAAGGTCCCAAATTGAAATAATACTATATTTACAGGATAACACAGCAATGCAGTAAAAAAGGAAAGAAAAGGATTTTATAAGAATAATAAACGACCAAATGCAAAAAAAAGAACATTTTAAATAACGAATTTGGCAGAAAAATATTCATAAAAAATGGCAACAATAATTTTATACTTTGTTAAGTAAGACATTTAAAATTACATTTAGAATTATTTTGCATTAAATTAAAAAATATATTGCTTTAATCACTTAAAATAATTAAAAAGTTTCACTTAAAATAATAACGCTTTCATAAATAAAAATATTTTTTCGTTTGTGTCGACTTAAGAGCTTAGCCCGCAATACAGAGACACAACAACAGGTACAATGACACAAAAAATACACACAAAAAACACACAACAAACACATTAATTTGTATTCATGACTAATACCGAGAAGAAAAAATCACACAAAAACATTAGCAGTAAAAAAGCAAATCAGCAAAATAAAAATAGAAGAAAAACGTAGGGAAAAGGCTCCAAAGGAAATGGCGGGACAAAAAACTCCTAAATCATTGTTGACATAAATTGTGCTGGAAATAAAAATAAAATGAAAGCCAACTCACGTACTAAAATAACAACTAACCTTTCCTTTCCCTAACTTACCTTACCATTATCGTAGCGTTCCTTATGAGAATTGCAAGTAGCTAAAAAATAAAGCTGCTGCTGGCGTTGCCGCTGCCGCTGCATTTGGTCCTGATGCTGATATTCCTAGTGCTGCCACTTTTGGTATTGTTGTTGATATTTCATACTCTTTACGCGAGCAGCTGAAGCGATTTATGCTGCCTTTTGGAATATAATGTATCCATTGTTGTTGCTGTATTTTATTATACTCGCATATAGCTTTACCGTGGATGTAATGAGGTCATCTTAGTTGATTATATTCCCAATTGAGAAAACATAAATCCTTTTATATCGTGATATCAGCTTCTTACTTCCGGCTACAGCAATTGCAAATTTAAAATCTCACTTAAAATAAGTAGAATTTTAAAGTTGAAAATTATTTAAACAAAATGTGTTGTTAAATATTTTTTTTTATTAAACCGACTAAAAAAATCCCCTAATTACATTTTCTTTTTAATGTAAACCACAAAATCTTCCACACAAATAACAGACTTTTTTTGACTAATATCCTTTCATTAATAACCAAGCAAGAAATTAATAGTGGATTTTAAAATTTTTGTCTTAAACGACTTTAGTTTTCATAGTGTCACTATTTCTACAAACTTTTTTTGTGATTAATATTCTTTCATTAATTACCAAGCAAAAACTTAATAGTGGATTTCAAAATTTTTGTCTTGAAGTGAAATGTAAGAAATCATTATTAAATTAAGAAACTCAACTTAGTGGCGATGAGTGTTTATCTCATATAACCATATCAAAATAAACACAATATTATATATGATAATTTATTTATCTGTGGTAATACCTACTTACTAAGTTGGCATTTACACACGTACTTGGTCTCCGATTGCCTCCAGTAACCGTTTACAACTAGCCTGCTCAACGGATTGCTACCATCAGTTAGTGATACCAAGTACCTTTCACTAAAGAAGCTAACATCCTCTGTCGCATTTTTTACCGTTGGATACCAAAAAAATAACTTCCTAGGTGAACCATTTGAATGCATTCGCACAATATGACGAAGTCGTTGGAAAAGCAATTGAATACGTTTACTACGGTATACTTAACACAGCTCATCGATTCATTTGATTCTATACTCTTTATTCGCATTCAGGAGAATATATCTCCAAATGTTTTTTTTTTCCTTTTCCCAAACATGATAAGAAACTTGTAGATCATGATATTTTTTTATCAGGAGAGGCTTACTTTACACTATTTTATTTAATTACTTGAACTTAAACAGCATCTGTTAACAAATATAATTTATCGTTGAATCTTTAAGCTGGCTTTTTTCACTACTTTAAGCTTTTATGCAGTTAAACTTCCATAACTGGAACTTCTTTAATTCGAGTTTACTATAAGTCGAACTAAATAGAGTGCAACAGGGTTTAGAGAGCAAATTAAATACAATTACAAAAAATTCTTTAACTCGAAGTCTCCATAAGCCGAACCTTTTCTCGGCAAAATGATACTTCGAGTTATGGAAGTTTGACCCAATATTAACATGTGATCTTTGTATATGAGTACGTCGTTTATTGCCGAACTATTTCAATAATAGTTCAATAGTAAATTTAGAATCAATCAAAAATTGAATCAAATTCTGGGGTTCTTATATTATAAGGTGGCACCTATATAACGTCCTTACGGTAGCTTTTAAGTGTGGCAAAAAAACAAGTTGGTTATTATAGGCGCTATGGGTAATACTGGCATCACTTTTATGTCAAATGTTATGTTTTCGCAAAGACCAAATATGGCATATGTGCACATAATGCTAGCAAACTGCATTATTTTTAAAAGTAAATAATTAATGTAAAATTGAAAATTAAAAAGTGTAATGAACTAAAAGTAATGTTTAGAATGCAGAAAATTTTAAAATTTTCGTTTACATCAAAATTAATAATAGCTTTGAATATTTATGCCTTAATAAGTATTAACTACATAGCAACTAACAACTTAAAAAATTTAAAACGCTTTTCAATTATACTTTCCTCATATACTTGTATAAATTTTTGTATATATTTATATACATATTTTCAAAATATTTATTTTTCTAAAATTTGCATATTTTTAAAATTTTTTATTTCCTCAATTTTCAAATTTGTGAAACTTTTTAACTTTTTACAAACTTTTATAGATGACTGGAATATTTTTTGAAATTTTCAACGAAGTTTCACAATAGATCGCTTATTGCTTTGATACTTCACAAGTAAGTGCTTAAATAGAGAAAGTAGTGTTGTTGTTTTGCGTACAAATTAGCAACTTTAAGCGAGCAACATGCCGTTTTTTACCACATTTAACAGCCGTCGAAAGCACCTATAATTGGTTAAAAATAATAATATAATACTTTGGTTAAAAATTTAGTATTTATGGTATATATTAAATATACACACATACTTTAAAAATATATTTTTTTTATTTCTCCTGTATCTGCTTTCGATTTGATGCTTAACTATTAACTTTTTCGTTTAAAAATAATCTATTTTCGTATAATAATAAATTATTTTCATTTTTCTAAACTTCTTTCTTTTATATTTAGAATTGCTTAGATTTTAATCTCGGTCTTTTTTGATTTTGAAAAAATGTACTTAACAAACTGAAAAGTAAGAAGCTTAAATCTTTAATCCTTGCCAAGCAAAAAATAAAGCGAAATAACAGTTGAAGTCTTAAAATAATTTTCCGGTCGAATCAGTACTATGTGTAGGCTTACTTTAGCTACGTTTTATTAAAATAAAACCACAAAAGTCACAATAAAAAAATGAAATAAAACAAAATAACAAGGAACGTGAAGCAAACTCAAGATCCTTTGTGCCCAAGTATAGCTCGCAACCATGAAAAGGAATCGTGTGAATAAACGCCTTTCCAAGCTCAGTAAAACGAACATTCAAAAGAGCGTTAAAACGAATCAGGAAGTGAAAAAAAGTCATGTTGGCAGCTACTTCCCGTCATAGATAACCGTCTGTGAGACCAAACCAGCTTCCATTTTTAAGTGTACGGCTGTAAGCAATATTGCATGAAGTTAAGATTGCATATAAAAATGTAATGAAATAAAATATAGACAAGTATATATAAAAACACAAAACCTTAAATAAAATACGAGTATAGCATAAAACAAGAGTGCCTTGCATCTGAAATGTACATTATAAAAGAATACCACAACACTATACTGCACTTTAGTGTAACTCTCATAAGTGCTTTCCAAAAGGATAATAAGTGTAAGTGAGTGACTAGATTTGCTGTCATCATAAAAAGTTACACTTCCGCACTAAAAAAAGATAAAGTAGCTACTGCACTCATTAATTAAATTTTCTAAGCCAATTTATGTTAACAAATAAAAAAAAAAGATATAACAGATATAAATCTGAAAAAAGTATAAAATGAAAAGGAGTTATTTTAATTACATAAAAATAAAATGAAACACAAATTGCAAGTAGAAAGTTTTTCTAAGTGTAATTTTCAGTTTGAAGTCACAGAAACCAACCACAAAAATTTGTGCCACATTTAGTTTTTCTAATGCAAAATGCAACTTTCAGTTTTTCTTTTAAAGTCACTTTTTTCTGATTTTATATTTTCAATTTACATAATTTAATAAATTTAACTTAGAAATGACAACTCAAATGCTGCAAAAACTGTTAATGGAGGAGTAACTTTTGCAATTTCGGTTTCAACAATTCACACGGCAAAAGGCTTCCTCCAACCGCAGTTAGCCAAGATAAAGGGTTAATATGCCAACAGCAGTTCCAGCAACTGACCTACTTGCGTTCACTCCAGCAAATAACAAATACTGAGTGCCGAGTGCCGAAAACTACTAAAAGCATAAAATAATTTTCATTTTTGTTTTTGAAAAATGACGCCATAACGACTTTCCACCCACAGAACCAAAAAAAGTGTATCCTTACATACCGAATAAAAGCCAACTTCACGCATGCAATTTCAATACCGAACATGGCACTTTACTTGATAACTTTAATTTGTAGTTGCGGTATTGCAGCACTGCGGTACTGTGGTACTGCGGTTATTCCTGAGTTTCGATATGAAAATATTACTATAAATAATAGGTTTACCGATTGTCATATATTTTTCACACGATTGAGAACATGGAGTGCAGTGCAGTGCGGTTGTAATAAAAAATTTGTGCATTGATTGGGTATGAATTAAGGCAAACGATAAGTGCGGAAATATTATTACACTTCACTACGGCATTTTAACTTTTTACAATCAACTTCGACACAATTTTCCGCAAAAATTGAAGATATAAAATTATTTCATAAAAACATTAAAACATTTTTTCAACTGCAATAAAACATATACCATAAATCTTCGAATCAACGTAGGAAACGGAATGACAATGAAGCCATCACTTCATGCATACATCGTCAGTTAAGATTATTCCCAGTGGTATGGAAGCATTTTATAACGC
>NC_051846.1:49086377-49096127 GCF_002237135.1 Teleopsis dalmanni
ATCATACATTGTGACCGAAAAGCTTTCGGAAATTCTCATTTAAAATTCGCGCGCTGTATATTTTTCGATATTTTAAGTTTATGTAGTTTGGCAGCACTGTCCTTAATTACTTGCAAATGAGCGCGATCTGTAAGACGTAGTTTACGGCAGCTGTTGAAACCAGTTCACCTCAGTAGTGCGTTGCGAAAAAAACAATGGAAAAAAATATTGAACAAAGAGTTTGCATCAAATTTTGTTTTTCGAACGAAATTTCGTGTGCAGAATCGTTGCGAATGCTACAAAAGGCTTATGGGGAATCAGTTTTATCGAAAACTCAAGTTTATGAGTGGTACAAAGCCTTTCAGGACTGTCGTACGACCGTCGAAGACATGCCGCGTTCTGGACGACCTTCGACCTCTACCACCGACGAAAACATTGAAAAGGCAAAGGAAATCGTGTTCAAAAATCCTCATGTGAGTGTTAGAGAGATAGCACGAGAGCTAGGCATCGGTCGTGAGATGGCTCGTTTGATTTTGGTGGACAATTTGTGTATGCGACGTGTCAACGCCCGGCTTGTTCCGATTCACCTCAATTTGTTCAACATTATCAACGATTTTAAGGCCAAACATTCAATAAATACCATCGAACAGCCACCGTATTCACCTGATCTTGCACCGTGTGACTTTTTCCTGTTTCCCAACCTCAAATTACCACTCAGAGGAACGCGTTTTGAATCCATAGAAGACGTAAAACAGAATTCGCAGAGGGAACTCAAAGCCATACCGGAAAGCGCCTATAAAAAAATGTTTTGATAGATTGGAAGACGTTGGATATTGTGTAATCGCTTCTATGAGCTAATTAAAGGAGATAAAATAAATATTGATGAAGATTAAGAATTTTGCGTTTTATTTAAAATTTTCCGGAAACTTTTCGGTCACAATGTATGAATGCTCACATGCAGAATTTCGATCTCTTAAAACATTTGTACAATATATATTCTGTCAAAAAGATTTGCTGGGCTGCAAAATATACTTCTGTAAAAATATATAAGTAAGTTATTATCATATTTCAATAGAACACTTGTTACAGTAGATTGCAAACCCACGTAATCACAGACTATTAAGTAAAACTCACGCTTCTCACCTAAAGCCAAGAAGAAAAATACATGTACAGTCTTGAAATATCAATATCGAATTAAAATTACTCCAAGATATCTGATTCCAACTTATAGTTAGCTTTTGCTATTTTTATAAACTTAGTAAATTATTTTGTATGTAACTTGAACTTGCTATGTTTTGGAAGGGGGTTACACCGAAGCAACTTGTCAAATGTGTATGAAATTATGTTGTGAAAAAATTAAACTACAATATATATATTATGTAAAAAAATTGTTAAAAATATTTAAAATATTCCAAGCATTAACGTTCTCCAATGGCTCTAATAATAGTATAA
This sequence comes from Teleopsis dalmanni, assembly GCF_002237135.1. NCBI lineage: Eukaryota > Metazoa > Arthropoda > Insecta > Diptera > Diopsidae > Teleopsis > Teleopsis dalmanni. Next base: position 49,087,809 of record NC_051846.1, read on the forward strand.
AACTTTAAATCTTATATTTTGTTTTGTTGGAATAATTTACTATTATGTATAAAAACTCTCTTGAATAAATGTTAACAAAGCTGCTTTTAGTAACTTCCAAAACGAAGAAATTTTAAAAATTTTCTTATAATTTCGACTCTAGTTATTTTATGAAAGAATTATATTTCCGGTTATTTTGTATTCAACCGGCTAAAAGCGTTAGCGTAACAATGACTTTACATTATATATTACCTTTGTGTTTTAAATATTTATTATTTTATGACCAAACGACTTTCAATAAAGCAATTTTGCAAACTAATTGAAAAAATTTTTTATTGTTCTTAAAAATAAAAATTAAGAAAAAAGAAAAACGATTTATTTTACAATAATTTTTATTTCTACGATAATTCGAGTTTAGTTTAAAGTCATCATCAGAAAAGTAATCATTGTGTAGAAAATGTATATATGTATATATATATAAAGAAAAATACAGTTTTTTTTTAAAAATTTAATACTATATTAAATATTAAGTTCAATAAAGCATTAAATTAATACTATTTATTGATGTGTAATATTTTTATATATCTGAGCACAGTTGTCAACGTTAGTTCTAAAAAATCGTTAAGGTTCAAAAAAGAAAACTATAATTTAAAAGAACATGCAATTTTGCATAGCTTTTAAAATGAATATCTAACTAGTCGCCATAACCATTAGTTAGTTTAAAAAATGAACCCATATTTTTTACAAAGGAATACTCGTATATAAAATTGCTTCAAATTTAACAAACTAACAATGAAGTCAAATGGTAGTGACACTTTCTTTTTGAACTGTCAATTTTTTGCAGAAATTTCTTCGATTAGATTTATCTTATCCAATCTAAACATAATATTGAAGTTAAAAAAACTTTTTAGCTTGTTTTTGTTCAAAGTTTTCACTTATAGATGAGCAACCGCGAATTCCGTTGATATTACAGCAATCAACTTTTTCCAAATACAATTTCCGAATTTCTCTAAAAAAATAGTAATGTAATGAATCACTAGTAATTCTCTAGAGGAAAGGAAAAACAGAACTAAATTTCAAATATAACTTACGAATAGTTAGGAATGCAGAAAACCAAATTTTAGCTGATAAAGCAAAATTCAAAAAAAGGATTTCCTTACTTACATTGTAAAATACATAAAGAATTTACCATAAATTTCTAAAAATTATTAACGAGAGAATGTCTTTAACAAACTATTGCTAAAATATTTACATAAAGTTATGTATTTCAGGAATGATTTTAAAATAACCAGAAGCGTATGAACACATAAAGTTTAAATAGCAAACACAGTTTGACGCTTTAACAACGTAGCGCATTTCCGGTGCGCCATATTTGTTTACTAAAATCTAAAAATTGAAAGCTTTGGCATGAAACTTCCTGTGAGTTTTATTTTGCTGCATATCTGTATGTCGTATAAACAGATGTTACCAGTAAATGTGAATATATGCTTTATTCTTATTTCTATATACCAAAAGAGAAATTTGTTATCTTCTTTCCTTTTGCAGTAGTTAGCTTTCTTTAATACTTCAACAATATAGATAAAAAAATAGATATATTAGAATTTCACACTTTAAAGAAATAATTAATAATAGATATTCTCCAGTAACGGTAAAAAGTGCATAACCTACAATTTCTCTGCACAGCTTCCAAAAACATATTAATAAATTGTCTACCGTATAGTTAAGTTAAGTAGTTAACTTTATTTTCAATGAAATAATTTCGTATAGTTTTTTCTTAATTCCACATATCTGTTCAAGTACTTAAATGCATGAATTTTCTTAACAGTATTAAATAAAGTTAAATGTTACTCATACGCCTTGCATACCAAATTGCTGAGTTTGCACATTAAATGTTGCTGGCTCAGGGGAAAGTCAAGTTCTCTTCCGGGTTTTTCATAAAGTCTAACAAAACTGCCACATGTCTTTCAACACACAGTATCCATCTTTTATATGTATTTTGACGTATTCTGCCTTCTTTTCTTCATTTTGCATATCACATGTAGTTGTTTTGTATGGAAATTTCTTTCTTTATAAAACAAAACAACGCAAAACAAAATGCCATATTCTAGCATACGATATAACATTCACACATATATTAACGCACATATACAATTTTTTGTATGTAAATATGTGTTTATAAACATATCGACATTCGCAACATGATGACAACATATTGTGTGAATACATGCCGGAGGCAATTTTACTTTAAATTCAGTATTTTTTGCCTTCGTTGGTTTTGGTTTGACAAAGATAAACGGATTTTTTTATAACGTGTCATTGAAACATGTACAATTTTTTCAAAGGTTTTTGACATTGCCATTTTTTTTTTCATTATTATAAATTAAAAATGTATTGTCGATTTTTTGTGTCTGCTTTGAATTAAGGTTTTGTGGTTTTTTAATTTAGTTTATTTAATAAGAGATTTCGTTAAGTCGAGTTTATACTTTTAATGCCTTTCGCATTTAAATGCCACAGAGTTTTATTGCTCAATAATGTGTTCACTTATGTGTAAAAATTTATACAATTTGTATTTAACTAATTAATACCTTTTTTATTTGTTAAATCTTTATATTAAGTCCGTGTGCGAGTGCGAGTAAATTGATGGTATATTGAGGGAAATAGTAAATTATGTCGGTATGGCAGCGAATGTTGGTATTTACCAGAATTTCGAGCAGAATAAATTAGATTAAAATTAGGTAAATTAGATGTTACCATTGTAAAAATTTTATGAAATGTTTAATAAATAAATAAATAAATTTGAAAACTTTTAACCAAAAATAATAAATAAAATAAAAATAATAAATAAGTGCAATAAATAAATAAAAAAATATTTACATAAGTTAACTGCAAAAAATCCCTAATAAATTTCAATTTACTTTACCTCAATAAATAATAATTTTTGGTTTTAATTTGTTATCATTATAAGACAGTAAATAACAAATATTGAATTGTTTAAACATAAAAACTATTGGTTATATGATTATTAACATAAAATTAAACGTTTTGTATCAACACTTCCGTAAGAATGTAATTATCCTTACAATATGCTGATATGCAAAAGAGAGATAATAGTAATAATTATGATGTTTTGTTAAAGTAATTAATATGTTAACGGCTGTATAAAATATATTAAAACCATTTTGAATATAGCCTTAAACTTTTTTCTATCTGAAAGACCAATTATTGTATCTGATAAAAAATAATTGAAATTAAAAAAGTTATTCAAGATTAGCAAGATGACTTATGCTTAATTTTGATATCATTAAATCAAGAACAACTTTTAAAAATCAATTAAAATCAACAAATCAGTTGACCTGAAAGATTAATGGAAACAAAATATGTAATATACAAATACGAGTATAATATATATTAAACTCTTTAACTGGTACGATTGGAATTCGGTAGCATAAATTGTTTATATTTTTAATTTTAATTTAATGAATATATTTATAATTTTTCATTATGTAGTTCATATATTATTAGACATAAATAAAAAAAAAACTAATGAATAAAATTGTTTTTGAAATAAATTATACAGTATTGTACTTTCATACATGCTTTCTGTTAAATTTATGGCGAACAAAATTGTTTTATCAACTAATACAAAACAAATGTGAAAGCAATTAATTTTCTAAAGTGTTCATAATTTTATAAATTTATTAGAATTGCAAATTTTTAATTATTGTATTGTACATGCCTTGGCTTTCCACACTACACATTTTATGAATACACCTTTTAGATATTAAATTATCATAACAAATGACAATTACTCTCTGCTGGAAAATACAAGAAACAAATAAAAATGTTAAATTACAGTTGCCAAGCGGCAGTAAGAGTAAGCAATGTAAATTTTAATTGTTGATAACAAAACAACTGTTAAATGCGCCAATTGGTTTCATTAAATTAGTGACAATGAAAATTTGATTTCTTTTTTTTTAACATTTCTAAATGTTACTAGCAGTTTATTGCTTTCACGACACATTAAATTACTAATGCATATAACAACAGACAATAAGTCTGCAACAACAATTTAAACTAAACAAAAGCAAAAAAAAATAAAATATAAGTAAAATGTTAAAATAGTCAAAATGTACCTTGTTTTGCACATTTTTAAAGGGTCATGCGGTGATACAATAAATCATTGAATCGTACATACGCGCTGCTGCAAGTTGTGTTTACTGCACGACAAAACGACGGCTACGGAAATCAACAGCGACAACTGCGACGAATACGAGTACGATTACGAGTACGCTATTGACTACATACTATTCTACTGTTATTTGCAGATAGCACTACTGTTATTAATGTTGTTCATAGTGTTGCTATTGTTTTTCCATATTGTATATACTATAGAGTTTTTGTTGACGCCGGTTTTGATGCTACAGCACTACTACATAAGCACAATAACAAAAACTACTACTACTACTACTACAACAACTGCAACTACTACTATTTTTATACAATAGTTGTTCTGCCATTACTGTTATTGAAAAACTGTGCTGCACTTGGTTGCACAATATGATCATTAATCAAACTTTAGTCTGGAATAACAAAAAGTTGGACTAGTGTGTATTTGTTGGAATTGTCTTGTTCTATTTTTCAATTTTTTAAAATTTTTTTTTTTACGCATATCAAATACTTTTCCGCACAATTCGAATTTTGGCGACAAAAGTAAACAGTTTCTGCTTTGACGTGTATATTTTTCTATGTAATACGAGTATTTGTGAATTTTTACAACTTTCCTGAAATACTTTTTTCACTATTGTTACTTTTTAAATCTGAACAATTATTTATTAATTTAGTTTACATGCGGAAAAATATTTATCAAACTTTAAAAATGCATTTAACAATAAATATTTTAATAAAATATATTTACAATGAATTTTAACACACAAAAAAATAATTCTGATTGTTATAAATTGTTTATCTAATATATTTATAAATATTTGAATGAATAAAATGAGTATAATGTTTAAACCTAAACCAAATATATAAATTAATCTGTTATGAAAAAACCACAAGTTTATTCAATATTAAAGAATTAACGTTAACAATTCACATAGAATATTTTGTGAAACAATAAAAAATGCATTTGAAAATTATTTACAGTGATTTTGTGTACTCGCATTATTGGAGTCCAAAAACTGCACCCGGATAAATGGACTTTGCAGCCACCGCATTGCTTTTTATGAAAAACTCCGCTTTACATTTACATTTATTTGTGAAATGCACTAGTATGTGTGTATGATTTTTAAATTTATGTTATTTTGTGATATCTTTCGACAACATATTAATTTATGACCTCTCTACATAAAGCAATAAATGAAAATTCATTTAATATATTTAAAAATATTAAAGCAATTTTAATAAAATGCATTTAATTTTTATCTTTATGATTTTATAATACATTATTTAAAATATTTGCAATATGAAAATAATTAATTCGAAAAATGCTTAATAGCTTTTTTTAAATTTGCTGGAGAACATTTAAATTTAAAACTTATTTAATGTGATTTTAAACAAATTTTATTGCTTTACTATATTAATATTGACAATACTTTATATATGATGTTACATAAAATGTATATTATTTACGCTTTTAAGCCATTGAAATAATTTTTTATTTTGTTATTTTAAGAATAGTTAATTTTTTTTGTATATAGTTCAAATTATTTCCTTTTCGTATAGTTAATATATAATGTCAAAAAAAATTCCTATTTTATAGCTTTCTTAAGAACATATTATAAATATATATGAACATATATATATATATTTTTATTTTGGGTTAGGTTAACCTAGGTTATACCGGCGATCCACTTAGGCCCATAGGCGCATTATGCTAGAACCTTTGACAAAGTTTATGATGCTCTTTAAAGGGAGGTCCGAAGTTCACCAAGATATCCAAAAAAGAAAGCCCCTAAGACATTAAGCTGTCGCTGCGCATGGAGGCATGGAGGCACTTTCATCATCCTCACCACAACTGGGGCAAATATGGTTGCGAGGGAGATTCAATCTCCCAGCATGGTTACTTAATATACAATGGCCTGTTAGTAAATGTAATACAAGACTGTTATATCTACGGCGCATCACTATGAGAGTTTTTGATTTTCTTTTACTTGTATGTAGCCAAAATGCATACAGATGTCTGCAAATCATAGAGTCTTCCCAACTTTTAAAAAGTTCAGCACAGGAAGAACTCAATGTCAACGATACACCCAGATTTTTTAGGTTTTCCAAGTGGTTTCCTGAAGCAAACCATCTAACTAACTCATCTGCATTGCAATTTACGAAAATATCCCTATGACTAGAAACACAGATTAGAAATGCATTCTGCCTGAAAAACACTATCGTGATCTGGAAGAGGATGTATTCAGCCTTCTGAGAAAAAACCAACGGTAAAAATTTGTAGACCCTCACCCAGGGAGTAACCTCCTGACAACCAATCCTATAAGGATCGAAAGGCCACGAGCAGAATTTAATTCTTAATCTGAATTAAATATAAAAACTAAATATTTTTTATCGTATAAATTTCAAAATTTGCTTTAGTAAAATTAATTGTATTTATGTTTTGTGTTTTGTGTATTAAAAAAATTTTATGATAAATCTTATCCAGAAATGGAAAATTTACTTAAAATAAATATACTATATTAATACGAATATAAAAAACACTCATACGCAGTGTAGTTTTTTTTTTGTAAGGAGGTAATTTAGTTGTTTTACTAATAATCGGAAATTATATATATGATCTATTCACCTATAAAATTCAAATATATTACGGTAAAAAAAAATTTTGTATTGGTTAAGCTCTTAACTTAAACTATAAACTAATTTCCGCTTTTTAAAGAAATTTGTTGATTTTTTTCAATAAATTAATATTAGCATTAACTTCTTGCTACAAACAGTTTTTGTATTTTTAATATTTGCAGTTAAGATTTAAAAAGAATTTTAAAACAATGTTTTACATTTTTAATTTCAGATATAAAAATGACTATAAAATGGCGGCAAAAATTCAAAAGCAAAAAACGCTTGCCACAAAAACAACGAACAATAAACGATACGATTTCGTTTAATATAACAACCAGCAATACTAATAAAACTCTTGAAAACAACAACCAAAACAGCACTAAAACCAAAACCGACTTTCAACGACTGATAAATAATCAAAATTCACCACCAGCGCAACAAAAACAAATACAACAAAAGACTCAACTGCAACTACAGCTGCAACAGCTTCAACAGCAAACAAAAGCTTTATTACAGCAGCAACAATATAAATCTCCAGTGAAAATCTGCACTCTAACAACAACAAGCACAACACCAATTACAACAAAAACAGTAGCAGCAGTCACCACCACACAAACTTTAGCAATAAAAACTCCAACAACACACACTGACACACAAATAAAAAGTAAGAAAACAAAAAATTACCAATATAAATGGCGACACATGCATAAAAAGGCAAAAGCATTTGGCTTCAGGTTTGACACTTCGTCATCGTCAAACTCACCACCAAAACTAAAGGTAAATAGTAATACCACCGCGTCAACGAGTGCTACTGTATTGGCACTATTTCCATTGCTTGCGTTGTGCTTTTTCTGTTTCACCACGACTACTATAGAAGCAGCTGCCGCAACTGGCACATCCTCATCAACATCTTCTTCTTCCTCACCTACGGCCAAATCACTACTTCAAACAAATGCAGCACAATGCTCACTGTCAGAGTTCAGTTGCACAAACGGACGCTGTGTGCCGCTGAGCAAATATTGCAACAATGTGAATGATTGCGGCGATGGCAGTGATGAGCCGCGCTTTTGTACACGTAAGTGAATTTAAACAAATGTTTTTTTTTTCAATACAAATTTTTTCGCGGTCTTTTTAATTGATATTTTTATGTGTAATTTTTATTGTATGTTGCTTATTAAAATTGTATAATTTCTTTATTGTCGCACTTCACATATTGTTCAACAACACAAAAAATTAATAATCTTCCTTTTATCACTTAAATTCTTTTAAAGCTAATATTAAAGTTTCAATTATTTCCACAAAAACAAAACTTTATGCACCGCAAGCAGTTTTAACACTCAGTTAACGCCCCATAACGTAATGAGCAGTGCAGTACACATGACTGTAAGCTGCGTAATTGCTTTTTCAACTTTATCATTGTGAATTCTGGAGTTTTTGTCCGGAAATTAATTAAATTGAATTTTATACTAAAAATTTCATTTAAAATTAACCTCATTGACGTTAAAAGAATGGACATTTCGAACGCCGGTGCGACAACATCCTTCGCACATGTGGACA
>NC_051846.1:49096227-49108663 GCF_002237135.1 Teleopsis dalmanni
TATTACAAATCGAAATCAAAAATAATATATAAAACTTTATGTAGCAGATTCTTTGAAAATTCATTTATTGAAAATTTAGTACGCATGTGCTTTTGATGTGTTTTGCGGAGCCTGAGATATGGGCTTTTAAAAATATGTCTACAATACCAATTTTCAAAAGTCCATTGGTTCATATCTCCAAGGAAAAAAATTCGTAAATGTTTTTCTGAGATATGGTTCTTCTTATTTTATAAAGGGAGCCCGTACAAAAAACTTCAGTCAAATCAGAGGTGATGAGGTCGGAAAGGGTTTGATTTGTAAAAGAATGACCCATATATGGCAACAAAAAAAGGTGGTAGGAATAAGTACATAACTAAAGAGGAATTTTGTTGTTGGCAAGGAACGTCTAATTAACCTAATACGATAACACCAAGTAGAATTTTGATTTCGTAAAGTTTAATATTGATTATATTATTGTGTATGTTTTTCTTTTGTTATTGTCAAGAATTCTGTTAAATTAATTTAATATGATATTTCTAATATTTTTTATAGATTTCTATAAAGTGCTTTATGTGCTTAATTGAAAGTATATATGCAATAAATTTAATATAAATTATTTAATAACTTTAAATGAAGTTTAAATTGAAGTCCTCTTTCCTTTTTTGGATTTTAAAATAGTTTTAGAGTAATTTGACACTGCTTGTACCCATTTTTCTTTTGATAATAACGGATTAAATTTAAAAAATCGAACTTTTAAAGGATTAGTATTTAGTTCTTATTTTCAGCGATATGTATTTTGGTCTTTCAAAAAACTTTCTTCAAATAAATATATAAACATTTCAGTATTAGATCTCCTTTCCACGACTTCGCTATTTATTCTCAATTGGTGGATTTCTATGAGATCTCTTAAAATCATCCTGTAGAAAAAAAATAGTCGGGATAACCATGATTGCGCATACGAAGTAAATGTTTCTTAAAGAAAAGTGGGTTAATGGAACAAAAAAACTTCATTAGTGCTACCTATTTCTTAAACAAAATAAAAAATAAGAATTTTTGGTATTTTTTACTAATTGAAGGGGATGTATAGTTATGTATAAATTACATATTCTTGTCTAGTTTTTCTATTGCATGTTTTTATAAATGGAGCCTATTTTTATGACTGCTTCATATATTTTAACACTTCAATTAAATAAATACTTTTGCTTTTTTAAAAACTACAATACCTGTCTGACTGCAAAGTAACATGTTAGATTCCTTGGATAGATACCAGGATAATTGGGAGACTGCAAACGGCAAGATTTTTTGTCACAGTCACTAAAAATTCGTGAACAATACGTGCCTGGTATCAAGTCACCTAAAAAAAAATATAATTATTTGTGTTAGTTAATTCAAGATATATATCTTATACATAAAATCACTTTAACATAAATAAAATGAATTCATTAATAACATAATTATATTAGTTTTAAAAGTGTTCAAATATAATTACGAAAAGATGAGATAATTAAATGACTTACCCAAATAATAACGTGGTTCTGTGTAATTATTTTCATCCTTTGCCACAAGTTTTTGTAAGGAATTTACAAAAGTTTTATTATTGGCATATTGACTAAACAAACTGAAGTCCTGCCCGTAACGATCGGAATGTGCACCACTTGAATTCGTAAAATCCTCAATTGCATTTTGATTAAGGTAATTGCTGCGGTTGTACCATTGATTCAATTCTAAAATGAAGAAATAAAAAATTCTATAAAAATAATTTCAATCCTTCAACAAATGCAAATGGAAGCATCACAAAATTTCTTCATCCCCACAAAATGAAGCAATAAAATTTAATCATCATTGCATTTTAATCGTCCTTTCAGACGGTTTATTGGGTTGGATTTTAAGTTTTAAAGGGTTGAGTTTTCAGTTTTGTTTTATCTTGACTTTATCTTTTTGTTTATATATTTTGATTTATTATATTTTTTGTGGCTATTCAAGAGTAAAAAATGTTTTCCATGTTTCTAATTTTTTTTTATATATTTATTTAATTAAACACTACAAAGTGAATGGAAACATAGCAAAATTTAGTTGTAAATAACTTTCGAGTATTTTCTTAATGATTTGTCATAGACGCGGGTCAATCAGTTACTTGCAAATAGTTTATATAGTACTATGAAAGAGTACTTTTTCTTATTATATATATTATATATTTTACGTGTCATCTAATGTGGTAATTATTTAGCATTAAAATGTGGCAACACCACGAAACTGTTATGAAAGTAGCTGAAAATAGTAGGAATAGTAAGTGTTCCGAATTCTGTTAATTCGCAAGTTCTGTTAATTACTATATTAACATAACAATAAATACAGTCAATCATCAATTAGTCGTTATTTATAATATAGAACTGTATTATATTTAAACAAATAATTTTAATATTATTTTCAAAATTATTTCTTTATAATAAATTTGAAGAGCCGATATCTACTGCTCATCTAGTATTCAGTTCTACACTAGACCAAAGTAATTTTTAATAGATGCAAACATAATTTAATATATAAATATAGTATATATATTAAATAATAAATTAAATTATTAGTTTTAAATCTTATTTGTTATTAATACAAATTTGTACTTTCACAAATTAAATTTTGCCTTGGATTATTTTAACAACTTATTAGCAAATTTACATCTATAAAGATTATTATATATAATTTTTATTAATTTCGATATATTTTAATATCAGGTATAACTCAGATATCAGGTATTAAGTTTTATTAGAAATATTATATAGTTTTTTTAAGTGTATTTTCTTTTTTTAAGTGTATATCTAAAGAATATCAGTTACCAAAATAATTATATAATTTTATGATCTAAACGATGCTTATTGATACCAATATGTATACTTCTTTAGAATTAGACAGAGGATTGCTTTAGGATTGCAGTCTTTTATGATTGCTAATAGGATATAACATAGCATTCAGGTTGTGTTTGTTGTTTGGTATTTTATAAAATTGTTGAGATCTGTCTTGGGTATGCTACAAAAACTTTAGTTGATATTTTTACTTACTATGATTAAAAGTAACTTCAGCTTTAAATTCAAAGCTCTTGTCTTGAATATAATTATACATGATTATACAATCGAATATACTAAATCGAATATAGTATATATACGACTCGATTATGGTAACCGAATCGAACTTCTCTTCGACATAATATCATGTATTTATATTATACCCCGCTATATATATTGGTATGTATATCGTGTATTGGTTACACTTATCTGCCTTTCGAAATGGTTTCCCTAGCTTGTAACTATACTGTGAAGCATTTATATTTGCCATTGATTACAGGTTAATACTGATTTCTACTGCTAGAGGATACCACTGTGCAAAAAACTACTACTTGATTTTTAAAATCTGTTAGTTTTAAGTCTGGTACTATAGTTACTTCATTTAATAATTAAAAATATGTTTATACAAAACTAATTACCACAATTGGTGCATAACCAATGTCTATAATTGGTTAAGCATCAATTGAATGAAATGTTTTATTTTAGATGAATCTTATATGAACTTATCGTCTTCCGAAACACGTTATCAATCCAAAAAGGGTTAAGTTTTTGATTATTTTCAATTTCTCATTAAAAATCTATCTTTTAAAAAAAATACTCTATTACACATTAATAGATTTTAAAGTTTATTTCTTATTAATGATGATTTTCTGATTTTGATTATTTCGAAAAAACGTATTTTTTATTTTATTATTATAACAGTACCTTAATTTTTTCAAAGATTAAATTATTACTATTTAAATAATTTAATAATTAATTAAATTATAACTTTTTGATTTTAATTATTTTGAAAATAGTTATTTACTTTTACTTTATTATCATTATAACAAAATCTTAAATATGTTTTTTATTTTTTTTTTAATACTTTTTTCTTCTTCTTTAATATTGTTCAACAGAAAAGGAAAACTTTCTTAAATGTTAAATGAGTAATAAAATTATGTAAGAATGAAGTAAAAATAAGTTTTTTATTTTCTCTTAATGTCTATTTTATTTTTTCATTTTAATTTTAGATAGCACTTACCTTCGAGTTTGATGCCACCGTAACGAGTAACCGAACTGTCACGAGATAAAACCTTATATCTGATGCGAAAATCGAAATTGTAACCGCTTTGATCCCTTGCTAACCTGTTGCAATGAGAGAGTAAAATATTAAATTTTCTTAGCAAAAAAAGGACGTCAGGCAAATATGATATAAATATAATTATTTAGAAGTATTTCAGTTGGCTTCAACTACTTAATATGGGTCAAACTCGTATAAACTTTGAAAATACTATATTTCTCATGGCTATGGAAAAGTTGAAGTTGTTTTAACAAAACTGTATAAACCTTTTTTTCATTTGTATCTTATACTTAAACCCACAATACAGTTAAAAACAACTGTTCTTGCTTTTACATGATTGCCATGAATGTAGTGTAGCATTCAGGTGGACTAAAAAACAACTTACTTGTTTAATTTAATTGTGAAAATCAGTGATCGCGTTTCACTGTAAAATAAAACTGGTCCCCATGAGGTGCCACACCACATACCGCCAATGGGCGTACGAGCCGACTCAGCAATTTGCATGTATCCATCCGGGCAGCCATCGTGCAGATATGATGTAAAACGTCCAATGGTGAAACTGTCCAAAGTTACCTACAATACACGTAAGAGCATATATCACAAAACTTTATTTTATATTTACGGATATTATTGTTGGAAACTAAAAGAAAAAAATTATCTGCACACAAAGTAATTGGGAAGTATCTGCTGTCAGCAGTATTTTTCAGTATTGGCTCAGTTTGGTCCACAGAAATATAGTATTGTATATGAAAATAAAATTGAATGTAAATGCAGATAACAAAAAGTAATTGCCAAGTGTTGTTGGTGGAAAGTTTGAGAAGTTATTTTTTTTATTTTCCACAGTAGGTATACATGGAACATTGTACAACGATAAGTTTAGTAGTTAAAGTTGCATTTCATTTCGCTCGCCTATCAAACCAACTGCGATATCTGACAGTCTGTAACACTAGTCCATAACATTTACGTTGAAGTTGACAGATACACTGACATATATTCGTATACTCGCAAATATAGTCAGGTAGATAAGTGTGCGCAAAACTAGCAGTAAGGAAATTACTTTGCATATATTGATTACTTCTATCGAAGCTATTTTCAATGGAATAACTTTTACATTGTAAAAAGTTAACTTAAATGAAAAAAAATCTAACTTTTTCAAACATAAAATCTATTATAAATAATCCATTATCCTGCCAGCATTCAGTAGAGAGCGTTGTTAGCCGACCCAGGGAAACTTGGCTTATCAAACTTGTAGACACATTTTCAATCAGTGCACTCGATATTTCTCATAAAATTGTAGGAAAAATTAATGAAACAAAATAAACTAAACATTTTTTAATTACTTTTTAAGATATTAGTTTGTAGATTAACTCGCTTCTTAATAAAAACATAAAAATACTTTTAAAAAAGCTTTGCAAGTGAACTTTAATTGAAAATATTTAAGTGAAATTTAGCATTAAATTTATAGCAATGTTTTTTTTTAATTATGAAAATTTATGACGGAGGTGCTAGACCATATAGTTTTACTTTTAGAGTTTAGTTTTTTCAATATTAGATTATATCGATACATTTAAACAGAGCAATGTTTTAAAATAAATTATTTACAATCAAGTAAACAAATTTATTAGCTCTTACAGGTACTTGCAGTTCTGAATAAGGTAAGTCTTTATTGGGTTCCCGGTCACAGGGGGTTTTTGCGTAATGAGCAAGTCAAAACCACATCAAAAATTGCTTTACATGCCCTCAATGCCCTAATGAAGGAGAGCGAGGATTGTTTGTGACCATACTCTTACAAAAACATTTTTAAATTCTCAAAAGGTAATTTAAGGCTGCCAACGGGTTTCATTACGGCTCATTATGGTCTGAAATATCACCTATATAAACTTCAATTATCTGCTAATTTGGAATGCAGATTATGCCTCGAAGATGAGAAAAAAGTTATGCATATTCTTTGCGTTTTTCGATATAATTTGAAGTACTAATACTGTTTTTTACATATTGTTTTTTACATATAATAGTCACCATCGCTATTATCGGAACTAAGACCAGAGTCGGATCTTGTAAATTAATGTCATTCGGTTAGGCATCCCTATGCTCGAACTGCCTACTTTGTTGGTGACATATAGTAGGCAGGTAGATCAGTATTTACCAAAGTCTATCGAAGTAGTAGAAAAATATGTAAATATACTTTTTGATATTCTTGATAAGGTAATATGTTATCTACATTTATGAGACCTGGTACGTTATTTTTTGTAATCTTATCTATAAAATGGGTTAATTCGATCATGTTGAAAAGCAACTATATGTAAAGCTGTAGCATTTTTGGACACACTTTCTGAGTATAAAAAACTGAACGTGATAAAAGAACATTGAACTCCGCTTCGTGATTGTTGTTATAAAATAATTAACATTCTAGTTTATATTTGATCTTGTAGGTGATATTTGTTTTAATAAGAATGAGGAAAAGAAAATTCGATAAATGGAAGGTGAAGTTAACCTAAAATAGAATCGAGAAGTTAAATTAATGTAGAATAATAATGGTACGTTATTGTTTCTTTATGTGAGGCAAGCAATTTCAGAGCCTTTTCAGACTGGATTATAAGACTGAGCTTATATTCACTTATAATACAATTTTGTAAATCAATTCTTTGGTTGGAGAATAGTTCACCATAGCTTGAAATATTCTTGCTATATTCTGGTTTCAAAGTTATCGTAGTATGTCATACTTATTTTTATAATCGAACTATAATCTGTATGACAGATTGAATAATATTCAATATGTATATTTCGGGTTGTGTTTCGGTTTTTATTGGGTAAACAAATATTTGTAACTTATTGCTTTAAATATGTAATTTGATATTATTTGAATGTAACATATGTGTTATTAATCATGTTTTCTATTGTAGTCAAAATGTTGTTTAAAGATTTTTTCCAAGTAAAAGAAATTGAAGAAATAACACCAGATACCTTTTGTGTTACATGTGAATCAAATCGATTAGGAATATCCATGACTTTTAATGTCGCCTCTTGCATGAAGCATTATGTGCACTTAGGAGAGACGTTTTGGTTTACATTAGCCAAAACTATAAATGTATGCGGTTCATATGAATGTGATTATGATTCTGTTAAATGTGGTACCATTCATGTTGTTCACACACCTGAGAATTCTACAACAATTTTAAGTGCTGAATTTGGAAGACTTTTTCTTAGCTTAAAAGGAGATTCGAATATATTCAGTGGCGTGACTGCTGGTGAAGACCTATATATGTTGCTTAAGGAACGGGAATAGTTTTTTGGTAAATATTTTGCCTTAACTGATATTATTTTACATATTAAATATTATGCTTTTATTAAATAAATATTTTTGGATTGTTATAGTAGAGGCAAATGTTCTGTTTAAGTAATGAATTAAGGAAAAAGTAAGGACCCACGATCAACGTATTTGTTGAAAGGATTTTTTGGTGATAAACAAAATTTAATGTAATAATAATAATAATAAATCTTATAACAAAAATTTAACAAAAATGTTATTTATGTAAATTGTCTTGAATAAATATTTTAAAATAATAGCTATGGTATAAGTATCGCCTTAATGAATAAGGATGTGATTAATATATAACAAGAGTTTTCAAATTGTGCGCAATATATTTTATTTATGGCGGTGCCACATATTGGAAAAGTTAGATATTCAGATGGAAGCGCGAGTAATATAAAAAAAGCTAGCATGCTAGCCTTGATATAACTGTAAAACTAATATTAAGCGCGTTTTATTTGTAGTATATTACGATGTGCTTAATTTTTATATGGGATTAACGTTTTAGTTATGAGTGATGAAATATAAAAAACAAATTCTGATATTCAAATAGGAATGAAAAGAGAACAACAAAAATTTTAGTTAATTTATTAAAATTTGGCTGACCATGCAACATTGCTTTGAGTACTGCATTACTTTTCGAAATCGCACCATATTTATTATAATTTTTTATTATTTATTACTTAAATCGTCCTAAACATAATTTAAAATTTTACATAGTTTTATAAAATAATTTTTTAAGTTTTAAATAATTTTTAAATTTTATTCAATTTTTACAATTAGTTTCACAATTCCAGAATTAAGATTATTAATTCAAGTGCATTGTTCGATATCAATAATCAAATTAAACAGTTTAATTCTAACACTTATCGAATATATATTGTATTTTGTGCAATATTAAAACCCAGTTAAGATTAATATAATATTGAATAGTATCATTAACAATAAACTTTGGTTGTGAGAAAGCCAACATATGGAAGACTAAATAGTTTTTTATCACTTTTTGTTCACATCTCTTATCTTCTTCATTCCATTGTGTTTACAACATTGGGCCTGGTGGTTACAGAAGTCCAGAATTTTTAACGTGATTACCTACCGTAAACGCTTAACACCACGGTGTTCGAAACACATGTATGAAGATAATGCGCCGATAAACGCCCTATTGTAATTACCTTAGTACTTCCGCCGGTACCAATGAAGAAATTTGTGTAAGTCATATCTTACATCTTGGTAAAATGCGAGGCTCATTTTAAACTTCTGCTACAATTTGGGCTGAAGCACCCGGTGGTGAATAAGGAACTCTACGCCGAATGTGAATCAAAACTGAACATTTTTCCCGTGTAAGTTTGGGTATTAACCATCAGCCACTCAGCCACTACGAATCCAACCTCAACTGGTCATACTAGTTATACCTAACGAAAAGATTCTGTTTAAACGTGAGTTTTACACCTCCAAATCCGTTGTGCGTGCTGCCGAAGCAGGTGGATTCGCCGTAAAACTACGGGTACCACTTGAAGATTGTAATTCCATCGGGTTTAGACTCATATTTTATTACATAATTTATATTTCTAGAAAATAGTTAAAGAAGGGAGCAAAACTCTGACGATGGGGTACAAGCCCAATGTCAGTCGCGTAAGCTTTGCACGTAGTAACAGGTCACTTACAAATAGGCTGCTCCTTACCTGAAGAACATACTTCTTTTGCAGCCGCTCATTAAGAGTACCGACGCTATATTGTGGACTGCGCTTATCTTCATTACTCCTCATTCGACTTTACCGGCAAGGGAGCCCCTACCAGCAGCATGCTACCGCCGTGATCGCTCGAAGATTCTACGTAACTACTGAGCTTTCTCACTACGTCAAGGTGGCAGTCCCCGAGGAGTCACATCTCTTATTATTATATTATTGTTATTATTATTATTATCATATAAAATTTTCGATACAAAAATTGTATAACTTTTTATATAGTCTTAAGGAAGTCTCAAGTAACTAACTATTCTATGTATGTATTATATGGAATTTATTTATATAATGTTTTTAATTTATTATGTATTTTACTTTGGCAAATATTTCTTAATAATACATAAATTAAATTCGAAATTTGTGAAATGTTTTTCACACGTGAAAAATTACTAAAATTCTGTGAGGTTGTCCTTGTCAATGACGACTGCAATTTAAAACTAAGCATGTGGAAAAAAGTTTAATACCTTTAAGTAAACAATACTGAAAATTGCTAACAGCAATTTAGTTCCTGTTGTTGTTGTTGCTGTTATTACTCTGTATATTTTGTATGGCAGGTGATTAAGTGCCTGAGGCATGGAACAAATGGAAAAACGAAATGAAAAATTTTGTTGATATTTCATACACTTCAAATGCAATAGAAATAAACAAGCTCACAGGATATGAGTTGTTATGTGGAGCTCCGTTTAAAAACGTATATAGGTTTGTATCCCGTGTATGTTATTATATATAACAAAATAAATATAAATACATTTTTCAAATACAGGTGTATTTGTACTGTAAAATATTTATTTTAGTCATTATATATGACTTAGTGTGGGATTTGATATGCGAAAAATAAATAAACATAAAATTGTTTCACAAAATTAAAAATATGTTAACTTTTAAATAATTTACGATAATTCCTTTAAATATTTTAAGGAATGTTTTGTAGTTTGGGAGAGGTGGAAGAAAATAAAGATTTGGTTTAACGTTAGAAATACTCAAAATCAGTATAAATGTGTAAATATAAGAAGACTCGTCAATAGTACTTTTAAACTTAGGACTGATTGGATTAAAGTGAAGATTTGCTTTGATGTTAGAAATGGACGAAATCAGTATAAACGTTTAAATAGAGCAACATTGATCTTAAGTTTCCGGAGTACTATTTAGTTTTTAACAGTAGATTTAAAACTTCGAAGCTATATAAATATTTTTATTTCATAAAAAGAAAGTCATAATTTTATTACGATTTGTTTATTTTTTTGTTCGTCATTGGAAATTTTAGTATATTTTTTAATAAATGGCAAAAATCTAACATTGTACAATATTTAAATTTTGTTTAAAAAAATACCTTAATATAATGACAATTCACATTATTCATAGATGATAAAATAATCTATATAATCGTTTTTGTAAATATAATTTTTATAAGATATATAACATATATGACAGAAAAATTTTCTTTACTTTTACTTACAAAATTCAATATACCTAATATAATATATATGGTTATCTCTGCTATCATAAAAATAAATTACAAAATATTAATCCCACAACTCAAAAGTGAAAATATTAATATATCAATATATCTGTTAATATCTGTATATCTATAATAATCAATATTAATATATATGTCTAAATATATATGATATTTTCAGAGATTGTTATGAGTATGTACCTTATAGTCCAGTTAGAACACTCAAATATAGTAAAGTATATATATATACATATTATAACGCATAACTGATCTGTTTCATATACAATTTTTATTAAGGAGCTATCTTAACTTCACAGTTTGGCAGCTTCTATTGATTGTGGTATTTATATATATTCTAATATTTAATATTATAGAAGTAATGAAAAATATATTCTTACTTTCTAACATCTTCTTCTATATGAAAGGAAACAAATATCTATAAAATTTGTAATTTACCGAGGATAAGCTTGCTTTTTAAATATCAAGAAAGAAAGAAAGAAGTTTATTTTCATCAACTCAACAACTTAATTCCTAAAACAATGGAATAGTAGTATGCTGACATTAAACAGTCTTCTATGGATTAAAACACGAAAACGGATAAAGTTGGAATCCAGATTCAATCTTGTCATTCCAATAAAATCTGTTTAATTTCAAATGACTACATTAGAGTTGAGTTGAATTTTTAAAAGTTAGTTATCTGAATTGTATTAACATAAAAACGAAGTCAATATCTCTATATCTAACAAAATTTTAAAGGAATCTAACAAAATTTGAAGTAGGAATTACTTTTATCTTTAGGTCTGAACCAAGTTTGCCGTTCTAAATTATTTGGCGTTGCGCATATCTCTCAAATAGGAGCAGATACAGATATAATACTACTACATATATAGGTTGGTGCATATTTTAGAAATATTGGATATTTACTGAATATTGACCATAATGGGCAATAACAATTGTTTCTACTCATTGCATTTACTTGAATTTCAATTTTGATTTATATTTTTTTTTATTTAAATTATGTACTATATTTGATTAATTTTTTGACCATTAACAATTTTAGAATCAGCGTGCTAAAATTGTACCTATAAACAATGATATCAACAATGATATTAGATATGTGCAGAATTGGATAGAGGAAAAGAGAGTGATTTCCAACAAAATGTGCAATAACAGTGCTGTTTAGCGTGGGTATCTGTCATTTAGCCTTAAGACCACGGTGCTCTACAAACGCATGTATGAATATAATGAGATCATAAACACCCTATTGAAAATTCTAATGAATTTCCGCCGGTACCAAAGAATTTATGTATTTTTGACAAAACTTCCTCTTTGTTAAGGAGCGTGGTGTACCAATTCCTCTGCTGATCTTTATGATGATGATGATAAATGAATACCAATCATTTTTCTTGTGAAAGTTTGGGTATTAACGACAACCACTACGACACTGCCAACCTCACTTGGCCAGGACAGCTGAAGCTGCGGGCACCTAATCTCCGTAGTACCAGATTTACATCACCGATCGAGTGTTGCGAGTACCCTGCCACTGACTATCATGTACACTCTTGAACAGTGTCGGCATAGTACCAGGATTTTAGTCGACTTTTACGACAGGTATGCCCTACCACGGGAATATTCTAACGTCTTATCCGCAAGGGAGAGCAAAATGTATAGTAAGAATCTTCTGCATCTTATGAAGAGGTGAAGGTTCTATAAAAGTTGGCGTTAGAATTTATTTTAGTTATAAATAAATAGTTAGCGGGTTATACATTTTTGCCTATCATGTGTCGTTAACTTTGAACTGTTCCAGCTTTTATCAAAGGTTGTATTAATGGG
>NC_051846.1:49108763-49119475 GCF_002237135.1 Teleopsis dalmanni
AATACTGTTCTCATATTGTTTTTTTACATATAATAGTCATCATCGCTATTATCGGAACTACGACCGAAGTCGGATCTTGTAAATTAATGTCATTCGGTTAGGCACCCCTATGCTCGAACTGCCTACTTTGTTGGTGACATATAGTAGGCAGGTAGATCAGTATTTACCAAAGTCTATCGAAGTAGTAGAAAAAATATGTAAATATACTTTTTGATATTCTTGATAAGGTAATATCTACATTTATGAGACCTGGTACGTTATTTTTAGTAATCTTATCTATAAAATGGGTTAATTCGATCATGTTGAAAAGCAACTATATGTAAAACTGTAGCATTTTTGGACACACTTTCTGAGTATAAAAAACTGAACGTGATAAAAGAAAATTGAAATCCGCTTCGTGATTGTTGTTATAAAATAATTAACATTCTAGTTTATATTTGATCTTGTAGGTGATATTTGTTTTAATAAGAATGAGGAAAAGAAAATTCGATAAATGGAAGGTGAAGTTAACCTAAAATAGAATCGAGAAGTTAAATCAATGTAGAATAATAATGGTACGTTATTGTTTCTTTATGTGAGGCAAGCAATTTCAGAGCCTTTTCAGACTCGATTATAAGACTGAGCTTATATTCACTTATAATACAATTTTGTAAATCAATTCTTTAGTTGGAGAGTAGTTCACCATAGCTTAAAATAATCTTGCCACATTCTAGTTATCGATTCAAGTTATCGTAGTATGTCATACTTATTTTTATAATCGAACTATAATCTGTATGACAGATTGAATAATATTCAATATGTATATTTCGGGTTGTGTTTCGGTTTTTATTGGGTAAACAAATATTTGTAACTTATTGCTTTAAATATGTAATTTGATATTATTTGAATGTAACATATGTGTTATTAATCATGTTTTCTATTGTAGTCAAAATGTTGTTTAAAGATTTTTTCCAAGTAAAAGAAATTGAAGAAATAACACCAGATACCTTTTGTGTTACATGTGAATCAAATCGATTAGGAATATCCATGACTTTTAATGTCGCCTCTTGCATGAAGCATTATGTGCACTTAGGAGAGACGTTTTGGTTTACATTAGCCAAAACTATAAATGTATGTGGTTCATATGAATGTGATTATGATTCTGTTAAATGCGGTACCATTCATGTTGTTCACACACCTGAGAATTCTACAACAATTTTAAGTGCTGAATTTGGAAGACTTTTTCTTAGCTTAAAAGGAGATTCGAATATATTCAGTGGCGTGACTGCTGGTGAAGACCTATATATGTTGCTTAAGGAACGGGAATAGTTTTTTGGTAAATATTTTGTCTTAACTGATATTATTTTACATATTAAATATTATGCTTTTATTAAATAAATATTTTTGGATTGTTATAGTAGAGGTAAATGTTCTGTTTAAGTAATGAATTAAGGAAAAAGTAAGGACCCACGATCAACATATTTGTTGAAAGGATTTTTTGGTGGTAAACAAAATTTAATGTAATAGTTAATAATAATAAATCTTATAATAAAAATTCAACAAAAATGTTATTTATGTATATTGTCTTGAAAAAATATTTAAATATTATAGCTATGGTATAAGTATCGCCTTAATGAATAAGGATGTGATAAATAAATAACAAGAGTTTTTAAATTGTGCGCAATATATTTTATTTATGGCAGTGCCGCGTATTGGAAAAGTTAGATACTCAGATGGCAGCGCTAGTAACATAAGAAAAGCTAGCATGCTAGCCTTAATATAACTGTAAAACTAATATTGAGCGCGTTTTATTTGTGGTACATTACGATGTGCTTAATTTTTATATGGGATTACCGAATTAGTTATGAGTTATATTATATAAAAACTCACAAATTCTGATATTCAAATAGGAATGAAAAGAGAACAACAAAAATTTTAGTTAATTTATTAAAATTTGGCTGACCATGCAACATTGCTTTGAGTACTGCATTACTTTTCGAAATCGCACCATATTTATTATAATTTTTTATTATTTATTACTTAAATCGTCCTAAACATAATTTCAAATTTTACATAGTTTTATAAAATAATTTTTTAAGTTTTAAATAATTTTTAAATTTTATTCAATTTTTACAATTAGTTTCACAATTCCAGAATTAAGATTATTAATTCTAGTGCATTGTTCGATATCAATAATCAAATTAAACAGTTTAATTCTAACACTTATCGAATATATATTGTATTTTGTGCAATATTAAAACCCAGTTAAGATTAATATAATATTGAATAGTATCATTAACAATAAACTTTGGTTTTTGGACTGCGCTTATCTTCATTACTCCTCATTCGACTTTACCGGCAAGGGAGCCCCTACCAGCAGCATGCTACCGCCGTGATCGCTCGAAGATTCTACGTAACTACTGAGCTTTCTCACTACGTCAAGGTGGCAGTCCCCGAGGAGTCACATCTCTTATTATTATATTATTGTTATTATTATTATTATCATATAAAATTTTCGATACAAAAATTGTATAACTTTTTATATAGTCTTAAGGAAGTCTCAAGTAACTAACTATTCTATGTATGTATTATATGGAATTTATTTATATAATGTTTTTAATTTATTATGTATTTTACTTTGGCAAATATTTCTTAATAATACATAAATTAAATTCGAAATTTGTGAAATGTTTTTCACACGTGAAAAATTACTAAAATTCTGTGAGGTTGTCCTTGTCAATGACGACTGCAATTTAAAACTAAGCATGTGGAAAAAAGTTTAATACCTTTAAGTAAACAATACTGAAAATTGCTAACAGCAATTTAGTTCCTGTTGTTGTTGTTGCTGTTATTACTCTGTATATTTTGTATGGCAGGTGATTAAGTGCCTGAGGCATGGAACAAATGGAAAAACGAAATGAAAAATTTTGTTGATATTTCATACACTTCAAATGCAATAGAAATAAACAAGCTCACAGGATATGAGTTGTTATGTGGAGCTCCGTTTAAAAACGTATATAGGTTTGTATCCCGTGTATGTTATTATATATAACAAAATAAATATAAATACATTTTTCAAATGCAGGTGTATTTGTACTGTAAAATATTTATTTTAGTCATTATATATGACTTAGTGTGGGATTTGATATGCGAAAAATAAATAAACATAAAATTGTGGCACAAAATTAAAAATATGTTAACTTTTAAATAATTTACGATAATTCCTTTAAATATTTTAAGGAATGTTTTGTAGTTTGGGAGAGGTGGAAGAAAATAAGGATTTGGTTAAAGGTTAGAAATACTCAAAATCAGTAAAAATGTGTAAATATAAGAAGACTCGTCAATAGTACTTTTAAACTTAGGACTGATTGGATTAAAGTGAAGATTTGCGTTGATGTTAGAAATGGACGAAATCAGTATAAATGTTTAAATAGAGCAACATTGAACTTAAGTTTGCGGAGCGCTATTTACTCTTTAACAGTAGATTTAAAACTTCGCAGCTATTTAAATATTTTTATTTCATAAAAAGAAAGTCAAAATTTTATTACGATTTGTTTATTTTTTTGTTCGAAATTGGAAGTTTTAGTATATATTTTAATAAATGGAAAAATCTAACATCGTACAATATTTAAATTTTGTTTAAAGAAGTACCTAAATGCAATAAAAATTGTATAACTCATAGATCATTAAATAATCTATATAATCGTTCTTGTAAATATAATTTTTATAAGATAACATATATAACATATATGACAGAAAAATTTTCTTTACTTTTACTTACAAAATTCAATATACCTAATAAATATATATGGTTACCTATCATAAAAATAATTACAAAATAGTAATCCCACAACTTAAAAGTGAAAATATCAACGTATCAATATATCTGTTAATATCTATGCACCTTACATATAGTGCAGTTAGAACACTCAAATATTGAGTAAAGTATATATACATACATATTATAACGCGTAACTGATCTGTTTCATATACAATTTTTATTAAGGAGTTATCTTAACTTCACAGTCTGGCAGCTTCTATTGATTGTAGTATTTATATATATACTAATATTTAATATTATAGAAGTAATGAAAAATAATATATTTTTACTTTCTGACATCTTCTTCTATATGGAAGGAAACAAATATCCATAAAATTTGTAATTCACCGAAGATAAGCTTGCTTTTTAAATATCAAGAAAGAAATAAAGAAGTTTATTTTCATCAATTCAACAACTTAATTCCTAAAACAATGGAATAGTAGTATGCTGACATTAAACAGTCTTCTATGAATTAAAACACGAAAACGGATAAAGTTGAAATCCAGATTCAATCTTGTCATTCCAATAAAATCTGTTTAATTTCAAATGACTACATTAGAGTTGAGTTGAATTTTTAAAAGTTAATTATCTGAATTGTATTAACATAAAAACTACGTCAATATCTCTATATCTAACAAAATTTTGAAGGAATCCAACAAAATTTGAAGTAGGAATTACTTTTATCTTTAGGTCTGAACCAAGTTTGCCGTTCTAAATTAATTGGCGTTGCGCATATCTCTCAAATAGGAGCAGATACAGATATAATACTACTACATATATAGGTTGGTGCATATTTCGGAAAAATTGGATATTTACTGAATATTGACCATAATGGGCAATAACAATGGTTTCTTCTCATTGCATTTATTTGAATTTAAATTTTGATTTATATTTTTTTTATTTAAATTATATACTGTATTTGATTAATTTTTTAACAATTAACAATTTTAGAATCAGCGTGCTAAAATTGTATAAACAATGATATCAATCTTAGATATGTGCAGAATTGGTGAGTTGAGAATACAGGAAAAGAGAGTGATTTCCAACAAAATGTGCAATAACAGTGCTGTTTAGCGTGGGTATCTGCCATTTAGGCTTAAGACCACGGTGCTCTACAAACACATGTATGAATATAATGAGATTATAAACGCCCCATTAAAAATTCTAATGAATTCCCGCCGGTACCAAAGAATTGATGTATTTTTGACAAAACTTCTTCTTTGTTAAGGAGCGAGATGTACCAATTCCTCTGCTGATCTTTATGATGATGATGATAAATGATGATAAATGAATAGCAATAATTTTTCTTGTGAAAGTTTGGGTATTAACGACAACCACTACGACACTGCCAACCTCACTTGGCCTGGACATCTGAAACTGAGGGCACCTAACCTCCGTAGTACCGGATTTACATCACCGATCGAGTGTTGCAAGTACCCTGCCATAGTACCAGGATTTTAGTCGACTTTACGACAGGCATGCCCTACCACGGGAATATTCTAACGTCTTATCCGCAGGGGAGAGCAAAATGTATAGTAAGAATCTTCTGCATCTTATGAAGATGTGAAGGTTCTATAAAAGTTGGCGTTAGAATTTATCTTAGTTATAAATAAATACGAGTAGTTAGCAGGTTATTCATTTTTGTCTATCATGTGTCGTTAACTTTGAACTGTTCCAGCTTTTATCAAAGGTTGTATTAATGGGCTCAAATCATAAACTTAAATGCATTCAGTGAAAAGGAAAGATTAATGGCGAAGAGGGTTATTCAATGGATATCCAATTTTTTTTTTCAAAATACAGATGAGTCCAATGTATATATAATTCGATGAAGTACTTTATAGACAGTTTGGATAGCATTGAAATAACTTATAATTATATTAACAGTGACATTATAATAAATCTAATGTGAAAGGTTTAAAAAATAATTAATAATAACAATTATTCTTTACTTTTATCATTAGAATGTGCTGGGTAACTTTTTTTAACGAATTTGTTAGAAGTCGAAGACATTAATTAAAAAAGTTTGTGGTCTTTACTTACCTGTACAACGTCACCATGTTGCCCACCTGCTGCTGTAAATGTTAGCACACAAACATACGGAACACGATCCTGCTTTGGACGATGTAATTCTAATGAATATGTCAAACCGATATCTCCATAGTAGGTTCGATTGCAACCTGTAAAACGGAAGAGGGTAAAAAATTGAAAGTAGAAAATATATAAAATAACTGCTAAAAATGATAAAAATGATAAAAAAGAACGTAGAGTAAGTCGTCTAAGTGAGGATACAAAAATAATATTAAAAACTTGAAAATTGGATTTTGTGACAAATTACTTTATTTCCCTATTGCGAAGTGTTGGAAGCGTACAATGAGAAAAAATATCTTAACGTAAAGGAGAATAATAGAGCAAATTCAATTTTCCCTAAGCACAGCTATTTGCACCAAAGACGACACTTATTAAGTAAAAAGTTGACAAAAACAAAAGGAGCAGCAGTGGAAGAAGCTGGAGTCTGAGTAGAATCAGCAGGACGAACAGCGTGATCCTGCAGCTGTTGATTTTGACTCCCAGTGCGATGTTGACAGCGCTGAAAGTAAAATGGTGAAGTGATGCTGAAGCTAAAGCTACTGCTGTCATAATAAAAACTTTGTTAGCTACTCGTCCTGCATCTATTTTTATCAGTTCTTTTATATTTATTGCACTTAACCGTATTTTTGTATCTAACGCTGCTTAGTTGCTTTTGTGTAAGATAGTTTTTGTTTTCGGTTGCTTGTAGTTTTCTCAGTTTTATTTGGCTCTTGTATTTTGGTTTTGTCATAAGTTACAAAACGACTTTCTATTGTTGTTGTCTTTTCTTTACCACTTTTGGTCTTTTATTGTCTGTCTTTTGTCTTAATGAAATTTAATATGTACTCTTTTAACAATATGGCGTCCATTCCGATGTTGTGTTTGTGGTAACTTTTCGTGGTTTCTTACTGCTGCGATTACATTTCCTTGGTAAGAGTGCTGTCCTGCAGGAGCAGGAGCAGCAGCAGTATCAGCCACAGCGTACGTGTTGTAAAACTCATAAAACTTTAACATTGGAAATGTCTAAAATTAAAAGCTTTTATTGTCCTTTATTGCAAATTGTTGCTCCAGAGTATTTTGTAGCCCTAATTGAAATTCCATTTGATATTATCACGAACAGAGAGAAAATGTATAGCATTACGCAGCGAGTTGAGTTTGGAAATTAAATTTATTAAAAACTAAAAAAGAAAAATATTTATATTTTTAATGTTATTCAAGAATTATCTTTTATTTCAGTTGAATCCACAAGTTACCAACATAGTAATTGATTTCTTGAAAGGTGCTTGAGTAAGCCTTCACATACATATATGTTAATGCTATTCGCTGAGCTGATTAGTTCATATACTTTCATAGTGGAATATCTTAATCTGGGCATTTTCACTGGGATTATATTAGTATCTCTTTATTTCCATTATTTGCAACTTTGGTTAGAAGGAATTCTCTCTATTTTAGCCATGTGTTTCATTATTTCAATGGTCGTACTTCCATAGACTAAAAGGTCTCTACTATAATTATATTAAATTAAATTGAATTAAATTAAATTAAATTAAATTAAATTTAAAAAATAAATTAAAATAAATAAAAATAAATAAAAATAAATTTATATAAATTAAATTAAATAAAATTAAATTAAATTGAATTAAATAAAATAAAATAAAATAAAATAAAATAAAATAAAATAAATTAAATTAAATTAAATTAAATTAAATTAAATCAAATTAAATTAAATTAAAATAAATTTATATAACTTAAATTAATAAAAATTGAGCATAAACTCAACTATTATTCGCAATTCAAAGAAGAAAGATGATGTAACTTCGTAAAACATTTCGGGAAACAATCAATTTTTTGAGGAAAAAGTTCGATGTAATTCTCTTGTTTATATTTATGTATATATTAATCACCTTTTATACTGGGTGTTTTCTCTATACTTACTCCATTTTCTTCACCTGAATTCTTGCTCAAAAAAGCTAAAGTAAACAGTATAGCAAAGTATGTATCTAGTATAGGCTACCAAAGAAAAGACAAAGTAAAATAATATAAACGTAAAAAACGCTTAACAGTTTAAGTTGTATAAAACCCGTCTCTATGTACTTCTCTATAATTTCTTATAGTTGGAACTTTCAGAACGTATACAGTACACACCCTGTATAAAATTTACTGGAATTGCGTTTACCGCTTAAAGTCTCTATTTCTAATTGTCTTCTCAGTTTTCATTACAGATTATAGATATATAATTGGAATAATATTTTATTGTGGATGCACCATAAATAAAGACTAACGCCAGTGACAAGTTATACCGCAAAATAAGAATGCATTCCTTAATCCTGATGATATAGATTTGGGAATTAATTAATGCAATTATAAAAATTTCAAAAATAATTTGTAATATATGTAGATGACTTATTTTACTAGACCAATTTTATTGCCTACTTATCTACTTAAAATACTACACCATGTGCCTTTATTCACTGATAATCCATTTTCAATTATTTAAAGTAATTTACATCGTATTAAATATATTCGTACGTGGTTGGTTGATTTAATGGCTCAACAGATTTATTACTTAAATACGATTAAATGAGCTCATATATGTAATGCCATATTTGCAAAACCATTGCGAGATTGTAATTTGTTAATGCATTAAGTTCAAAAATCCATTTTCTTAATGAATTCCAGGAGGTACACAAGAAGATTATATTTCTATTTAATTGAGTTTTCAGTTACAAGTGCAGAGAAAACATGTAGAGGAAATATGATTTTAATTAGTAAAAGTTGGTTTTACAAAATGTACATTGTTTGAATATTTACTAATTAATAAAATAAATAAACAATCACATCATAGTGTAAAAATTATTTGCAGGATATATACAAATTATTTTATTTTCGAAAAATATGAAATAGGACTACCTATATGAGTTTCAAATTAAAAGATTATAAAATATAGAATGCATAAAAGATTATATATTTGAAATACAATAAAAAATAGCTATTAGTTAGTCAAATATTCATCTTCAAACAATTAACTATAATGAGAGATGTGAAAGTACTCAAAGAATGCACCCAATCACAACAAATGCTGTGAATTATAGTATGTCACTCTGTTTTATAATAGAGGTAATGGTTTTACCACATTTAGTAAGATCTATCGTTTAATAGAACTAGTCTTTACATTTATTGAAGAACTCTTCTGTCTTATAAATATATCAAAACTTAGTTTATTTAATATAATTTAATGGTAAAATCCAGTTATATAGCATATAGACTGCAAGATTCGATTGATAGATGTTAGATCCATGCAGACAAAGAAGTGAAATGATGATATGGTACCTAAACAAATTAATAACGCGGCTAAAGATTCTTCGCATCTCATCGAAAAAAAATGGTTAAGTGATTAAAGTGTCGCGGTTATCACCGTATCACATCACCTCCCATAGCCTATACGCATACCTTATGGAAGCATTGATTCATCAAGACCTGGAATTCTAAGAAAAAAGAATATTATAAAATTCTTTTCTATGCCTGTCTTTAGCGCGAACTATGGTTAAATGGATCTAACTCCATTGAGATGTAGGTGACACACTATATAAAGGTAAGCTTTAAAATTTTTATTCATTAATGAAGAAAAGCTTGAATGCATCAACATTCCGGTATGTTGTAGAATCTTTTACAGAGCAGCGAATGGATTTACATTTGCTGACTGTAGAGAGTTAGAATCGAAGTTATGGATTGGTATGTAGTTTACACGATGATATAGAATCTTATTAATATATCCATGTTTTTTGTGATTCCTTCCGAACAAATATATATTCATGGAAATGGATTAAATTAAGCTGGAGAATGCGGCAGTAAAACCGACGGAGAGCGTCACGCTATTTTTATGGGTGTTCAAACCATCACAAACGCTAGTGTTTAACTTTTTGTAAGACATTGGAAATTTCATATTTTCATTAACCCAAATAGAAAAATTATAATTGATCAGAGAAGACGATATTGGAAGATTCTACGCATTCCTACAAGCGGAAAATTGTTTTTCACAGCGACAGCGATGCTAGCCACTCCTTTACGAACTACTTTTGCTGTAAAAGTAGTCTTCTTCTGACCAGATCTATGATTACTTATTATTGATTACTGCCAGTTTTACTATAATGTAGTACGGTCCGTCATACAAATCGTCTGGATAAAAAATAAAACCTTTTTTTATATTAATGTTTTTGAGGATTCTTAAATATAGCGATATTGTATTATGACTACAATTATGAAGGTATACAGGAATAAAGACTTTTATATCTATTACAAATGCGATTTCTAAACATTTGCCGGATGCAGCTACTTATAGCTTCGTGGTTAAATAAAAATGGTGGCAATAAGTTAGAGGGATTTTACAATATTGGATATTTGACACGACTATGAAAATCCGGTGATTTTTTTTATCGCCGACTCTTATCAAAAAGAGTTCTTGAGTAGTTTGAAATATTATTGCAAAGTATAAAATAAAATCAAATAATTTGGTTAAAACTAAATACTGTCCGTATATTTTTGAGGTCTACTGCAGTAAACTTTAATATTAAATAGAAAGCATTTTTGGAAAATTTTTTGTAATCAAACCAAGCGTTAAATGTTTAAAATGTTTTTTATATTCTTTAGCTAAATTTTTGCAAATTCTAATTTTAGAATTTTTCAAATTGTGTTATTTAATTTGAATACAGCTATAGTATTCGCAAAAAAACGATATATTTTTATATATTGAATTCACGTTGCAGTTTGTAATTTTAAACTGCTATAAATTATTTTTTATTTGTAAAAAAAGATGTATATTTTCATGTAAATTTGTTAAAATCGATTG
>NC_051846.1:49119575-49171235 GCF_002237135.1 Teleopsis dalmanni
AGTGTTTTTTTTTTGTTTATATGTAAAAAAAACGTTATTCCATTGAAATATGTTGCGTGATGTACAGAAATTAGATGATTAGATGATTTAGTCGTAGTAAAAATTACTTTCCTAATATATTCGGCTGAGTAGTATTTAGGTAATGATTAGTTAACTCCCTAATGTTTATAAATTCTTCATTTTCTAACAGATATATCAGAATGTCTTTATCATTGTCATCTACAATCAGGGTTATAACAAAAATCTATATTGGAGACAGAAGTGGAGACAGAATCCGTCAAGAGTGAGAGTGGATGATATGGTGATAAACTGGGAGGATAGCGTTAAATATCTCGGCATCACGTTGGACAAACGATTCACATGGCTTAAACATGTTCAACTGAAAAGAATTAGCTGCGCCAAAATTCTTCATTACCTCCAACCGCTATTTAGAAATGAAAACCTCAATGCTAAGAACAGGAAACTGATATACAACCAAATAATTTGTCCGTCACTTCTATATGGTTGTGTAGCGTTTAGCAAAGCTTCAAACACTACTATACACCAGTTAGAAATAGCACAAAGCCAGGCTCTGAGAAGACTTTTCAAAATTCCTTGGTACATTAGGACGAATGACATCCTCAGGGACCTCAAGATTGATCCCATCAAAAAATACATAAAGGATAGAGCCCAGAAATTATTTGCGAAATCTGACAGACTTACTAACACCGCGTTATCAAATCTCAGAATGGTTACAGGCTCCTCGGGGAGATATGCAGATCTGAGGTCAATTATTGCTTAGTCTAATGAAGTGAACAATAATAAACACTGGATAAACAATAATCCAGTCAAGGTGCAAAGAGGGGTTTTGTAGAAACCTCGCAGTTAATAGAGAGTAAAAGTGCTCAGGTGCACTGACTCAACTCAACTAGCCTCAACATAGAAAGTAATTTCAGACTAAATCACAATTACTTTTATTTGTATTTAGTGTTTATAAAAAATTTAACGTAACAGTAAGTCACACTGCATTAAAAGACCCAATTTAATACACTACGTGAAATCTCTATGCCACCATAGTACATTTTTCACATGAATTTGCACAATACACCTCTGTTTTATCGGACCATTTGTAAAAAAGCATACGATTCTGTTAATTACGTACAAAATGCTCACCTAAACTACCGTCTTCAATTCAAAACATTGAAAATTTTTTAATATTCTAGTTGTAATGAAAACTATGAAAAGCCATTTTTCAATTTTATTAACTAAAATAAATTCTAAAATGATTTCTTAAAAATATATATATATCATATATATCATATATATATATCATTGTGTCATATTACCATATCAATACCAATTAGTATTATTTATTATAATCTATGGAAGTAGCATCCTCACATGTAATTTTTTTTACGGGTATGAGTTTTTTGTTGAATTATGTTTATCTTACCATGGAATTTGATTTTTGAGTCTATTTTTAAATTTACGTATCTAATTGTGTTGTCTTCCAGACAACTTTTTTAGCAGCACAAACATATTTCCGAGCTTAAATTAACATTTATCTGAATCTATACGAACATAAAACAGACAAAATAAACTTATTGTGCGTTAAGAATATAATATATATAAACAGTTGTTTTTAATATTATTGGTAATAATAAAATCTTGTCTATGTTATTTGAATATTTCGGTAAATTGGATACAAAGAACTAATGGAACGTTCAACTAAAACTATATATTAAATCAGAATTTCATTTAATAAATAATATTTCCAACACATCCATAAACTTCCTTTAAAGCTATTTTATAATTTTATAACAAATCATACTTTTTAAACCATTTATATGCTTTCTTTAAGATTTATATTACTTCTTATTACTTAACAGAAACTATTCATGGACTATATAATTTAAATTTAAAAGAATCTATTCTTATAAGTGATAAATTGGTAAACATCGTTAACTTATTTAAAATTTTTCCTCCAGTTTATTTTCAATACTTAAACCATGTCATTTTGTGGTAAATACAACATACCAATATCTTTAATGGACATGTAACAGCACTAAATACTTTCAAGATTATATCTGAGGATTCGCACATAGCTCGACCATAACTCGACAGAAACGTTGAAATTTTCAGGACTGTACACACAAACACAATCTTTTACTTAAATCCATATGAAAATAGTCCAGTGCAACTAAATCACTTAATCCTGGTAATCAAAACGTAAAATTACATATCACGAAAATTTTTCTCGCAACAGAATGAACGTCCAGTTGAGACCACATATGTTTCACATCCATATGTTCAATTTCAGGTGAGTTTATGTTCATTTACTGGTATTTTGTAGCAATTTTAATTCATAAATTAAATTTGAATTTGACCCCTGAACTTATAATATAACTACAGTCAAATGTAATTGGTAATAATAATATATTAAGTTGTAATATCTTATATCAAATGTATTATACTACATACTATACTATTTACATAATACTATCATCTATACTTTTCTTCGACAACAATCATTTTCTTTCGAGTAAAAATGGTAATCTGGCAAAAAAAGAATTTCATACATAATTTCATTTGAAGGATTACTCCATAAACTTAAATCATTATTGCCTATACAATACTGTAAGCTGCTATCATCGTATCTAAACGACAGGTACTTCAGTGTTAAATATGAAGATGCACATTCAGCACTAAAGAAGATTAGCGCAGGCGTCCCGCAGGGGAGCATTCTTGGGCCCATTCTATATCTCCTGTATACACACGACTTACCCTCTGCAAACCAACTAGTTACAGCAACATTTGCAGACGATACTGCGGTTCTAGCAATCGAAAACAATATAGAAGACGCGACGGCTAATCTGCAACACACAGTCAATCAAATTGCTTCATGGGCAAAAAAATGGAGAATCAAGCTCAATACGGAAAAATCAGTACATATAGTCTTCTCATTGAGAAATTATAACCATTTTCCAATTCATATCGATGCCACAAAAATTCCACACGCCAACGAAGCCAAATATCTGGGCATTACGCTTGACGCCAAGCTGCGCTGGAAAGCGCATGTTAAGAAAAAACGAGAAGAGCTTGACCTAAAACTAAAGAAATTTTACCACCTCATAGGCAGGCGCTCTAAACTGGCAATCCACAACAAACTAATGGTCTACAATCAAATACTAAAGCCGGCTTGGAGTTATGGCATACAGTTCTGGGGTTGTGCCAGCAAGAAATACATTGCAACTATCCAGCGCTTTCAAAATAAAGTACTACGATACATCGTAAATGCTTCATATTACATTAGAAACAGTGATCTCCACCGTGACCTTGACATACCAACAGTCGACGTCGTGGCAAAAAGGTGTGCCATTGCTCACAAACAGCGATTGAAAACACATGTCAACGTTACAGCATCCAGTCTTCTCCAGGTGGTTGCAATATTTAGACGGCTAAAAAGGAAAACAGTGGCAGACTTAATGGGCAGCGAGTAGCAAAATAGCTTCATTTTTTTTTTTACATTAAATATTCAAATAAAATTGCTTATTAGTACCTTTTTTTTGTTATTTGTACTAGGTGCAATATTAAAACGATTTTTGTCTTTAATTGAAGAATCGTTAATAATAAAAAATAAAAAAAAAAAAAAAAGAAAAAAAAATACATAATTTCATTTGATAAAGAGGTTTTTCGAACAGTAGTGAACTACAACAACAAAAATTCATTTTATATTATATTATTTCATTTGTAAATAAAATTGTGATCAAAATGGCACGATCGAAAGGAAAAGTTTAACAATATTTAACTAAAAACAACAGTCAACTAATATAAAAATATATAAAAAATAAATCGATATTGAAATCCAACTAAAAAAATAAAAGGAAAATAATATATAAAAGAAATATTCAAAAACTGCAGTGTGGTATGTAGTCTTTTTTTATAACTTAAAAATTATATTTTGGTTATTCTGGAGCACATTATGTGGAAAATGAATAATGTGAGATCTGCTTTTGTAGAGTTTAACTACAAGAAATCACGTTCAAGTTTAGTCCTGGTGTGTTTGTTTTTTGCCGACCATTGATTTGACAGAAATGTCTAATTTTGTTAAGTAAACGATATGGAGAAGTGTGTCCAAACATGAAATGTATGTCCCACAGGGAGCAAAATTTTATATTTAGGGCAACAATATAAAAATTAATTATGGTCGCCTCGACTTAAACGCAAATTTTCAGATTTGGATTATTCACACGACAAAAGTGAACTTAATTTTGTTTTTAATTTTGCTCAAATGCCTCACTTCGTTAAGACTACGTTCGCAAAGCAAATCTTAATTCCATTTTGAATTTCATTTGTTCGGCAACTGTCGAACGTCATGCAAAATTTCGTTTCGTTTTAATTTTAATTTGATTTTGGATTTTGACTGTCGGATTTTGTTATCGAATCGGAATGCAAACGAAGCCATTAGTCATTCAAACAGAAAAGTTTAAAGATGTGGCATAAGGGACATATAGGAATTTTTGCTAGACGCAAGTCGTGTGTTTATGACTTTCTATTTTTTGATCAAAAAGCCCAATGGATATCACAAAGAATATAAGATCTCTTTTAAATATTATTCTATAATCACTTATAATAAAGCACAAAAAAATTATTTTTATTTTTACATTCAAGAAAAGATTTTATAAAAATTGGTTTTAAATATTAGATTAACGTATTCTAGGCGCTACTCTGCTGTGCCGCCATATTTGTTAAGAACTATGCACTAGGGTGGTTCAAAAAATAGAATTTTTTTTTCGAAACGCTATAGTGCTCAAAAGTTGCCTCTAGTATAGAGTAGAAAATCCATTCCGAGGATTTGCTTTTGGCAATAATATTTGATAAGAGGGACAACATTCGACAACTGGATACGAAAAAAGCCTGATTAGAGAATTTGTATTGTGAAAGTTAAATTTTAAAACTGAAGATTATACACAAATTATTGATTGGAAGTTGTGCAAATTGACACCTCCACCTTTGTTATAAGAAGTAACTAATAAGAAATTAAAGCTATTTGTAAACAAAGGTGTGAAACACTTCTAGATTTCAAGAATTATCCATGTCATACCCAAGCAGTCGAGACTGAAGCTTCCAATACGGTTTGCAGACAAAGTGCGAGGGATGGTTCAATCAGAGCAAAACCTTAACAAGATAGAATATGCCTGATTTTTCGCATAAGTCAGATTATAAGTTTATTAAATTAGAATATCAGTAAGGTCTTAACCTAATTCGTGTGGGCAGCTGCGTGGTTAGATATGAAATGTAAAGAAATTAATAACACACCCTACTTGGATGGTTGGTTGGGTAGGGAAATGGTGGACAATTTAAAATTTTTTCAGAAAATATGCGATTGATATATATTACAAAATGAATGATGTTTAATAGTACTTATATTTGTGGTAGTTTAAACAATATATTACGGTAATAGACCATTGTGCATTTATGTTGAGTTACAATTTGTAACTGTCGTCATTTTTATACATGAAGAAAGGTGCGAAAATTACGCGTTTCATCAATTTGGAGATGATATTGGATGACAGGTTATTATTATTATATCAATGATATCAATGTTTGTTATTTTATTTTAATATTTTGGACTTTAAACTAAATAAAAAGAGTTAAACTGTATTAATTGTATGTATATTAATAATTGTATTTTTTTTTTTCTGAAAAATGATCGATTTAATCAGTTTTGCCAACTTTTGGAGGCGATGCGCAGTTTTCTACTCTATACTAGAGGCAACTTATGCGCATTTAAGCGTTTCGAAAAAAAAATTTATTTTTCGAACCACCCTACTATGCACTGTTGTCAATAAATAATTTAATATCAGGTTGTTAAATCGAAAGTATTGGTATTTAATTCTAAATGTTGTCATATGTTGAAAATTTTTAGGCACTGAATATAAAAGGTTTAAACAAACACAGTCGTTAACAGAATTAAGCCTGCAGCTTGTGTGCGCTCAAACAATGTTGCAACTGCAGTACAACAAAAAACACGAAATGGAAAATTTAAAGCAAAAAACCTATTACATACCTGAATCAAAACATAAACACAACTTTTTGTTCAGTCACTCCAATAACAGGGTGAGGAGACATGCACACATACGTTAATGCGAATCCTACAAAATGTCTGCATTCAAATATAAATCTTAGCAAATTTAATGATGAAATGTGCGTTTGTGTCTCTATTTTTGTATGTGTGCGTTGCATTTCCTTCCGGTTTTACTCTTATTAGAAATTTTATATTCCTATCAACTATTCAGCATTCGGTATTTTCATGTTGTACTATAATTTTTTTTTATTGAAAGTAGATAAAAAAGAAACTTTTAATTCAATTAACTCACTTTTCTAAATTTTTTATTTTTTTTTTTCATTTTGATTGTGCATACATTTTTTTACCAGTAGAAAAAATATTTAAAAAAAAATCAAAAGCAAAATTAAATTTCTTGTTGAAAATTCAATTAGCTAGCAATGAAAAAACACCAAAAACAACCAAAGGCAAACAAAATAGCAGCAGCAGCAGCAGGCAACATGCAACAAGGAATATGCCCCGAAAGCTTAATGTTGTTATTGTAGCTGCGTTTCGTAGCAGAATACAGCCAACCAAACCCAACGTCAACAAGAATTCAAAAAACAACAACCAGCAAAATTCAAACAAAGCAAACTGAAATGAAATAAAGTACGAGTACAATTGTATGAAACCAAATAGGAAAAAGACAACAACATCAAGAGAACATCAGCCACTACAAAAAGGAATACAATTGAAATTATTAAAAAATTGTTGCTTTCTTGTTGCCATTTTGTGCGTTTTCACTTTATAAGGTGCACAGCACACGACGAGGAATAATGTCCGTTCAATGTTCGGTCGTGTTAGTGTGAGTTGTCAAGTGTTCAGTTTGAGCGTTAGCTTGTATGTGTACGTGTTGGTAGAAGTGCAAACTATTGGTGGAGATTATCTCTCTTGTGGTTTGTAAATTGTTTTTAAAGTAGCTTCAAGTGAAGACGCACATAAGCCGCTGCCTAGTATGCAACCAGTAGGCAAAAAACGTTGAAAATAAGCAAAAATGTAGCAGTATTGCCACAATAACATCCAGACTGTTAAATTCCCATGTGACCTTGCAACATTTATATTCAACTGGTTGTACCTCAATCTTTATTGCGTTGGCATAAGTCAGTGGTGAATTTTCCGCTCTGGTTTGTGAACGCCCTTCACATTAATGCGAAATTTATAGTTTGTCAAGAAAGTATTTGTAAAACTAAAATATTTTCTATTGGTATTTTTTTTATATATTTTATAAAATTCCAATAGAAAAATTTAATAAACTTTATAAAATTTTTTTTTGTTTTAGTTTTATTTAATGATATTTCTAATCAGGAAAAATGAGATTTTATTACGAGTTTTGACAATCAATTGATATTTTAAGATATGTAATAGTATATGCAGTGACGACGCGTGCCCTATTTGGAAGGGTGTGCGGCTCTTCTTTAATGTTTTTTTTACATGTACCACTTAAATTAAAATATATGAGATGTTTTATTAATAATAACCATATTATATTAGGCAACAATATATTCGCAATATTATATTAACAATTCATTAACAAAATAACATATTAAATAAATTAAATTAATGATTTATATATAAATTTAATATTATATCAATATGGAAGAAACAAAACTTTTCACATAATTCTCGTAACATCAAACCAACTTTTTTCAAACAAAAGAGTTTTTACTTAGAACCATACATGTTTGTGCAGTGATCAAACAAAATCGAACCCACTTGCAATGTGCGGACAAGTACTCCGCACCGTGAGCACAGAAATTCGTGGGTGCTGCTGTTAAAAGGGGAGAGACGAAATGTGATAGAAATGTATGGTGAGATGAGCTGCAAACTTCAGCCGCTCATGCAACCACTTTGGCAAATCATCATGTTGGATTCGTATGCATGCAGTTGATATTCGAGTAGAACAGAAAATTACTCTCATACAATTCTCACTATATAAATCTCTATTTCTGATATTACGAACGGGAGCACACGCACATTATTTTGTTCATATGCAACGTATGAATGTGCTGCCAACTTCTTTGCACACAAAGGGGAGAGGTGAAATATAATAGAAATGTTCTGTGATTTGAGCTGTAAATATATGAGCACAACTAACAAATATAACAGCTAACAGAAGCAAATTGATTGAGTTTTCATAGACAATTTAATTGTTTTTGCTAAAACTTTAAAAATATATATATGGAAATGTAATAAATAATAATAATTGTTGATGTGAAGATACTTAATAAATTTATATACCTATGTTATTTGACATTTTGCAAATTATGTTAGGGTGTTCACCGCACACCTCCGCACCTTAGAGCAATCGTCACTGGTATGCACCTTATAGTGCAGTTAGAACACTCAAATATTGAGTAAAGTATATATACATACATATTATAACGCATAACTGATCTGATTCATATACAATTTTTATTAAGGAGCTATCTTAACTTTACAGTTTGGCAGTTTCTATTGATTGTGGTATTTATAATATATACTAATATTTAATATTATAGAAGTAATGAAAAATATATTCTTACTATCTAACATCTTCTTCTATATGAAAGGAAACAAATATCTATAAAATTTGTAATTCACCGAGGATAAGCTTGCTTTTTAAATATCAAGAAAGAAATAAAGAAGTTTATTTTCATCAATTCAACAACTTAATTCCTAAAACAATGGAATAGTAGTATGCTGACATTAAACAGTCTTCTATGAATTAAAACACGAAAACGGATAAAGTTGAAATCCAGATTCAATCTTGTCATTCCAATAAAATCTGTTTAATTTCAAATGACTACATTAGAGTTGAGTTGAATTTTTAAAAGTTAATTATCTGAATTGTATTAACATAAAAACTACGTCAATATCTCTATATCTAACAAAATTTTGAAGGAATCCAACAAAATTTGAAGTAGGAATTACTTTTATCTTTAGGTCTGAACCAAGTTTGCCGTTCTAAATTAATTGGCGTTGCGCATATCTCTCAAATAGGAGCAGATACAGATATAATACTATTACATATATAGGTTGGTGCATGTTTTGGATTTTGATTTATAATTTTTTTATTTAAATTATGTACTATATTTGATTAATTTTTTGACCATAACCAATTTTAGAATCACCGTGCTAAAATTGTACCTATAAACAATGATATCAACAATGATATTAGATATGTGCAGAATTGGATACAGGAAAAGAGAGTGATTTCCAACAAAATGTGCAATAACAGTGCAGTTTAGCGTGGGTATCTGTCATCTAGGCTTAAGACCACGGTGCTCTACAAACACATGTATGAATATAATGCGATCATGAACACCCCATTAAAAATTCTAATGAATTTTCGCCGGTACCAAAGAATTGATGTATTTTTGACAAAACTTCTTCTTTGTTAAGAAGCGAGGTGTACCAATTCCTCTGCTGATCTTTATGATGATGATGATAAATGATGATAAATGAATACCAATCATTTTTCTTGTGAAAGTTTGGGTATTAACGACAACCACTACGACACTGCCAATCTCACTTGGCCTGGACATCTGAAACTGAGGGCACCTAACCTCCGTAGTACCGGATTTACATCACCGATCGAGTGTTGCAAGTACCCTGCCACTGACTATCACGTACACTCTTGAACAGTGTCGGCATAGTACCAGGATTTTAGTCGACTTTAACGACAGGCATGCCCTACCACGGCAATATTCTAACGTCTTATCCGCAGGGGAGAGCAAAATGTATAGTAAGAATCTTCTGCATCTTATGAAGAGGTGAAGGTTCTATAAAAGTTGGCGTTAGAATTTATCTTAGTTATAAATAAATAGTTAGCGCGTTATACATTTTTGCCTATCATGTGTCGTTGACTTTGAACTGTTCCCGCTTTTACCAAAGGTTGTAGTTGAGCCCATTTATGCTCAAATCATAAACTTAAAGATTATTGGCAAAGAGGGTTATTCAATGGATATTCAATTTTTTTTCCAAAATAGAGATGGGTCCAATGTATATAGAATTCGATGAAGTACTTTATAGACACTTTGGATAACATTGAAATAACTTTTAATTATATTAACAGTGACGTTACAATAAATCTAATGAGAAAGTTTTAAAAAATAATTAATAATAACAATTATTCTTTACTTTTATCATTAGAATGTGCTGGGTAACTTTTTTTAACGAACCTGTTAGAAGTCGAAGATATTAATTAAAAAAATTTGTGGTCTTTACTTACCTGTACAACGTCACCATGTTGCCCACCTGCTGCTGTAAATGTTAGCACACAAACATACGGAACACGATCCTGCTTTGGACGATGTAATTCTAATGAATATGTCAAACCGATATCTCCATAGTAGGTTCGATTGCAACCTGTAAAAAGGAAGAGGGTAAAAAATTGAAAGTAGAAAATATATAAAATAACTGCTAAAAATGATAAAAATGATAAAAAAGAACGTAGAGAAAGTCGTTTAAGTGAGGATACAAAAATAATATTAAAAACTTGAAAATTGGATTTTGTGACAAATTACTTTATTTCTCTATTGCGAAGTGTTGGAAGCGTACAATGAGAAAAAATATCTTAACGTAAAGGAGAATAATAGAGCAAATTCAATTTTCCCTAAGCACAGCTATTTGCACCAAAGACGACACTTATTAAGTAAAAAGTTGACAAAAACAAAAGGAGCAGCAGTCGAAGAAGCTGGAGTCTGAGTAGAATCAGCAGGACGAACAGCGTGATCCTGCAGCTGTTGATTTTGACTCCCAGTGCGATGTTGACAGCGCTGAAAGTAAAATGGTGAAGTGATGCTGAAGCTAAAGCTACTGCTGTCATAATAAAAACTTTGTTAGCTACTCGTCCTGCATCTATTTTTATCAGTTCTTTTATATTTATTGCACTTAACCGTATTTTTGTATCTAACGCTGCTTAGTTGCTTTTGTGTAAGATAGTTTTTGTTTTCGGTTGCTTGTAGTTTTCTCAGTTTTATTTGGCTCTTGTATTTTGGTTTTGTCATAAGTTACAAAACGACTTTCTATTGTTGTTGTCTTTTCTTTACCACTTTTGGTCTTTTATTGTCTGTCTTTTGTCTTAATGAAATTTAATATGTACTCTTTTAACAATATGGCGTCCATTCCGATGTTGTGTTTGTGGTAACTTTTCGTGGTTTCTTACTGCTGCGATTACATTTCCTTGGTAAGAGGGCTATCCTGCAGGAGCAGGAGCAAGAGCAGGAGCAGCAGCAGTATCAGCCACAGCGTACGTGTTGTAAAACTCATAAAACTTTAACATTGGAAATGTCTAAAATTAAAAGCTTTTATTGTCCTTTATTGCAAATTGTTGCTCCAGAGTATTTTGTAGCCCTAATTGAAATTCCATTTGATATTATCACGAACAGAGAGAAAATGTATAGCATTACGCAGCGAGTTGAGTTTGGAAATTAAATTTATTAAAAACTAAAAAAGAAAAATATTTATATTTTTAATGTTATTCAAGAATTATCTTTTATTTCAGTTGAATCCACAAGTTACCAACATAGTAATTGATTTCTTGAAAGGTGCTTGAGTAAGCCTTCACATACATATATGTTAATGCTATTCGCTGAGCTGATTAGTTCATATACTTTCATAGTGGAATATCTTAATCTGGGCATTTTCACTGGGATTATATTAGTATCTCTTTATTTCCATTATTTGCAACTTTGGTTAGAAGGAATTCTCTCTATTTTAGCCATGTGTTTCATTATTTCAATGGTCGTACTTCCATAGACTAAAAGGTCTCTACTATAATTATATTAAATTAAATTGAATTAAATTAAATTAAATTAAATTAAATTTAAAAAATAAATTAAAATAAATAAAAATAAATAAAAATAAATTTATATAAATTAAATTAAATAAAATTAAATTAAATTGAATTAAATAAAATAAAATAAAATAAAATAAAATAAAATAAAATAAATTAAATTAAATTAAATTAAATTAAATTAAATCAAATTAAATTAAATTAAAATAAATTTATATAACTTAAATTAATAAAAATTGAGCATAAACTCAACTATTATTCGCAATTCAAAGAAGAAAGATGATGTAACTTCGTAAAACATTTCGGGAAACAATCAATTTTTTGAGGAAAAAGTTCGATGTAATTCTCTTGTTTATATTTATGTATATATTAATCACCTTTTATACTGGGTGTTTTCTCTATACTTACTCCATTTTCTTCACCTGAATTCTTGCTCAAAAAAGCTAAAGTAAACAGTATAGCAAAGTATGTATCTAGTATAGGCTACCAAAGAAAAGACAAAGTAAAATAATATAAACGTAAAAAACGCTTAACAGTTTAAGTTGTATAAAACCCGTC
This sequence comes from Teleopsis dalmanni, assembly GCF_002237135.1. NCBI lineage: Eukaryota > Metazoa > Arthropoda > Insecta > Diptera > Diopsidae > Teleopsis > Teleopsis dalmanni. Next base: position 49,131,995 of record NC_051846.1, read on the forward strand.
TCTATGTACTTCTCTATAATTTCTTATAGTTGGAACTTTCAGAACGTATACAGTACACACCCTGTATAAAATTTACTGGAATTGCGTTTACCGCTTAAAGTCTCTATTTCTAATTGTCTTCTCAGTTTTCATTACAGATTATAGATATATAATTGGAATAATATTTTATTGTGGATGCACCATAAATAAAGACTAACGCCAGTGACAAGTTATACCGCAAAATAAGAATGCATTCCTTAATCCTGATGATATAGATTTGGGAATTAATTAATGCAATTATAAAAATTTCAAAAATAATTTGTAATATATGTAGATGACTTATTTTACTAGACCAATTTTATTGCCTACTTATCTACTTAAAATACTACACCATATGCCTTTATTCACTGATAATCCATTTTCAATTATTTAAAGTAATTTACATCGTATTAAATATATTCGTACGTGGTTGGTTGATTTAATGGCTCAACAGATTTATTACTTAAATACGATTAAATGAGCTCATATATGTAATGCCATATTTGCAAAACCATTGCGAGATTGTAATTTGTTAATGCATTAAGTTCAAAAATCCATATCCATTTTCTTAATGAATTCCAGGAGGTACACAAGAAGATTATATTTCTATTTAATTGAGTTTTCAGTTACAAGTGCAGAGAAAACATGTAGAGGAAATATAATTTTAATTAGTAAAAGTTGGTTTTATAAAATGTACATTGTTTGAATATTTACTAATTAATAAAATAAATAAAGAATCACATCACAGTGTAAAAATTATTTGCAGGATATATACAAATTATTTTATTTACGAAAAATTTGAAATAGGACTATCTATATGAGTTTCAAATTAAAAGATTGTGAAATATAGAATGCATAAAAGATTATATATTTGAAATACAATAAAAAATAGTTATTAGTTAGTCAAACATTCATCTTCAAACAATTAACTATAAAAGTACTCAAAGAATGCACCCAATCACAACAAATGCTGTGAATTATAGAATGTCACTCTGTTTTATAATAGAGGTAATGGTTTTACCACATTTAGTAAGATCTATCGTTTAATAGCACTAGTCTTTACATTTATTGAAGAACTCTTCTGTCTTATAAATACATCAAAAGTTAGTTTATTTAATATGATTTAATGGTGCACTCCAGTTATATAGCATATAGACTGCAAGATTCGATTGATAGATGTTAGATCCATGCAGACAAAAAGGTGAAATGATGATGTGGTACCTAAACAAATTAATAACGCGGCTAAAGATTCATCGCATCTCATCGAAAAAAAATGGTTAAGTGATTAAAGTGTCGCGGTTATCACCGTATCACATCACCTCCCATAGCCTGTACGCATACGTTATGGAAGCATTGATTCATCAAGACCTGGAATTCTAAGAAAAAAGAATATTATAAAATTCTTTTCTATGCTTGTCTTTAGCGCGAACTATGGTTAAATGGATCTAACTCCATTGAGATGTAGGTGACACACTATATAAAGGTAAGCTTTAAAATTTTTATTCATTAATGAAGAAAAGCTTGAATGCATCAACATTCCGGTATGTTGTAGAATCTTTTTCAGAGCAGCGAATGGATTTACATTTGCTGACTGTAGAGAGTTAGAATCGAAGTTATGGATTGGTATGTAGTTTACACGATGATATAGAATCTTATTAAAATATCCATGTTTTTTGTGATTCCTTCCGAACAAATATATATTCATGAAAATGGATTAAATTAAGCTGGAGAATGCGGCAGTAAAACCAACGGAGAGCGTCACGCTATTTTTATGGTTGTTCAAACCATCACAAACGCTAGTGTTTAACTTTTTGTAAGACATCGGAAATTTCATATTTTCATTAACCCAAATAGAAAAATTATAATTGATCAGAAAAGACGATATTGGAAGATTCTACGCATTCCTACAAGCGGAAAATTGTTTTCCACAGCGATAGCGATGCTAGTCACTCCTTTACGAATTACTTTTGCTGTAAAAGTAGTCTTCTTCTGACCAGATCTATGATTACTTATTATTGATTACTGCCAGTTTTACTATAATGTAGTACGGTCCGTCATACAAATCGTCTGGATAAAAAATAAAACCTTTTTTTATATTAATGTTTTTGAGGATTCTTAAATATAGCGATATTGTATTATGACTACAATTATGAAGGTATACAGGAATAAAGATTTTTATATCTATTACAAATGCGCTTTCTAAACATTTGCCGGATGCAGCTACTTATAGCTTCGTGGTTAAATAAAAATGGTGGCAATAAGTTAGAGGGATTTTACAATATTGGATATTTGACACGACTATGAAAATCCGGTGATTTTTTTATCGCCGACTCTTATCGAAAAGAGTTATTGAGTAGTTTGAAATATTATTGCAAAGTATAAAATAAAATCAAATAATTTGGTTAAAACTAAATACTGTCCGTATATTTTTGAGGTCTACTGCAGTAAACTTTAATATTAAATAGGAAGCATTTTTGGAAAATTTTTTGTAATTAAACCAAGCGTTAAATGTTTAAAATGTTTTTTATATTCTTTAGCTAAATTTTTGCAAATTCTAATTTTAGAATTTTTCAAATTGTGTTATTTAATTTGAATACAGCTATAGTATTCGCAAAAAAACGATATATTTTTATATATTGAATTCACGTTGCAGTTTGTAATTTTAAACTGCTATAAATTATTTTTTATTTGTAAAAAAAGATGTATATTTTCATGTAAATTTGTTAAAATCGATTGTCGATGTGTGATATATCAGTTCACTTAAGGGCAAGACTACAACAAAAGCATTTAACAATAAGCGAACGAACAATGCGCAAAAAGTTTCGCTGCTGTCAAACTTTAATTAAATAAATTTGCTTGTAGCGGTGCTCACGTGTAGGGCAATGCTGTTATGATTTTCGAAAAGGGAAATATTTTCGCATTTGTCCACATGTGCGAAGGATGTTGTCGCACCGGCGTTCGAAATGTCCATTCTTTTAACGTCAATGAGGTTAATTTTAAATGAAATTTTTAGTATAAAATTCAATTTAATTAATTTCCGGACAAAAACTCCAGAATTCACAATGATAAAGTTGAAAAAGCAATTACGCAGCTTACAGTCATGTGTACTGCACTGCTCATTACGTTATGGGGCGTTAACTGAGTGTTAAAACTGCTTGCGGTGCATAAAGTTTTGTTTTTGTGGAAATAATTGAAACTTTAATATTAGCTTTAAAAGAATTTAAGTGATAAAAGGAAGATTATTAATTTTTTGTGTTGTTGAACAATATGTGAAGTGCGACAATAAAGAAATTATACAATTTTAATAAGCAACATACAATAAAAATTACACATAAAAATATCAATTAAAAAGACCGCGAAAAAATTTGTATTGAAAAAAAAAACATTTGTTTAAATTCACTTACGTGTACAAAAGCGCGGCTCATCACTGCCATCGCCGCAATCATTCACATTGTTGCAATATTTGCTCAGCGGCACACAGCGTCCGTTTGTGCAACTGAACTCTGACAGTGAGCATTGTGCTGCATTTGTTTGAAGTAGTGGTTTGGCCGTAGGTGAGGAAGAAGAAGATGTTGATGAGGATGTGCCAGTTGCGGCAGCTGCTTCTATAGTAGTCGTGGTGAAACAGAAAAAGCACAACGCAAGCAATGGAAATAGTGCCAATACAGTAGCACTCGTTGACGCGGTGGTATTACTATTTACCTTTAGTTTTGGTGGTGAGTTTGACGATGACGAAGTGTCAAACCTGAAGCCAAATGCTTTTGCCTTTTTATGCATGTGTCGCCATTTATATTGGTAATTTTTTGTTTTCTTACTTTTTATTTGTGTGTCAGTGTGTGTTGTTGGAGTTTTTATTGCTAAAGTTTGTGTGGTGGTGACTGCTGCTACTGTTTTTGTTGTAATTGGTGTTGTGCTTGTTGTTGTTAGAGTGCAGATTTTCACTGGAGATTTATATTGTTGCTGCTGTAATAAAGCTTTTGTTTGCTGTTGAAGCTGTTGCAGCTGTAGTTGCAGTTGAGTCTTTTGTTGTATTTGTTTTTGTTGCGCTGGTGGTGAATTTTGATTATTTATCAGTCGTTGAAAGTCGGTTTTGGTTTTAGTGCTGTTTTGGTTGTTGTTTTCAAGAGTTTTATTAGTATTGCTGGTTGTTATATTAAACGAAATCGTATCGTTTATTGTTCGTTGTTTTTGTGGCAAGCGTTTTTTGCTTTTGAATTTTTGCCGCCATTTTATAGTCATTTTTATATCTGAAATTAAAAATGTATAACATTGTTTTAAAATTCTTTTTAAATCTTAACTGCAAATATTAAAAATACAAAAACTGTTTGTAGCAAGAAGTTAATGCTAATATTAATTTATTGAAAAAAATCAACAAATTTCTTTAAAAAGCGGAAATTAGTTTATAGTTTAAGTTAAGAGCTTAACCAATACAAAATTTTTTTTTACCGTAATATATTTGAATTTTATAGGTGAATAGATCATATATATAATTTCCGATTATTAGTAAAACAACTAAATTACCTTCTTGCAAAAAAAAAACTACACTGCGTATGAGTGATTTGTTTTTTTATATTCGTATTGGTATTATATATTTATTTTAGGTAAATTCTTAAAATTTTACTTGCAAAACTAAAAACAACTTTTTCCTATTTGGGCTATTTTAAATAAATTTACTATATAAAGAAAAAAGTACTTCGATAAGGAAGATAAAATGTGTAATTGGATCATTCTTTTACAGGTGAAATCTTATCACCCAGAATTGGCTGATACTGTTCTTATGAGCTCTTTTTTTTAATAAAAATAGGAAAAAATTTTAAAATATTTTTGCCTGAGAGATACGGATATATGGGGTTTTGAGGATTTGCATTTTACATTACTTTTTAAATAGCCACATCCCAGGCACTAGAAATGTATTGATGGAAATGATAAAATTTAACAATTTACTGTATTGCAAAGATAATAAATTGAATTTTTTGTAAATAATATATATAATTAAAATTTTTTATTTTTAGTTAGTTAAATTACTTTTTAAAATGTACATCAAAAATTTTTCATTTCTGATTAAGATTTATCATAAAATTTTATTAATAAACTGAGATTTTTTATAATAATATTATTCAAAAAATATTTTTAATAAATTTTTTAATATGCACTTTACACAAAACATAAATACAATTAATTTTACTAAAGCAAGTTTTGAAATTTATACCATAAAAAATATTTAGTTTTTATATTTAACTCAGATTAAGAATAAAATTCTGCTCGTGGCCTTTCGATCCTTATAGGATTGGTTGTCAGGAGGTTACTCCCTGGGTGAGGGTCTAGAAATTTTTACCGTGGGTTCGAAAACTGGGAGTGGCGTAGGAAGTGGAGTTTTCTCAGAAGGGCTGAATACATCCTCTTCTAAATCACGATAGTGTTTTTCAGGCAGAATGCATTTCTTATCTGTGTTCCCAGTCATAGGGATATTTTCAGCAATTGCAATGCAGATGAGCTAGCCAGATGGGATGCTTCAGGAAACCACTTTTAAAACCTAAACAATCTGAGTGTATCGTTGATATTGAGTTCTTCCTGTGCTGAACTTTTTAAAAAAAGATGGAAAGACTCTACGATTTGCAGACATCTGTATGCATTTTGGCCACATACAAGTAAAAGAAAATCGAAAACTCTCATAGTGATGAGCCGTAGATATAACAGTTTTGTATTACATTTACTAACAGGCCATTGTATACTAAGTAACCATGTTGGGAGATTGAATCTCCCTCGCGACTATATTTGCCGCAGTTGTGGTGAGGATGATGAAAGTGCCTCCATGCGCAGCGGCAGCTTAATGTCTTAGGGGCTTTCTTTTTTGAAGATCTTGGTAAACTTCGGACCTCCCTTTAAACAGCATCATAAACTTTGTCAAAGGTTCTAGCATAATGGGACTATGGGCCTAAGTGGATAGCCGGTATAACCTAGGTTAACCTAACCGAAAATAAAAAAAAAATATGTATATATGTACATATATATTTATAATATGTTCTTAAGAAAGTTATAAAATAGGAATTTTTTTTGACATTATATATTAACTATACGAAAAGGAAATAATTTCAACTATATACAAAAAAAATTAACTATTCTAAAAATAACAAAATGAAAAATTATTTCAATGGCTTAAAAGCGTAAATAATATACATTTTATGTAACATCATATATAAAGTATTGTCAATGTTAATATAGCAAAGCAATAAAATTTGTTTAAAATCACATTAAATAAGTTTTAAATTTAAATGTTCTCCAGCAAATTTAAAAAAATCTATTAAGCATTTTTCGAATTAATTATTTTCATATTGCAAATATTTTAAATAATGTATTATAAAATCATAAAGATAAAAATTAAATGTATTTTATTAAAATTGCTTTAATATTTTTAAATATATTAAATGAATTTTCATTTATTGCTTTATGTAGAGAGGTCATAAATTAATATGTTGTCGAATGATATCACAAAATAACATAAATTTAAAAATCATACACACATACTAGTGCATTTCACAAATAAATGTAAATGTAAAGCGGAGTTTTTCATAAAAACCAATGCGGTGGCTGCAAAGTCCATTTATCCGGGTGCAGTTTTTGGACTCCAATAATGCGAGTACACAAAATCACTGTAAATAATTTTCAAATGCATTTTTTATTGTTTCACAAAATATTCTATGTGAATTGTTAACGTTAATTCTTTAATATTGAATAAACTTGTGGTTTTTTGCAGAACAGATTAATTTATATATTTGGTTTTGGTTTAAACATTATACTCATTTTATTCTTTCAAATATTTATAAATATATTAGATAAACAATTTATAATAATCAGAATTATTTTTTTGTTAAAATTCATTGTTAAAAATTTTATTAAAATATTTATTGTTAAATGCATTTTTAAAGTTTGATAAATATTTTTGCGCATGTAAACTAAATTAATAAATAATTGTTCAGATTTAAAAAGTAACAATAGTGAAAAAAGTATTTCAGGAAAATTGTAAAAATTCACAAATACTCGTATTACATAGAAAAATATACACGTCAAAGCTGAAACTGTTTACTTTTGTCGCCAAAATTCGAATTGTGCGGAAAAGTATTTGATATGCGTAAAAAAAAATTTTTTAAAAAATTGAAAAATAGAACAAGACTATTCGAACAAATACACACTAGTCCAACTTTTTGTTATTCCAGACTAAAGTTTGATTAATGATCATATTGTGCAACCAAGTGCAGCACAGTTTTTCAATAACAGTAATGGCAGAACAACTATTGTATAAAAATAGTAGTAGTTGCAGTTGTTGTAGTAGTAGTAGTAGTAGTTTTTGTTATTGTGCTTATGTAGTAGTGCTGTAGCATCAAAACCGGCGTCAACAAAAACTCTATAGTATATACAATATGGAAAAACAATAGCAACACTATGAACAACATTAATAACAGTAGTGCTATCTGCAAATAACAGTAGAATAGTATGTAGTCAATAGCGTACTCGTAATCGTACTCGTATTCGTCGCAGTTGTCGCTGTTGATTTCCGTAGCCGTCGTTTTGTCGTGCAGTAAACACAACTTGCAGCAGCGCGTATGTACGATTCAATGATTTATTGTATCACCGCATGACCCTTTAAAAATGTGCAAAACAAGGTACATTTTGACTATTTTAACATTTTACTTATATTTTATTTTTTTTTGCTTTTGTTTAGTTTAAATTGTTGTTGCAGACTTATTGTCTGTTGTTATATGCATTAGTAATTTAATGTGTCGTGAAAGCAATAAACTGCTAGTAACATTTAGAAATGTTAAAAAAAAAGAAATCAAATTTTCATTGTCACTAATTTAATGAAACCAATTGGCGCATTTAACAGTTGTTTTGTTATCAACAATTAAAATTTACATTGCTTACTCTTACTGCCGCTTGGCAACTGTAATTTAACATTTTTATTTGTTTCTTGTATTTTCCAGCAGAGAGTAATTGTCATTTGTTATGATAATTTAATATCTAAAAGGTGTATTCATAAAATGTGTAGTGTGGAAAGCCAAGGCATGTACAATACAATAATTAAAAATTTGCAATTCTAATAAATTTATAAAATTATGAACACTTTAGAAAATTAATTGCTTTCACATTTGTTTTGTATTAGTTGATAAAACAATTTTGTTCGCCATAAATTTAACAGAAAGCATGTATGAAAGTACAATACTGTATAATTTATTTCAAAAACAATTTTATTCATTAGTTTTTTTTTTATTTATGTCTAATAATATATGAACTACATAATGAAAAATTATAAATATATTCATTAAATTAAAATTAAAAATATAAACAATTTATGCTACCGAATTCCAATCGTACCAGTTAAAGAGTTTAATATATATTATACTCGTATTTGTATATTACATATTTTGTTTCCATTAATCTTTCAGGTCAACTGATTTGTTGATTTTAATTGATTTTTAAAAGTTGTTCTTGATTTAATGATATCAAAATTAAGCATAAGTCATCTTGCTAATCTTGAATAACTTTTTTAATTTCAATTATTTTTTATCAGATACAATAATTGGTCTTTCAGATAGAAAAAAGTTTAAGGCTATATTCAAAATGGTTTTAATATATTTTATACAGCCGTTAACATATTAATTACTTTAACAAAACATCATAATTATTACTATTATCTCTCTTTTGCATATCAGCATATTGTAAGGATAATTACATTCTTACGGAAGTGTTGATACAAAACGTTTAATTTTATGTTAATAATCATATAACCAATAGTTTTTATGTTTAAACAATTCAATATTTGTTATTTACTGTCTTATAATGATAACAAATTAAAACCAAAAATTATTATTTATTGAGGTAAAGTAAATTGAAATTTATTAGGGATTTTTTGCAGTTAACTTATGTAAATATTTTTTTATTTATTTATTGCACTTATTTATTATTTTTATTTTATTTATTATTTTTGGTTAAAAGTTTTCAAATTTATTTATTTATTTATTAAACATTTCATAAAATTTTTACAATGGTAACATCTAATTTACCTAATTTTAATCTAATTTATTCTGCTCGAAATTCTGGTAAATACCAACATTCGCTGCCATACCGACATAATTTACTATTTCCCTCAATATACCATCAATTTACTCGCACTCGCACACGGACTTAATATAAAGATTTAACAAATAAAAAAGGTATTAATTAGTTAAATACAAATTGTATAAATTTTTACACATAAGTGAACACATTATTGAGCAATAAAACTCTGTGGCATTTAAATGCGAAAGGCATTAAAAGTATAAACTCGACTTAACGAAATCTCTTATTAAATAAACTAAATTAAAAAACCACAAAACCTTAATTCAAAGCAGACACAAAAAATCGACAATACATTTTTAATTTATAATAATGAAAAAAAAAATGGCAATGTCAAAAACCTTTGAAAAAATTGTACATGTTTCAATGACACGTTATAAAAAAATCCGTTTATCTTTGTCAAACCAAAACCAACGAAGGCAAAAAATACTGAATTTAAAGTAAAATTGCCTCCGGCATGTATTCACACAATATGTTGTCATCATGTTGCGAATGTCGATATGTTTATAAACACATATTTACATACAAAAAAATTTTATATGTGCGTTAATATATGTGTGAATGTTATATTGTATGCTGGAATATGACATTTTGTTTTGCGTTGTTTTGTTTTATAAAGAAAGAAATTTCCATACAAAACAACTACATGTGATATGCAAAATGAAGAAAAGAAGGCAGAATACGTCAAAATACATATAAAGGATGGATACTGTGTGTTGAAAGACATGTGGCAGTTTTGTTAGACTTTATGAAAAACCCGGAAGAGAACTTGACTTTCCCCTGAGCCAGCAACATTTAATGTGCAAACTCAGCAATTTGGTATGCAAGGCGTATGAGTAACATTTAACTTTATTTAATACTGTTAAGAAAATTCATGCATTTAAGTACTTGAACAGATATGTGGAATTAAGAAAAAACTATACGAAATTATTAACTTAACTATACTGTAGACAATTTATTAATATGTTTTTGGAAGCTGTGCAGAGAAATTGTAGGTTATGCACTTTTTACCGTTACTGGAGAATATCTATTATTAATTATTTCTTTAAAGTGTGAAATTCTAATATATCTATTTTTTTATCTATATTGTTGAAGTATTAAAGAAAGCTAACTACTGCAAAAGGAAAGAAGATAACAAATTTCTCTTTTGGTATATAGAAATAAGAATAAAGCATATATTCACATTTACTGGTAACATCTGTTTATACGACATACAGATATGCAGCAAAATAAAACTCACAGGAAGTTTCATGCCAAAGCTTTCAATTTTTAGATTTTAGTAAACAAATATGGCGCACCGGAAATGCGCTACGTTGTTAAAGCGTCAAACTGTGTTTGCTATTTAAACTTTATGTGTTCATACGCTTCTGGTTATTTTAAAATCATTCCTGAAATACATAACTTTATGTAAATATTTTAGCAATAGTTTGTTAAAGACATTCTCTCGTTAATAATTTTTAGAAATTTATGGTAAATTCTTTATGTATTTTACAATGTAAGTAAGAAAATCCTTTTTTTGAATTTTGCTTTATCAGCTAAAATTTGGTTTTCTGCATTCCTAACTATTCGTGAGTTATATTTGAAATTTAGTTCTGTTTTTCCTTTCCTCTAGAGAATTACTAGTGATTCATTACATTACTATTTTTTTAGAGAAATTCGGAAATTGTATTTGGAAAAAGTTGATTGCTGTAATATCAACGGAATTCGCGGTTGTTCATCTATAAGTGAAAACTTTGAACAAAAACAAGCTAAAAAGTTTTTTTAACTTCAATATTATGTTTAGATTGGATAAGATAAATCTAATCGAAGAAATTTCTGCAAAAAATTGACAGTTCAAAAAGAAAGTGTCACTACCATTTGACTTCATTGCTAGTTTGTTAAATTTGAAGCAATTTTATATACGAGTATTCCTTTGTAAAAAATATGGGTTCATTTTTTAAACTGACTAAAGGTTGTGGCGACTAGTTAGATATTCATTTTGAAAAGCTATGCAAAATTGCATTTTTTTTTAGTTTTCTTTTTTGAACTTAAACGATTTTTTAGAACTATCGTTGACAACTGTGCTCAGATATATAAAAATATTACACATCAATAAACAGTATTAATTTAATGCTTTATTGAACTTAATATTTAATTTAGTATTAAATTTTTAAAAAAAACTGTATTTTTCTTTATATATATATACATATATACATTTTCTCCACCATGTTTACTTTTCTGATGATGACTTTAAACTAAACTCGAATTATCGTTGAATTAAAAATTATTGTAAAATAAATCGTGTTTTTTTTTCTTAATTTTTATTTTTAAGAACAATAAAAAATTTTTTCAATTAGTTTGCAAAATTGCTTTATTGAAAGTCGTTTGGTCATAAAATAATAAATATTTAAAACACAAAGGTAATATATAATGTAAAGTCATTGTTACGCTAACGCTTTTAGCCGGTTGAATACAAAATAACCGGAAATAAAATTCTTTCATAAAATAACTAGAGTCGAAATTATAAGAAAATTTTTAAAATTTCTTCGTTTTGGAAGTAACTAAAGCAGTTTTGTTAACATTTATTCAAGAGAGTATTTATACAGAATAGTAAATTATTCCAACAAAACAAAATATAAGATTTAAAGTTTATTATTATTAGAGCCATTGGAAAAAGTTAATGCTTGCAATATTTTAAATATTTTCAACAATTTTTTTACATAATATATATATTGTAGTTTAATTTTTTTCACAACATAATTTCATACACATTTGACAAGTTGCTTCGGTGTAAACCCCTTCCAAAACATAGCAAGTTCAAGTTACATACAAAATAATTTACTAAGTTTATAAATATAGCAAAAGCTAACTATAAGTTAGAATCAGATATCTTGGAGTAATTTTAATTCGATATTGATATTTCAAGACTGTACATGTATTTTTCTTCTTGGCTTTAGGTGAGAAGCGTGAGTTTTACTTAATAGTCTGTGATTACGTGGGTCTGCAATCTACTGTAACTGTCTCTAAAAATTTTACTAACTAACATTTTCATACCATAAGTAGACAATATAACGTACCTAGGTATTCACCTAGACCTACAAATAACTTAGCGCAAGCATATTGAAGCCAAACAAATTCAGATGAAGTTCTAAGCTTTTAAGTTGCACTGGCTCATTAATAACAGAGTGCCTAGAGTATAAAGTACTCTTGTACAACAGCATCATGAAACCAATATGAATTTATGGTATCACGCTTTTTGGTAATGCTAGTGCTTAAAATATTGAAATTATCTAAAGAGCTTCGTCAAAAATACTGAGTACAATCACTGGTGCGCCACGGTATATTAGGAATGAAAGTATCCACCGAGATCTACAAATTCCCCTAGTTAAAGCTGAATTTGACAATATAAGAAAAAAAATAATAAAAGTCTGACAGAACATTTTAAGCCTTAAGCAAGGAATGTCGCACTTCTATCTACTACTTCCCCGCCTAAAAAGAGCTGACCGTCAAGCCATTAATTAGTATTCAATAGCTTGAAGTAAAAACCGCAACTATCGCAACGAAACTAGTAATCTGATAAATTTTTTTTAGTAATCTAATAACTTAACTGCTTTCTTAATAAACCACAAAATAACATTCACTCCAATGAAATTTAACCTATTGATTTAAGTGAAGTCTGTGATATAAGGTTTACTTATTGACGTTGATTGCATTATCCTGTCAAAAATTTCTCTTCTCATAAGAAATTTAAGGGTCCGTAGGAGAAGAGTGTTAAGTGTGAAATAACGCCGCATTGCATCTTGAAAAAAAAAAAAATATAAATGGAGCATGCGAAGAAATAGAGGCAATTAAACCAATTTTTGCAATAATACCACAGGAAAACCAAACATTTCTTGCAATATAACTTTGCCTTCTTGCGCTCGTAGATGTAAAAGAGTTTAAAATAACTATCACATGTACATTAGCGATAACTTAAGAAGACTGAGTAGGTTATGAACATTAACTGACGCAGTGTGAAGGGCATTTAACCTTGAGTTTCATTTGCTTTATTAGCAAATTATAATACTACTCTAAATCCTGGATTATAGATGCTGGAGTCTAGATTGTGACTGACAGTCTAAGTTCTTTTTTAGTTTCTATTTCTGAAGAATATTCTTCGGAAGTTTATTCCTGAAACGTAGGGAATAAACTTCAACATCGTTGTGAAGAAATTAATATAAGAATTGACATCATCAAATGTAGAAAATTATAAACTATGGAAGAGAATATTTTTAAGAATGCTAAAATATTTATTGGAGTTAAATATTTATATATGTGGAATACTCTCATTCCACATATTCTATACACAATCAATGTAAATTTAAATAAAATAAAGAAACATGAAGAAAAAGGAAAAATTTCAATTTCAGAATTTTCTTGGCTTAAGACATTCACTGATGCAGTAAAATAATTGCTAATAAATTTGTGCTAAAAGCGAAATAACAAATTTTCAAAGGACACTTTTTGTTTCTTAGTAATTAATTACGCGTAAAAAGTTTGGCATTAATGACCATGAAGTTCACCTTTTTCGTCATTCGTTGAAAACTTAATTGGCATTGTTTTGCATAACAATTAACTTCGAGCGACTCAGAAGTGCTCTTGAATAAATGATTTCGAACTTTTGTTCTATTTAATAACAATTACTGGCATGACTTGATTTCTGTTGAAAGGGTTTTTTGGAGCACTGGATTTTCATGCATATTCAGACTATGCGAATTTCTTTTCGTATCTTTTTTGTTGGAAGAGGTAATTTTAATTTAAAGTTTCAAATAAAAATTAATTATAAAATATGAAATAAAAAGTTTTCTTTAATTAAAAAAAAAATTCTTAAAATATTCAAATAAAGTTGTTACGTGGTTTTACGAATAACAGATATAAAATGCTCGATTAACAATGATAAATTGCAACAATTATAAATGTTCTCTCTTTATAATAATGGTCGACTTATATATTTTAAAATAATATATTTTTCATTATATTTGAAATAATGAAAATTCTTGACATAAGCCGATATTTTTTCTTTCAGGGTAAGCAAAATAATACTCTCAATATACGAAAGAAACATGTGGTGCAACAACAATGCTCTTAAAATCTTCAGAGTTAAGTTTTACTCTCAAAAATGTTTGGGTCTTAAGTTTTAGTGTAGCCAAATTAAAAAATGAGTCTATTTTGAATAATCACTGGAAAATTGCAGTCATACGTTAAAATCATATCTGCATTTTATTTACTAATAAATTCAAGTACATAAATAAATTAATTAATTTAAATAGATAAGTTAAAAATGTCAACCATTGGCCTTCTAATATTAATTTTTTTAGTGTTTACAATTTTTATATATCATATTATACACAAAACAACAAAAAATATATGTCAAAAATAAGCATTTAACACTGCATTAAAACATTCCTATCGTAGTTGATTGGTGGGCGATGAAAGTGCGCATGAACTGCATTGATTAAGTACATTAGGGTTAATTCTTTTCTGAAGATTTTGGGATCACAGACAATTAGAACACTATGTTAGAAGATTGAATCTGTATTTAATCATTCCTATCATAGTTGATTGGTGGGCGATGAAAATGCGCATGAACTGCATCGATTAACTACATTAGGGTTAATTCTTTTCTGAGGATCTTGGGCAGCTGTGAGATCAGCCTTTAAAGTGCATTTCAGGCTTTGCCAAAGGTTCTGTACTGATAGTTACTGATACTGATAGTTGGTGTTTAAACCTCTGAGTTCTTATACGTTAACATGTTGGGTTAATACATCTAAAAGGATATTTAGGATTAGCACGACCTATATTGTACTGAAGTAATATGCAAAATTCTTTTCTATTCATTTCTTCTATATATCGTAGGATTTGTTTAGACTTATGTTGGTAATACTTTGTCAGGTTATTAATAAATATTTTTTTTTTATTTTATTGTAATTGCACCTAGTCTACTTAAACTAATAAGCAATAATGATATGGCGAAAACTTATATTAGTCGACATTAATCTAAATACTTATAATAAAATATCTTACTTATAATGATTAATGTATTAGTCATTATAAATCAAAACGTCAAACGTCTTAGTTCGTTTAAGCCGACGTATTAGTCCTTCTGTATTAAGAAGGGATAATGCTTTTGCATTAAAATGGTGTTGAAGTCTGATTAATAAATGTTTAGTAAATATAATAAAATTACTTTCGATTCAGTTTAACGTACTTATCACCAATTTACTAGACAGCTCTGGTATACGTTTAATGATTTCTGAATATTAAATCAAATAAACATTTTTAATTGCAAATGTAATAACGAATTTTTAATAATAATTAATTGATACAATTGAAGTGTTTCATTTTAAAAGGCTGACATATACATTAAATTAAATAAAAATCAATTGCATAAATGTACATGTTCTGAATAACGACGACATTTAGGTAGAATACCTATACTCGTATATCTGGATACGTATTCGTTAAGCATTGCGTTTGTTGATTGCCAACATTTCGAACATTTCCAACATTGGCAACATTGACAACATTTCCTTTTCAATTATGCATACGAGCACATATGAGAACGTCTAAATGAGACCAACAAAAGCATGAAGATATATAACTTTTTTATTAGAAAATTTATGACAGAATTATGAATAAATACACAAACACAATAATTTTGTCAATAAATTTGATTGCAAACATTTACCAACCCGCACACACTTAACATTTGCAATTGGATACTTGTGACGTGTGTGGGCTTGGGCTTGAGCTTGGGTTTCGTTTTTGTCAAAACAAAGTAATAAAAAAGTTTTCCTTTTTTTTGTATTCGTATTCAATTTATGATTTCCCACGTGAAATTTTCCCATTTAACCATTTTCCCATTTTTATTCTCAACTCGAATCGATGCTAAAGACGACATTTTCGTGCAATAAAATTTCAATGTAAATTTATGCAAATGCCAACACACACATTACGGTTATGAGCGGCAGTTTCAATTTAATTGAGGAATTTATGTAAAAATATGAAACTGTGTTTACCCACAACTATACAAATTACGCACACACACATATCCGTACATACGATCCTTTGTGCACATATGTGTGATATACAAACCATTTCGTTTTATACCGCATTCGCACTGGTGTGTTATGAGTGTTCACGCAACCTTGGTTCCATAATGGCTATAGCAGTTCAATGTATGCAAGCAGTTTTTTGATATTCTTTCTCTGCTTAACAAGGTTGTTGTTTTCTATGTTTTCTATGTGTGAGTGGTAGTGCAAGTGCGTCTTCGTTGGTGATACTCGTACGATAATATGGCTTACCTGCAAGGTTTTCAATTTAAATTCTCTAATAATTTACACTTACATACATATGTGTACGCTTTCAACTTTCGAGTGTTTTAAGGATTTTTCACTATTCGGATAGGTTTATGTGAGGCGTGAAATACGCCTTCCTGAAGTTACCTTCGAGATAAGTGCTTAAATGCAAGGACATGATGCCTAGTGTGAACTTTGTTCACATATGTTTTTGTAATATAAGCCGGATAGAGTGCTAAATATTCGTAGCACGTTTAGTATTCAGTATTATGAAGTATTTCATACGGAGATGCCGGAGTTCTGCGATTATAAACCTTTTCTTTGATATGTAGATAAAAATATGTGTAGTATTTATACACACAATACTTTAGATATTCCATATTTATATAAAATATGCAATGAGGAATTTATATGTATTTGTAAAAAATTGTTGCTAGATAAAAAAAATATCCAAATCATTTGAAAATATTTTAAGCAAAGTACGAAATAGTTTCATTTAATGGTTGACACTTTAAATGAAATTTAATGTGGCTTTTAAGCAACACATTTTTATATGAAGGAATGATTTTTGGCTTGCTATAAATATTTATCACATATTCATGTAATATTAGGAATTATAAAAATTTCACGCTATTTTTTGTCACTGAATGGTGTTCGCATCCATATATTTAGCAATTTTAATCCGATTATGATAAACAAAATCGTGTTTGATAGGTAACCTTTAGGCTACATTTTTTGTAAAGGCAGTTGTGCGATTCGTAGTTCGAATAAAAAGTTATTGGATTTGAAAATGAGTGAAATATCTAAAGAAATAGGCTGCCCTACATACCACTATCTAATCTCAGTGCAGTAAATAATCATACTGGGCGGTATGCAGATCGTAGATTAGTCATCGAGTAATCATCAAAGCTTGTGAGGAATACATAAATTAGTCAATGAGAAGGAAGGGACTCTGCAGAATCACCTTAGCTAAGAAAGAGTAAAAGTGCTTAGCTGCACTAATTCGGAAAAACCTTAACATGACATAAGGATCCGTTGATGTAACAATATATAAATTAATGTTGCTGACACTTAATATCATAAATACTTAATATTAATTTAGTTATAGTTGTAGCCGTCGACAATGGAATTCAAATTATGCAAAATAAGTAGGTTTTACTATAATCATTGCCCATACTTGTTGCAGATGCAACGTGCATTACCGACGATCGTATTTCTCGTGGGAAACCACATGAGCAACAGTTCCTGTAGATGCTACACGTTTTTACTACTAATTTAGACTATAAGAATTGATGTAAGATTTTGATCGAGTCAGTTATTAGTCAAGCTTAAAATAAACGGTACGGAGTATAGAATATAGTGAACATAGTGAATAACACATTAATTTATACCATGTTTGTTAGGATTGTACCCGTAATATGTGGATGACAATAACCATCACCAATATAGCATTGAATTAAAATAAGAAATAAGAAATGTTTAAAATTTTATGTATTTGAACAATTAAAAAATGCCTGTAATGACCCAGTAGCATTCATAAGAAAAAGCTTTTTATTTAAGTGCTGCATTCGCCAATTAAAAAATAACCTTGGGTAAAACCATTTTGTAACACTGAATTAATTGAAAGGCCATTTGATTTTAGGTCTTTAATGAGAAGCTTAACATTTTATTATGTAACTAAAGTGAATAGCCTTGTTTTCGCTTGACTTTATTTTAAGTTTATTTATTCAAAGCAAATTACAAAAAATTCAAAACCCAAAACTTGTAGGCGAAAGCCTAAAAGGTCAAGTGCAAATTTTGTGCGAAATTTTTAAAGTAAACAATTTGGGTTCATTTGAAAGGTTGCTGCCACTTCGGTTTTGTATGCCCTAAGGACCAATTTTGAATTTGGAGCAAATTTTTTAAGTTTATTACAATTTCTTTTTAAATTATTTGGCAAAATACGCACTAATGAATAACGTAGGCCGTAAAACGTATGCAGAGTAGAAATATTTAAGGTTTCAGTTAGTGGTTTAATAATACGAATACGAACGAGTCTATGGCAAATTCTTCTGATACAAAATTGATTAATGGCACTGCGGTTAAGTAACAAACCACATTTTTCATTTTTCATTTAGTTTTAGACATCAACCATAGATAAATCAATGAGTTACGAAAGTGTTGGAATATTTACTTACTTAATTACAATTTTTGCGCAGCAATTTTGATATACGAGAGATACAAAATTTAGTGCTCAACCACTATCAGTAAGAAAACAGGGCAAATTGTGTTTAATTTGTGTTGGTTCTTTTATGTAAATTTTCCAAAGTTACTTCCCCAAATTGACCATTTGTGCTAATGTGCTCAAACAGAATTTTCCTTATTTGTTTACTCTAAAACACACACGTAGTACTTAAAAGTTTACGACGTGAGCTCAAATTTGAACAGTTTTAGCTAAAATTTACATAAAATAAAAATAAAATCAGATACTTTTACTTAAAAACTTTATATGTAAAGGGTTTTTGTGAGCATTTCGTTAAAGGTTTGCATGCAACGTTGAGAATTCTGTGGTTATTGTAATGTTACTTGACTCTAATTAAAAACAAGCTCGCAAAAATTCATTAAGGGATACAAGTTAGTAAACAGCCAAAAATTGTTAAAAATTTTACCATATGTGGCTAAAAAGTTAAGTGCATTAAATTTGTTTGCCTACGGTTGACTTTGTCCATTCTATCCTTTCGGTCAACATTGAACAACATTTAATGGATTTCCTCTCTCTCTGCTATTTACATTGTGCGGTTAATGTGACCAATTTTATTGTAAAACATTCTACATGGAATGGAATGGCTATGGCTATGGCTATAAATGGCTAACAAAATCTTTACTATTTTCTTGCTTCTAAACTTTGCCTGTAAAAGTACATTCAGTTCAGTAAGTAATTAAAAGCCCATTTTTTTATATATGTAAATAATCGACACGAACACAAGCAGTACAAGTTAATTGTTAAAAGATTTTCATTTTATTTTTACTAAAAGTGCTTATAGTGCTAAAATCGATTTTTTATCGATTTAAGTTTACTTCAAGTACACAACTTTTTTGACTAATGTAACCGAAAGCAGAAAATGTAAAAATAAAACGGAATTAATTACATTTTATATCACAGTCATGTAGTGTTATCATTTATTACTTAATGGAAATTAAAAATATAAACTTTCCATTACTTTGAAATTAAGTTCCTTTCAGTTTTTGGAGACAGAAAGGTAAACTTTACCTAAACTTAATTTACCAACAATATGTTTAATTTAAAAAAGAAAGCATAGAAATTAGATTTCATGAAGCTCCAATCCCCTGGATAGTGAAATTAATTTAAATCATTCATTAGCACAAAATTTCTTGATAATTACGTACATTTTCATATTGAGTAATTACATTAATTTGCATATTTAACGTAATGAAATTTTCTTTAATACGGCTTTGGTATTCATAAATAATGCATAGTTTGCCGGTAATGATTGTCATTAACATTCCACAAGTTCATCAGCTTTTTAATTAAAATAACTTATAAGTGCCATAAAGGTTGATTATGTGCACATAAATGAAATTAGAAAATTATTTTATAAATGATGTTGACGACATCAATTAGAATTTCCTTGCCAAACACTAGAAGTTATCACACCAGAATACACTTAATGATATCAAAATGACAATAGTAAAACGATTATGATTATTACTTTTTATTCAAATTGAATTGAAAAAATTAACCGCTATTACTTTAAGCATTCTTAGGGGTGCATATTATTCTTATTCGATGTGACCTTAAATGACATTCAGTGTTCTTTCAAAAAATTAAAAATTCTACTTATTCAATAAACGCTATTAACACGGCAAAGTAAATTTAATATCAGAAATATTAAAAAATTTTGAAACAACAATAGAATGAAACAAAACAATATAGCTTTTTGTATCTTCTTCTTTTTTGGTACTACCGCCCAGTGTGCACCTTGGGCTTCCTCACGATCTGCCTTCATCTGTCCCGATCTTCTATACTCTCTTCTAGTTCAGTACTCCAATTCTTCTTGCATCACCATACATATTCACATCCGATCTTGTTCTTGGCATACCTCTGTGCCCGGTTGTCATCGGCTTTGCATTGTATATGCTGCTCGGCTTTCTCTCCGGTTCCATTCTTACTATATGAGCAGCACATTGTAACCTTTGCGACTTAATGTAATTTTCGTTTCTTAGAAGTTTTTCAATTTCATTATTTATTCATCTTTGAAAAGTTTCTGCATCAAAATTTTTTACTAGGCAATATGGACTCATGGGGCTTTGATAATTAGTATGTAAATATATTTTTAAACGGCCATATCTCAGGCTCTATAAATGATAAAAACTTGAAATTTGTTACGTTTTAAAGATGTTTGAACTTTTTAAAATCGTTTAAACAATTAAGATTGTTGATATTTAAGTATTAATATTAACCGTTCAATTAAAAAAAAAATAGTTCTACAAATGTATAGGTAAAACTTTAATATTTTTTATTTTATTTAAATTCAATATTAAATTAAAATGAGAAAAACATTTTTTTTAGGATGGCATTATATTTTTAATTTTTTAAACTTTTTTTCTTCCTTAAAACACATAAAGTATATGCGTACTATATATCCGATGTATGAATTTTCAAAGAATACACTAAGAAAATTTTTATATATTATTTTTGATTTCGATTTGTAATATAATTCTACGTAAAATCCAAAAACTTTAGGACGTAATTGTACTTTCTACTATTTTTTAAAAATTAATTTATCCTTCATCACATACCAAACACCTACACACGATTTTTCAGTACACAAAAAAAAATAAGAAGAATATATTATGAAAATAATTATTTTTTATTTTTGATTCAAATTAACCAATAATTTCTGCATGAAAAATAAATATTTTCAGTGTGGTATTATTTTTAGAAGTAGTTAAAATAATTAATTTGTTAGGCGCCTTACACGTCACTCATACGCACCACTATACAAGTAAATAAATCCTTCACAAAAAATGACACTAAAATTTTTAATTTTTATTTCTGAAATGAATTTAGCATTAATTTTTATATAAAAATGAAACAATCAATTTTGTAAGGAAATATTTTTTTTGTAGATAAAGTGATGTGTAAAATTTGTAAAAAAAAATATTAACTAGGTATAATAAAAGACATCTTCAAACTAATCAAAGTAAAAAATACAAGTTATCTCTTCTTATTTTTAGAAAATTTTGAAATAACTGTAATATTCGGTTCCTGTTTAAACGTTCTAACTTATGGTATATAGTGTACCAAATTTTAAATAAAGAAATGTGTACATACATATATGTAAATCTCAAACAATGTGAATTTATAATTCTCATGGGGTTTATTTATTTCTTTCAATAAGATCATTGCAATATGTTCAATTTGTTTTAGGCTTGTGCCAGTAGCCTTTTCGCTGCGATGTAGTTAATGTTTGTATATACAAAATTTAGAATGGACACGATTTGTTCTTATGAATTAACATTATATCGTTATTTTTATTAATTTTATAGATAATTATATTTTTGTGCTTTAGGTCCAAATTATGGTCAGTGTGGCCACATCCCTGGAAAATATAATGCTATAAGGCCTTTGAAAAGTCCTAAAAAAAAATGCTAAAAAAAATGGTAAAAAAAAAATGGTAAAAAAAAGACTATGATGTTTTAAACACCAAATAAGAACATAATTAATAATATTTTATTTCTTTACAGTACATTACATTATCAAAAATTTAAAAAGAAGAATTTCTATGTAAAATTGATTGATATTCAAATTGATATCGTATAATACTTTTTAATCTTGAACTGAGTTTCGTAAAGCATTATTTTCGTTACTGATTTTTTTTATAAGATTGAGAGGTATTTCAAAGTTATCGTAACATTTATTTTGCAATTTTAAGCCGCAACGTATGTAAAGAATAGAAATCATTGCTCGATAAGGATTCTGTTTCTAAATTTAGTCTTTACTAAATTCATTGCACTAAACACACGTTCAACCTCCGCATTACTAAAAGGTAACACTAAATATTTCATGACAAACGTCACCAATTCATTAAAAAGATTTTCATATATTGCATTCTTGTATTCAAGCACACAAATCCAAAAATCGATGGTTTGGTTTATATTATTTCAAGTATGAAATGTTAATTTTTGACGCTTAAGTCATATATTGGTGATTTCCTCATCACTCATCCTTATATTATCCTCTTGAAAAGTGTCAAATATGTAACTTTTATTACTTTTTAAACTATTTTCTAAATAATGCCAAAAAATTTCTTACTGAAATGCTAAATAAAATGCTAAAATCAAATTTTGCAGCTATTTCACAAAAAATAATGCTACATCTAGCAACAAAAGTTCTAAAACGGCAACTCTGATTATGGTATAAGAATATAATAAATAAAAATAAATATGTAAACGCTGAACGTATGCAATCAGCGCAAACATTATAAAGTGTGGTGACCAGTGTACCAAAGTATAATTAAAGAAATAATTTATAATTGTTTAGAATATAATATGAGAATTTTATAATTGTATCATGGGCACGGTTGCCACTTGAAAATTTTTTTCTGTACCAAAATTGGTTTAAAAAGGTACCATTTCTGTAAAAAAAGGTCCAAAAATTGTTTGGACCTTTTTGTTTTTTCGTTCTGTGTTTTTATAGTGTTATAAATGAACAAAATATAAAATAGTGCAAAGTTGCATTTATAAAAAAAATTAATTGGAAATATCCACAATAAAGTAGGGTCGTCAAAAATGTACCATTTTTTGAATATGAGTACCAAACGAAAAAAAAAGTACCAATTTTGGTACTAAAGTACCATAAGTGGCAACCGTGATCATGGGGTATATTACTTATTTTGAATGAGATGTTTGCAATTTATTGAATTCATTTTAGGATAACGCCAGTAGCCATAGAACTGCATTTCAGTATATGTACCATGTATGGGGGACTTGGCATGCATAGAATATATATTCCATTTCTGAATGATAAGCATTATTTCCAAATATTTATGACTTTAAGTAATTATGTTTTTATATTTAAAAGTGAAATATATGGTGTTAGGATCTTGAATGATGAAAATCACTTACATGCAAGGACATGTAACTGTTCTTGTTATATATTACTCATATATCTTTTATTATTCCAGGCCCAAATAATTCATACATTCTGCTTGTATTTTAGAAATAGTACAAAAATTATTTTTCTTGTTTTAAGAAACGAAAAACTAAACAAAAAAAATATGACATTTTCTATATCATTTAGATATTCTAAACAAGGCATAACAGTTAGTAACATACATTCAGTCAGAAAAACCATTGAATTATAAAACATGATTATCAGTATAAATTTTTAATTAATCATTTTTAGATTTTTTAAGTAGTTCTTTATTATTATGTTCAAATGTACTAATTTTCAAAAAATTTTTTTATCTTCACTTAAAATCCTTAAATGTAATAGGTGTAAAAAATTTAAAATTTTGAAAATAAATTTTTTTATTTATTATATATTTATTTTTGTACAGATTAATGTAAGAATATATATTCATAAATTCCAAAACTATATACTCAATTGGCATTTTTAATTTTAAACTGCCAAAAAAAAAAAAACAAATAATCTTGCAGATACACGTACTATATACTATATGTCGAACTCCAGCGAAGGTAGTTTTAATTTGACATTCATGGGACTTAAGACACAGATTGAGAACTGTGTCGAGTTAATAGCGCACAAGAGTCAACCTCAGGCACATATGAAGACACACAGATGCATACGTTGTCTTATATGGTATTCTTATACGTTCGTATGAGAAGCCACTTATAA
This sequence comes from Teleopsis dalmanni, assembly GCF_002237135.1. NCBI lineage: Eukaryota > Metazoa > Arthropoda > Insecta > Diptera > Diopsidae > Teleopsis > Teleopsis dalmanni. The sequence goes on from NC_051846.1 coordinate 49,156,301, forward strand.
TGAAAAAGTTGAACCCATTGAAAGTCGTTAAATTGGCACATTAAGAGAATTCTGTGCAGAATGTTGAGTTTTAATTAAAAATAAGGTAAGCGCCATAAGTGCATGTGTAAGACAAAAACCCCGTAAGACATTCTTCAACGTGTAAACACAGTCACTCTCTGCAGCACATTCCTTAAGCAACAATTTAAGTATAAAATAAACATTCGCAATGCTTTTTTTTGTGCATTATTGTAAACTTGTGTACTAGAATAAAAATTTGCATTTGCATGTTGACAAGGCATTGGATCCGACATAATGCGATATAACGTAACATAACGACGTAACGTAGCGCCAGGCAATGCTGTGTAATGCAATGTTGTAATGTAATGTGAGGTAATGACATTTTTGCTTTAACTGCTCAAGTTTGGCACTATTTCTCCTGCGCTGTTGCGTTTTCTAGTGCGCTGAAGTTTCGAGTGCCGTTGGAGTTTGAGTTCATAATTTATGCCATTTTAAAGTGCTCCATCATCAACTTTGGTTTAAGTGGGGAACAACAAGTCGAAAGTAAGTCAACAAATGCTTACAGAAGTCAAGCATATTGCATTTGCGTTTGCATTTGTTTGCTCGAACAATTTATTTCACTAGGTTGTTTGAATCTGCATCCGATTCTGAAACTGCATCTACGTCTGAATCAATTCAATCCATTTTAAAGGGTGCAATGTGCATGAAGAGAAAAATACAATGGCGACATTTCATTTGCTTATTCGACAAGAATTACAGTTTTCTACTTTTAACTGTAAAAGGCAATTTATAAATAATGGATTCTATACAATAACGCCGACAAGCAACTTTAATAAAATGGAAAATTGTAACGAAGTAAATTTAAATTAAATGATTTATTATTTTTAAGTTTATAACAAATTTAATGCTATTGTATATTGCATTTTTAAATAGTAAATTATCAAAGTCGTTATAAAAAATTTGTTAAAGAATAATAAATAAAATACTATTAAGGTCATTGTCAAAGCGATTAAATACTACATTATACGAGAGAAATATTATATTTTCGTTTTGTTCATTTAAAGATGTAGTTTGGAGACGTTTTCCGAAAACCAGATGACAGCACACTTAAATCAATTTTTAAAAAAATCCAGTGCAAAGAACTTAGATATTGCCTAGAACCTAGATATTACTAGAATTATAATATCAAAGCCACCAACCGAGTATATTGAAAACAACTGTGACTAAAAATTTGATCTATACTAGGTTAGGATTTAGCTAAGATTTTTTGAATTTAGTAAAGGGAACTAACTTTATATTCAATTTCGTTACTTATTTTAGATTTAGCTTGCTGAAGTTTAACTTGTCGATTAACTGGGCTCGAATATCATGGCTGTTTCGCAACCAATTAATCATCCTGGATATATAAAAAAATCAGCAGTATGGGTTCCTAAAATTTAAAGTTAAGCTGAAAAATCCATTATGTGAATTTAGACTTAATAGTTTTTTTAAATATTTTAAAACCGATGTTTCAGCATACTTATTAAAATTGTGATATGTGATGAGATTGGTTCTGGAAAAAAGACCCAAAACAAAGCAACTGTTGATGTTATGAAGCTTAACTTAAAAGATTTTAATTAACCTAATAAATACTGATAACAAAATTAGCAACAACAGTAATGATATCAATGTACTTCAAAAAAAGTTGTTGCTGTTATTCATCTGAGGACTGAACACACGATAACTGCTTAATGATACACTAAAAATTGTTTACCGTAAGTTTTGGAAAAACGAGAAAAAAAGGAACTCAGTCGATGTTTTCTGCATCACTATAACGCCTCGGTTGTTACTATTTAAAAATAAATTGTTTCATTGTGCTCTTCGAAATTGAAGGATTTGTCCAACATCATATTATCCGCGTACCTGAAGTCAAGAGATTTCTGGTTGTTTCCAAAAATAAAAAAAAAATTCAAGAGGTTGGGTCTTTAATAATAAGAAGAAGACAATGCACTACAATAAGTCTGGAAGTTAAAACCTAAAGAATGCGATTTTGAGGTTTGTTTTAGAGAGTGGATCTACTCGCTCATATTATATACTCTATAATCATATTAAAGTATTGTGAACCACATAGATAATGCTTTGTCGTGCATCTCTTTCTTTTTGCTATTTAAAATATAATTTTTTGCTGAAGTTTTTTTCAACATTCTAGTTTCGAAAATTAATTTTTTATTTAAAATTTTATTTAAATTCTTTATGACGACTTTATTATATAGTTAAGAATTTGTTGAACTTTTCGAAAATGGTGCATTTTCTTGAATATTTAGTTTAATAAGTAGATATGATACGTAATACAAAGGTTTTAGGCCTACAATTTTTACGCAATAATAAGTATTGAGATTATCATTGCATCACTAATGTGTATATAACTCTTGTAGAGTTGTGTATTTGGTTTTTGGATTATGATACGATTTACTTATCCAATTAAAGCTATTGACAGATATAATATATAATGTTAGCAATTTAAAAGCGCATTTTATAAATCACGCGAAAGCAAATTGAAATATGTATTTCGTATGGGTCTCCTTAATGTGTTTATCTTATAACAATTCATTGTCTGTTAGTTATACATGCTTTTCTCTCATTTCTTAAAATTATATTCGAATATTTTCAAATACCATTTATATTACTAACAACATAAAACAAATTTAATTCTAATTAAGCCATTTTATTATTTAGTTCTTCTTAACTTCAGTCTGCTTAAGTATGGTAAGAGGAGAGCAACTTGTATAGCAACAAAACCAAAATAAAGTTAATTTCCACAGCCACACAAGTGTGCACAAACCAGAACTTGAAAGGAGTAACTTTTCGGCTATGCTTTAGTATGTTCATCTGCCATTGCTGTTATCAATTAACCAAGCTTCCTACCCACTAAGCCTTAATACAACACAGCTTTATATAATTAACTATATAATGAAACTTATTAAACGGATAATACTTTGAATAAATAATAACAGAATATCAAGAATATTAAAAAATTAGGCAGGAATTAAATAAGGCGCTAACTGTAAACAAGGAGCAACTTCAACAAATTCGACTGAACTTTGCTGAACTAATTATGCATATTTAAGTGGGCTGATATGTGTGGGTGTCTATGTGTGGGCGTACTCAGTTTAATTCTTTGATAGTTACTAACTTTGGCAAAATTGCTTCCACTCTATGCCAGCAACAAGTGCCTTAATGTTGGTTTTTATAAGTTTAAAAAACAAATTAGATTTGGTTTTGTATTTAAACTGAATTAAGAAAACTGCTTACGTGAAACTTATTTCTTAAGGAAACCAATAAACTTGAATTAAATAAAAACACACAAGTTACTTATAAGAGTAATTATATTTTAATGTTATTAAATTGTTGTGAAAACTAATGTAATGTATAGGTTATTACAAAAAACATTTTTTTATATATTATTTCAATTAATTGATTTATTGGGTGACTATACAGCTACTTCGAGTATTATCAAATACACATCATTAGTGGTCTTGGAATTATTTTTTATATTTAATTATTCGGAAATAATTTTTTGAGACTACAATTACCAGGGGCTGATGGATCCAAAACGCTTCAAGGTGTTGGAGTAGAAATAGTCGGATGCAGAATACACAAATCAATTACAAGAAGTACAGTCTCCACAATAAGTACAGACGGAACTCTATGCTATAATAGAGACTATAGAGTTCTTATCCAAAAGAGGATTTAAGAGAGTTAAAATTTATATACTCTCAGACAGGCAATCACTTCTCAAAAATCTTAACAGCTACTCATTTACATCGAAAGTCCTTGAAGAGTGTAACAATGCACTGAATCAACTGGCCACCCACATCCTGGTGTATCTGATTTGGGTACCCGAACATAAAGGACACGAAGGCAACGAAAAGTCGGACCTTTATGCCAAAAAAGGGACAAAAGAACCATTCATTGTTCCAACTCCCTTCTTTGGCTTCAATAAAATAGACATGACAGGAGATCAAAAAATGGATCCAACAAAGTATCAACGAATATTGGAATGGTATAAAAAATTCTTGAATATTGATACTAAAAGAACAAATACCGCTCTCAGCCTAAACAAGAAAAGTCTAAACTCACTCTCTGGTGCACTAACAGGCCACGCTGCAGGTAATAAACACTTACACAAAATAGGTATATCCGACACTAATATTTGCAGATCCTGCTGTGATGAGGAAGAGTTCATGGAACATCTGATTACCAACTGTGATGCACTAGGCCACAGAAGAAACAAAATTTTAGGTGCATATCAACTAGGGGATGAAGACCTTCAAAAGCTTCCTTCGAAGGAACTTGGTTCGATTCCTCGAGATACTAAATATCTAAATACAAATGTGTGTACAATAGACCAAACTGGTCACAGTGCATAGGGGTTTTAGCTTAACCCAAAACCGTTCATTAGCAGAATCACAATCATTTCTATTAAGTAAAATTGTCACAACCGTCATAACTAACATTAAAATACAATTTAAAAAGCAATATATGAAATTTTATTAAATATTATTTAATTCTTTAATTATTTTACAAAGAAGTTGCTGATCTTCTTCTTCTTCTTGTTCTTGAGTTAGTGCTATTACGCACTTTTACTCTATAATGGCTGGGGGTTTATCACTACCGCACTCTAGGCTTTAACTAGGCTAATAGAATTTACTCAAAATTTTTATTAAATAATTTAAAGCTCGAATTACAGTTTAAGTCTTCACTGATACTTCTTCTCAAACATGTCAATGAATCTCTGTATGTTAATGCTGCAGTTTGGAACAGTCTGTCTCATTACCACATATTCTTTTAATTTATGTGTACAAATCTCTGCACATTAAAGTCATAAAATCATAGAAAATATTTAATTTTGTGTATTTAACAAAAATTTAGATTTTTCATACTCATACACATATTTATGCCTGCAAGGATGAAACCACATTTAAATTTGAGTAACATTGTATGTTAAGTAACACAAAAATCCAATCAACATTTCTACGGCTTCGTTTACTCAGCACAACTCCCTGGTTACACAGTGGCCCATTTCCTTCAAACAAAGCGTGAAACGTAAACCACTCGAAGTACTTGATGTGTAGCAAATAATAGTGCACTTTGATGAATACTTGTACTTACGGTTCTATATTTCGAAATCGCAATTTTCATTTATTGCTCTGTATCGAGTTGAAATTAACCCATGAAGTATTTCAGAAAAAAAGAGAAAAATTCAAACTCATTTTGATGCCAATGTTTTGTAAAAGGGATAAATTGGAACACGTACAATAGCTGGAGAAAAATGTGATTTTCAGGAATGTAGTTTAATATAAATTTGTTATATGAAATTCTTATTTGATTATGGTTGCAATATTGCTATTTTTATCAAATTTCAGATTTTGTAGTTGGAATGCAGTTATTAATATTTTCATTTTAAACGTAAAGAATAGTGTTTGTATTTAAATTTTTGTAAAGAAAAATATTTTGACACGATATGCTGAGGTAAGGATTTGAATTCAATGTAACTCCCCAGTGTTAGTAGCTAACAACCAAAGTTTTGTGCAATTAAATAAAGGCACCACTTATTAAACTTAACTCTGTTATGCATTTACTGCTTATTAAAGATTAATTTTCATCAAGACAATACTTTACAAATGAAATACTTAAGACCAAAAAAATTTATTTCTTTGAAATACCATATATATATTAAACTAGCGCAGATTTTGTGTATAACTCACGAAATTTATTGCATTCGTCAATCGGTGAATATCCTTATTGAATTAAATTCATTTCTATGATGAAGTATATTTCTTCATATATGCAGGCAGTCATTTGCAAGAGTATATATAATATATATAGGTACATATAGATAGATAGATATGTATACATATAAGCAAAAGCCAGAGTGTCATCTAAACGCATTAAAGAAGTAAAAAAATTAAAATAGCGTAAACGCACCAATAAAAAAAAAGAAAGAAAAATTTAGTATTTCACTACTACACAACAAAAATTCTTTTTATATTATTTTAAATAATTAAATTTTTTGACTGACCCTATAGTTGTTTCGAGTATTAATAATAATAATAATAATTTTTGTGAGAAAAATCATTATAAGCATTAGCAATGTCAAAAAAATATATACATACAGTGGTATTCACATCCGATATAAAAATCGAGCAGATATTTCTTCCACATTTAAAAATATAAAATAAAATATATTAATGGTAATAAATATTAATCACTATTAAATAGAAATAATTTTCTTTATATAGTTTTTTTTTTCAAACAATTTGAAGCATAATTTGCTGCATAGAAGTACTATTTTTAAATATAACTGAATAAACATATTACGCAAACAATAAATGAAACATTTCACTTATATACATATATGATTATTTATATTCAAATTCAGCAATCACAATGCAACAGCAATATATCAACTATATTATTTATTTAGCTTTAAATATACTGACTCACTAAACGGCCTACGACATATTTTCTAGGTAGAAGAAGTTTGTTCTTTTTCTGCATAGTTAAATTTAGCCAAGAAGTATGCAGAAGATCTAAATTTAGAAAACATGAATAGTTGGATTGATTGGCAGCAGCGCATTCTCCTAAAACAGGATCAAGCTGATAGAGATCGATTTGTTTATAAGGTCAAAACAAGCCATTCCAGATAAAAATTCAGAGAATTAACTTACAACATAGGAACATCGAATTATTTTATTGATAAATATAAAATGGAAATTATTCGTACAATTTTCAAATTTCGTACCGAAATCATCAAATTCAATTATTTATCCTATATAAGTGCTGACCTAACGGTTTGTACCATATGCTAAAAACAGAAAACGAAAAACGTTAATCACTTTATATCAATCTGCCCAATTTTAAAGGAAATTAGATAATAAGTATTTTGAAAAAACGATCTTAACGAAATTGCACAGTGTCCTTAATGGAATTGACTGGCTGCATTTGTGTACCTAGCTTAACCAAGTCTTAAAATATAGGCAATAAATTATAGATGAAAGCTTTTAACCGCAATTAATATTTACCGCAAATAATATTTACTAATTATGATATCAAACTCGCAACGAGATTAGAACGATAAAATGAATAGGCAATCGCTAGATAAAGCTGACGACATTAGTTAATAGCTTTAATTATATAATGTATAATGTATGGATAATTAATTTCTGTTTTTAATATTTTAATATAGAATACTACTACTGAATACTACTGGTACTTATATTTTAATTAAAATATTAAAATAATTCAATATTTGAAATGAAAAGCGTAAGGATTATAAAAAAACCCACTATGACAGCTCACAAACAATACGCTAGATAAGACATAAGGTAAGATAAGATAGATAAATCTTATAACCACTTTGCATTAAGTAAATCATCAGTATATTGATAGATACTGAAATTATCTTAAATAACATTCGAACGTTTTAACTCATGTATTAATGAAGCAATGTTATGGCGTTTTTGTTTGGTAAACCTGGGGTAAATTTTTCAATCCAAATGCTCTTTTAGCGCACTTTAAATGCAATTTTATTTTCGATTGGTAAATCTGGAGTATTTTATATGATTTGACAGATAAAGTGTGATTTGATTCGATATATATTCGATATATAAATGTCTACTCACACTACTACAAAAATGTTAGATTACTTTAAAAATGTTTGATTGGGCAACAAAATTTAACAGATCGTAAGTAAATCTAGATGGAATCCAGATATATACCCATCGAAAACGTCAATAGAGAACATGATCATTTAACAGATGTTGACAAATATACCTTGCTATAACAGTTTTAAGTAGATTACTTTACAAAAGTTTGATTGGGCAACAAAATTTAACAGATCGTGAGTAAATCTAGATTGAAATCAGATTTATGCATCGAAAATGCCATTAGAGAATACGATCATTTAACAGATGTTGACAAGTATACCTTGGTATAAAAGTTTTAAATGACAGGATATATGCAATGCATTACAGTTATAAGAATGTTGCAAAGGTTAGATCCTCTTCGTTGGAGGAACTTTATTTTAAAGAATTAATATTAATTGTCTTCATTGAATGGAAAATTGTTCATGCAGTCAATATTTTTCATTTATCTTATAGGACGTTACAAAATTTTTATCCCGGTTTTTTTGTTTTTAAATATTTTTTATATAATTTTATTAACATGTTTTTAAATTTCAGTTGCTTAATCAATGACGGTTATGATTGCTGTTTAAGCGGTTTTTAAATAATGTTATATGGAAGCATGAAGTAATTCTGTTTTTCTGCCAGTATGTGATGTTTCCGTTATACCGTATGTTGCGTTATAAAATGCTTCCATACCACTGGGAATAATCTTAACTGACGATGTATGCATGAAGTGATGGCTTCATTGTCATTCCGTTTCCTACGTTGATTCGAAGATTTATGGTATATGTTTTATTGCAGTTGAAAAAATGTTTTAATGTTTTTATGAAATAATTTTATATCTTCAATTTTTGCGGAAAATTGTGTCGAAGTTGATTGTAAAAAGTTAAAATGCCGTAGTGAAGTGTAATAATATTTCCGCACTTATCGTTTGCCTTAATTCATACCCAATCAATGCACAAATTTTTTATTACAACCGCACTACACTGCACTCCATGTTCTCAATCGTGTGAAAAATATATGACAATCGGTAAACCTATTATTTATAGTAATATTTTCATATCGAAACTCAGGAAAAACCGCAGTACCACAGTACCGCAGTGCTGCAGTACCGCAACTACAAATTAAAGTTATCAAGTAAAGTGCCATGTTCGGTATTGAAATTGCATGCGTGAAGTTGGCTTTTATTCGGTATGTAAGGATACACTTTTTTTGGTTCTGTGGGTGGAAAGTCGTTATGGCGTCATTTTTCAAAAACAAAAATGAAAATTATTTTATGCTTTTAGTAGTTTTCGGCACTCGGCACTCAGTATTTGTTATTTGCTGGAGTGAACGCAAGTAGGTCAGTTGCTGGAACTGCTGTTGGCATATTAACCCTTTATCTTGGCTAACTGCGGTTGGAGGAAGCCTTTTGCCGTGTGAATTGTTGAAACCGAAATTGCAAAAGTTACTCCTCCATTAACAGTTTTTGCAGCATTTGAGTTGTCATTTCTAAGTTAAATTTATTAAATTATGTAAATTGAAAATATAAAATCAGAAAAAAGTGACTTTAAAAGAAAAACTGAAAGTTGCATTTTGCATTAGAAAAACTAAATGTGGCACAAATTTTTGTGGTTGGTTTCTGTGACTTCAAACTGAAAATTACACTTAGAAAAACTTTCTACTTGCAATTTGTGTTTCATTTTATTTTTATGTAATTAAAATAACTCCTTTTCATTTTATACTTTTTTCAGATTTATATCTGTTATATCTTTTTTTTTTATTTGTTAACATAAATTGGCTTAGAAAATTTAATTAATGAGTGCAGTAGCTACTTTATCTTTTTTTAGTGCGGAAGTGTAACTTTTTATGATGACAGCAAATCTAGTCACTCACTTACACTTGTTATCCTTTTGGAAAGCACTTATGAGAGTTACACTAAAGTGCAGTATAGTGTTGTGGTATTCTTTTATAATGTACATTTCAGATGCAAGGCACTCTTGTTTTATGCTATACTCGTATTTTATTTAAGGTTTTGTGTTTTTATATATACTCGTCTATATTTTATTTCATTACATTTTTATATGCAATCTTAACTTCATGCAATATTGCTTACAGCCGTACACTTAAAAATGGAAGCTGGTTTGGTCTCACAGACGGTTATCTATGACGGGAAGTAGCTGCCAACATGACTTTTTTTCACTTCCTGATTCGTTTTAACGCTCTTTTGAATGTTCGTTTTACTGAGCTTGGAAAGGCGTTTATTCACACGATTCCTTTTCATGGTTGCGAGCTATACTTGGGCACAAAGGATCTTAAGTTTGCTTCACGTTCCTTGTTATTTTGTTTTATTTCATTTTTCATTTTTTTATTGTGACTTTTGCGGTTTTATTTTAATAAAACGTAGCTAAAGTAAGCCTACACATAGTACTGATTCGACCGGAAAATTATTTTAAGACTTCAACTGTTATTTCGCTTTATTTTTTGCTTGGCAAGGATTAAAGATTTAAGCTTCTTACTTTTCAGTTTGTTAAGTACATTTTTTCAAAATCAAAAAAGACCGAAATTAAAATCTAAGCAATTCTAAATATGAAAGAAAGAAGTGTAGAAAAATGAAAATAATTTATTATTATACGAAAATAGATTATTTTTAAACGAAAAAGTTAATAGTTAAGCATCAAATCGAAAGCAGATACAGGAGAAATGAAAAAAATATATTTTTAAAGTATATTTAATATATAAATACTAAATTTTTAACCAAAGTACACTTCAACTAACGAATATGCAGTAATTATAAGTGCTTTCGACGGCTGTTAAATGTGGTAAAAAACGGCATGTTGCTCGCTTAAAGTTGCTAATTTGTACGCAAAACAACAACACTACTTTCTCTATTTAAGCACTTAGTTGTGAAGTATCAAATCAATAAGCGATCTATTGTGAAACTTCGTTGAAAATATCAAAAAATATTCCAGTCATCTATAAAAGTTTGTAAACAAAATTAAAAAATTTCACAAATTTGAAAATTGAGTAAATGAAAAATTGTAAAAATATGCAAATTTTTGGAAAATAAATATTTTGAAAATATGTGTATAAATATATACAAAAATTTATACAAGTATATGAAGAAATTATAATTGAAAAACGCTTTAAATTTTTTAAGTTGTTAGTTGCTATGTAGTTAATACTTATTAAGGCATAAATATTCAAAACTATTATTAATTTTGTTGTAAACGAACATTTTAAAATTTTCTGCATTCTGAACATTACTTTTAGTTCATTTCACAATTTAATTTTCAATTTTACATTAATTATTTACTTTTAAAAATAATGCAGTTTTCTAGCATTATGTGCACATATGCCATATTTGCTCTCTGCGAAAACATAACATTTGACAGATTGCAACAGTGATGCCAGTATTACCCATAGCGCCTATAATAAGCAACTTGTTGTTTTTTTTGCCACACTTAAAAGCTACCGTAAGCACCTTATATAGGCGCCACCTTATAATATAAGAGCCCCAGAAATTGATTCAATTTTTGATTGATTCTAAATTTACTATTGAACTATTATTGAAATAGTTCGGCAATAAACGACGTACTCATATACAAAGATCACATGTTAATATTGGGCCAAACTTCCATAACTCGAAGTACCATTTTGCAAAGAAAAGATCCGGCTTATGGAGACTTCGAGTTAAAGAATTTTTTGTAATTGTATTTAATTTGCTCTCTAAATCCTGTTGCACTCTATTTAGTTCGAGTTATAGTTAACTCGAATTAAAGAAGTTCCAGTTATGGAAGTTTAACTGCATAAAAGCTTAAAGTAGTGAAAAAAGCCAGCTTAAAGATTCAACGATAAATTATATTTGTTAACAGATGCTGTTTAAGTTTAAGTAAATAAATAAAATAAAGTAAAGTGAGCTTGTCTTGACAAATATCATGATCTACAAGTTTCTTATCATGTTTGGGAAAAGGAAAAAAAAAACTTTGGAGATATATTCTCCTGAATGCGAATAAAGAGTATAGAATCAAATGAAACGATGAGCTGTGTTAAGTATACCGCGACGTTAATATAATTAAGCGTAGTAAACGTATTCAATTGCTTTTCCAACGACTTCGTCGTATTGTACGAATACATGAAAATGGTTCACCTAGAAAGTTATTTTTTTGATATTCATCGGTAAAAAATGCGTTGAGGATGTTAGCTTCTTTAGTGAAAGGTACTTGGTATACTAACTGGTAGTAGCAATCCGTTGAGCTGGTTAGTTGTAAACGGTTACTTGAGGCAATCGAAGAACACGTACGTGTGCAAATGCCAACTTAGTAAGTAGGTATTGCCACAGATAAACAAATTATCATATATAATATTGTGTTTATTTTGATAAGGTTATATGAGATAAACACTCATCGCCACTAAGTTGAGTTTCTTAATTTAATAATGATTTCTTACATTTTACTTCAAGACAAAAATTTTGAAATCCACTATTAAGTTTTTGCTTGGTAATTAATGAAAGAATATTAATCACAAAAAAAAGTTTGTAGAAATAGTGATACTATGAAAACTAAAGTCGTTTAAGACAAAAATTTTAAAATCCACTATTAATTTCTTGCTTGGTTATTAATGAAAGGATATAAGTTAAAAAAAGTCTGTTATTTGTGTGCAAGATTTTGTGGTTTACATTAAAAAGAAAATGTAATTAGGGGATTTTTTTAGTCGGTTTAATAAAAAAAATATTTAACAACACATTTTGTTTAAATAATTTTCAACTTTAAAATTTTACTTATTTTAAGTGAGATTTTAAATTTGCAATTGCTGTAGCCGGAAGTAAGAAGCTGATATCACGATATAAAAGGATTTATGTTTTCTCAATTGGGAATATAATCAACTAAGATGACCTCATTACATCCATGGTAAAGCTATGTGAGAGTATAATAAAATACAGCAACAACAATGGATACATTATATTCCAAAAGGCAGCAAAAATCGCTTCAGCTGCTCGCGTAAAGAGTATGAAATATCAACAACAATACCAAAAGTGGCAGCACTGTAATATCAGCATCAGGACCAAATGCAGCGGCAGCGGCAACGGCAGCAGCAGCTTTATTTTTTAGCTACTTGCAATTCTCATAAGGAACGCTACGATAATGGTAAGGTAAGTTAGGGAAAGGAAAGGTTAGTTGTTATTTTAGTACGTGAGTTGGCTTTCATTTTATTTTTATTTCCAGTACAATTTATGTCAACAATGATTTAGGAGTTTTTTGTCCCGCCATTTCCTTTGGAGCCTTTTCCCTACGTTTTTCTTCTATTTTTATTTTGCTGATTTGCTTTTTTACTGCTAATGTTTTTGTGTGATTTTTTCTTCTCGGTATTAGTCATGAATACAAATTAATGTGTTTGTTGTGTGTTTTTTGTGTGTATTTTTTGTGTCATTGTACCTGTTGTTGTGTCTCTGTATTGCGGGCTAAGCTCTTAAGTCGACACAAACGAAAAAATATTTTTATTTATGAAAGCGTTATTATTTTAAGTGAAACTTTTTAATTATTTTAAGTGATTAAAGCAATATATTTTTTAATTTAATGCAAAATAATTCTAAATGTAATTTTAAATGTCTTACTTAACAAAGTATAAAATTATTGTTGCCATTTTTTATGAATATTTTTCTGCCAAATTCGTTATTTAAAATGTTCTTTTTTTTGCATTTGGTCGTTTATTATTCTTATAAAATCCTTTTCTTTCCTTTTTTACTGCATTGCTGTGTTATCCTGTAAATATAGTATTATTTCAATTTGGGACCTTTTTTATGAGTTCCATATCATAAAGCATCCTTTATTTTGTATTTGATCCCACATATTTTTTTGATTTATGTTGCACATTAGGTGCTCATGTTTATTGCTTCTGTCCATTGTCGTAAAGTTTCCTTCGTGTTTTTGAACCAGTGATTTATGTCTTTTATCTTTGGCTGACTGGGTTTAATTGAAGCATATGCAGAAGAAGTCAACTTGCTTTTCCAAACATTCATAAATTGTTTAAAATGGATCTTTTGTCGAAATTTAGTCAAATGTAATAGCAAATGAGTGATATATGTTATGAGAAAGATTTCATTGATTAATTAAGATATATTAAACGAGAAGGATTAGAAAAATTGAACGTATCAATGAGTGTTTGTTTACAAATAACATAGATTTGTTATTCCGTGCTCCGTATAAAAGATTACTTACTTAATTATATGTTCGAAAGACATTTCAATAAGTCTACATAACTGAAACATTTTTCTCTATATTTATTTTACTAATTATACTGCTATTGGACTTTCAAGTAGTACAGAAGCCAATCAGATTGATCTGAATGCATCGTTTAAAATTTCAATGCACTATCCTTTAAAGTTTAAACAGTTTTCAAATGAACAAAGATATTAATTATGAATGTTATGTCCTATATTAAGGAATCTATTCCGAATAGAAAAAGGTAGTAATAATGAGAAAATTTTCAAATCCAAAAAAAATTTATTTTAATTAGGTTAATTCTAAGGCAGACCATAAAGCTATATTCATAAGCTTTTCATTGCACCATATTCATTATAGAAATCTGTTGGTTTAATTGTCCATATATAATGTTTGGAAACACCAAGTGTTAGGATTTGAACCCTGTCAATACTTAATTTGCTATAATCTTCTCACTTCTACCACTTTTTTTCTATTCCGAATAGATTTTTTGTCAAGAGATAAAAAATACTTAATTAAAGTAGTTTTTTGAAGTGGAAAATAAAAACTTTAGTGGAAAATAAAACTCTAAATGGTACTTCCCTAGATAACTTTATATTATGTAAGTGAATAAATTTTTTGTTAGTTTGTTTTTATTTAGTTATATACATATTTTTTATATGAATCTTATATCTAAGTTATAGTTTTTCTTTACTAAAGATTTTATTTTTTCATTTAGTAGTGGATTTTTATGAAATTTATTTTAAGGGAAGCCTGTATTTAAAATTTAGAGTATAAATCAAATATAAGTTATATTTTTCAATTCAATATTTAGTATGTAAAAAAAAGTATTGCAATATTAATATAACGAATAAAAACAAGACCTTTTTGCAATAACAGAGAAACCGAGTTAAAAAATTGCTATAACAAAGTTTAAGAAAATAATAAAAATAACAGCAACCCACGCAATATATTCTTGTTTGCTATGAATGAGATAAAAGATGTAGGTGATGGTGCATTGAAAAGCTTTAAAAAAGTGATGGAAAATATTTGAAGAGGTTAGTATATAGCCTGAGTTCGAATAAAATG
>NC_051846.1:49171335-49187591 GCF_002237135.1 Teleopsis dalmanni
CTTGACCTTTTAGGCTTTCGCCTACAAGTTTTGGGTTTTGAATTTTTTGTAATTTGCTTTGAATAAATAAACTTAAAATAAAGTCAAGCGAAAACAAGGCTATTCACTTTAGTTACATAATAAAATGTTAAGCTTCTCATTAAAGACCTAAAATCAAATGGCCTTTCAATTAATTCAGTGTTACAAAATGGTTTTACCCAAGGTTATTTTTTAATTGGCGAATGCAGCACTTAAATAAAAAGCTTTTTCTTATGAATGCTACTGGGTCATTACAGGCATTTTTTAATTGTTCAAATACATAAAATTTTAAACATTTCTTATTTCTTATTTTAATTCAATGCTATATTGGTGATGGTTATTGTCATCCACATATTACGGGTACAATCCTAACAAACATGGTATAAATTAATGTGTTATTCACTATGTTCACTATATTCTATACTCCGTAGCGTTTATTTTAAGCTTGACTAATAACTGACTTGAATCAATTCGTATAGTCCAAGTTAGTAGTAAAAACGTGTAGCATCTACAGGAACTGTTGCTCATGTGGTTTCCCACGAGAAATACGATCGTCGGTAATGCACGTTGCATCTGCAACAAGTATGGGCAATGATTATAGTAAAACCTACTTATTTTGCATAATTTGAATTCCATTGTCGACGGCTACAACTATAACTAAATTAATATTAAGTATTTATGATATTAAGTGTCAGCAACATTAATTTATATATTGTTACATCAACGGATCCTTATGTCATGTTAAAGTTTTTCCGAATTAGTGCAGCTAAGCACTTTTACTCTTTCTTAGCTAAGGTGATTCTGCAGAGTCCCTTCCTTCTCATTGACTAATTTATGTATACCTCACAAGCTTTGATGATTACTCGATGACTAATCTACGATCTGCATACCGCCCAGTATGATTATTTACTGCACTGAAATTAGATAGTGCTATGTAGGGCAGCCTATTTCTTTAGATATTTCACTCATTTTCAAATCCAATAACTTTTTATTCGAACTACGAATCGCACAACTGCCTTTACAAAAAATGTAGCCTAAAGGTTACCTATCAAACACGATTTTGTTTATCATAATCGGATTAAAATTGCCAAATATATGGATGCGAACACCATCCAGTGACAAAAAACAGCGGGAAATTTTTATAATTCCTAATATTACACGAATATGTGATAAATATATATAGCAAGCCAAAAATCATTCCTTCATATAAAAATGTGTTGCTTAAAAGCCACATTAAATTTCATTTAAAGTGTCAACCATTAAATGAAACTATTTCGTACTTTGCTTAAAATATTTTCAAATGATTTGGATATTTTTTTTATCTAGCAACAATTTTTTACAAATACATATAAATTCCTCATTGCATATTTTATATAAATATGGAATATCTAAAGTATTGTGTGTATAAACACTACACATATTTTTATCTACATATCAAAGAAAAGGTTTATAATCGCAGAACTCCGGCATCTCCGTATGAAATACTTCATAATACTGAATACTAAACGTGCTACGAATATTTAGCACTCTATCCGGCTTATATTACAAAAACATATGTGAACAAAGTTCACACTAGGCATCATGTCCTTGCATTTAAGCACTTATCTCGAAGGTAACTTCAGGAAGGCGTATTTCACGCCTCACATAAACCTATCCGAATAGTGAAAAATCCTTAAAACACTCGAAAGTTGAAAGCATACACATATGTATGTAAGTGTAAATTATTAGAGAATTTAAATTGAAAACCTTGCAGGTAAGCCATATTATCGTACGAGTATCACCAACGAAGACGCACTTGCACTACCACTCACACATAGAAAACATAGAAAACAACAACCTTGTTAAGCAGAGAAAGAATATCAAAAAATTGCTTGCATACATTGAACTGCTATAGCCATTATGGAACCAAGGTTGCGTGAACACTCATAACACACCAGTGCGAATGCGGTATAAAACGAAATGGTTTGTATATCACACATATGTGCACAAAGGATCGTATGTAGGGATATGTGTGTGTGCGTAATTTGTATAGTTGTGGGTAAACACAGTTTCATATTTTTACATAAATTCCTCAATTAAATTGAAACTGCCGCTCATAACCGTAATGTGTGTGTTGGCATTTGCATAAATTTACATTGAAATTTTATTGCACGAAAATGTCGTCTTTAGCATCGATTCGAGTTGAGAATAAAAATGGGAAAATGGTTAAATGGGAAAATTTCACGTGGGAAATCATAAATTGAATACGAATACAAAAAAAAGGAAAACTTTTTTATTACTTTGTTTTGACAAAAACGAAACCCAAGCTCAAGCCCAAGCCCACACACGTCACAAGTATCCAATTGCAAATGTTAAGTGTGTGCGGGTTGGTAAATGTTTGCAATCAAATTTATTGACAAAATTATTGTGTTTGTGTATTTATTCATAATTCTGTCATAAATTTTCTAATAAAAAAGTTATATATCTTCATGCTTTTGTTGGTCTCATTTAGACGTTCTCATATGTGCTCGTATGCATAATTGAAAAGGAAATGTTCTCAATGTTGCCAATGTTGGAAATGTTCGAAATGTTGGCAATCAACAAACGCAATGCTTAACGAATACGTATCCAGATATACGAGTATAGGTATTCTACCTAAATGTAGTCGTTATTCAGAACATGTACATTTATGCAATTGATTTTTATTTAATTTAATGTATATGTCAGCCTTTTAAAATGAAACACTTCAATTGTATCAATTGATTATTATTAAAAATTCGTTATTACATTTGCAATTAAAAATGTTTATTTGATTTAATATTCAGAAATCATAAAACGTATGCCAGAGCTGTCTAGTAAACTGGTGATAAGTACATTAAATTGAATCGAAAATAATTTTATTATATTTACTAAACATTTATTAATCAGACTTTAACACCATTTTAATGCAAAAGCATTATCCCTTTTTAATACAGAAGGACTAATACGTCGCCTTAAACGAACTAAGACGTTTGATTTGTTATTCTAATACATTAATCATTATAAGTAGGATATTTTATTATAATTATTTAGATTAATGTCGACTAATATAAGTTTTCGCCATATCATTTTTGCTTATTAGTTTAAGTAGACTAGTTGCAATTACAATAAAATAAAAAAAAAATATTTATTAATAACCTGACAAAGTATAACGAACATAAGTCTAAACAAATTCTACGACATAAAGTCGTAGAAAAAAAATTCAACAAATGTTTCCACAATTTCAACGACATGCACAGATTATTTAAAATAGATGGCCTGAATGATTAATTAAAACACCCCGTTTGGCTAGTTCGTCAGCAAATACTTGAAAATACTGAAGATATCTCTATAACTATGGTAGGAACTCAGAGTAGAAAAATGTTAAACTACTTTGACATCTCATTTAAAGATGTGTAACAAAAAAAAAGAAACTGACCTAGATATAAATTGGACTGAAACAACATAATTTAAGAAAAAAAAGTTTCTGAAAAAAAAATAATAAATAGTTGTTCAAAAAGATCACGGTGCTACACATCTTCATCAATATTAAAAATAAAACTTCATTATAATATGTATTTCACCTTTCATAACCATCCACCTTTCTTCAAACTTATTGAACAATGGAGAGTCCACATCAAGTTACATTAGGGTCTTCTGAGTATCACAGTTGCTTAGTGCCCCAAATGAGTTCACAGCTTTGTATTATGGCAGATAAAATTCAAAATCTAATGATAGCAGATTTCTAAATACATGTGTTCATGTTGCTTATTTCAATTAAATGTGCCATAAAATAGCTACGTTTAGCTATACATATATTATATATGCTAATTACAATAAATACAGAACTGCTTGTATATTAAAAATACCTAGGAGTATTTAACAAACTTACAAATAAATATTGAATTATACACAAGTTGGTAAATAATTAATTTGCTATTTAAAATTTACTCGACTGTTAACAACGCTAATCAAACACAATTTTCCTAAAATCTCATATTATATTGTTCTGGTACTTGACATACTTAATTTGTTACTAGGCATATTTCCTCAATCCTTAAGAGTTTATTATGTTTTTCATCAACTAATCATATTAATTTTCGCTCACATTTTCTTTTTCATTTTGATCCATTACATATTAAAAAACATAAACATTTTACTTCATTAAATTTTTGAATTTTGCAGTATTACAGTCTCTCGGCATAGAGAAAGATATTTGTATAATAGTCGAAATTTTTTCATTCAGAGTTGCAAAAAAACAACATTAAGTCTGGTTAAAACAAATTGGCGTCACATTAAAATATGTTAAATGCTTATTTTTGACATATATTTTTTGTTGTTTTGTGTATAATATGATATATAAAAATTGTAAACACTAAAAAAATTAATTTAAATTTAAATTAATTAAAAATTAATTAAAATTAAATTAATTTAAAAGAATACAAAATTAATATTAGAAGGCCAATGGTTAACATTTTTAACTTATCTATTTAAATTAATTAATTTATTCATGTACTTGAATTTATTAGTAAATAAAATGCTCATATGATTTTAACGTATGACTGCAATTTTCCAGTGAACATTCAAAATAGACTCATTTTTAATTTGGCTACACTAAAGCTTAAGACCCAAAAATTTTTTAAGAGTAAAACTTAACTCTGAAGATTTTAAGAGCATTCTTGTTGCACCACATGTTTCTTTCGTATATTGCGAGTATTTTTTTGCTTACTCTGAAAGAAAAAATATAGGCTTATGTCAAGAATTTTCATTATTTCAAATATAATAAAAAATATATTATTTCAAAATATATGAGTTGACCATTATTATAAAGAGAGAACATTTATAATACTTGCAATTAATCATTGTTAATCGACCATTTTATATCTGTTATTCGTAAAACCAAGTATCTACTGTATTTGAATATTTTAAGAATTCTTGTTTTAATTGAAGAAAACTTTTTATTTCATATTTTATAATTAATTTTTATTTGAAACTTTAAATTAAAATTACCTCTTCCAACAAAAAAGATACAAAAAGAAATTCGCATAGTCTGAATATGCATGAAAACCCAGTGCTCCAAAAAACCCTTTCAACAGAAATCAAGCCATGCCAGTAATTGTTATTAAATAGAACAAAAGTTCGAAATCATTTATTCAAGAGCACTTCTGAGTCGCTCGAAGTTAATTGTTATGCAAAACAATGCCAATTAAATTTTCAACGAATGACGAAAAAGGTGAACTTCATGGTCATTAATGCCAAACTTTTTACGCGTAATTAATTACTAAGAAACAAAAAGTGTCCTTTGAAAATTTGTTATTTCGCTTTTAGCACAAATTTATTAGCAATTATTTTACTGCATCAGTGAATGTCTTAAGCCAAGAAAATTCTGAAATTGAAATTTTTCTTTTTTCTTCATAAGAAACATCATATAACTTCATATTTAAATTTACATTGATTGTGTATAGAACATGTGGAATGAAAGTATTCCTATTCCACATATGTAAATATTTAACTCCAATAAATATTTTAGCGTTCTTAAAAATATTCTCTTCCATAGTTTATAATTTTCTACATTTGATGATGTCAATTCTTATATTAATTTCTTCATAACGAATAAACTTCCGAAGAATATTCTTCAGAAATAGAAACTAAAAGATACCTTAGACTGTCAGTCACAATCTAGAGTTCAGCATCTATAATCCAGGATTTAGAGTATTATTATAATTTGCTAAGAAAGCAAATGAAACTCAAAGTTAAATGCCCTTCACACTGCGTCAGTTAACGTGCATAACCTACTCAGTCTTCTTAAGTTATCGCTAATGTACATGTGATGAGAAGGCAGGAATAATTATATTGCAAGAACTGTTTGGATTTCCTGTGGTATTATTGCAGAAATTGGTTTAATTGCCTCTATTTCTTTGCATGCTCCATTTATATTTTTTTTTTCAAGATGCAATGCGGCGTTATTTCACACTTAACACTCTTCTCCTACGGAGTATTAAATTTCTTATGCGGAGAGAAATTTTAGACAGGATAATGCAATCAACGTCAATAAGTAAACCTTATATCACGGACCTCACTTAAATCAATGGGTTGAATTTCATTGGAGTGAATGTTAGGTGGTTTAATAAGAAAGCAGTTCAACTTTATCAGATTACTAAAAAGAAAGTTACAGTTTTTACTTCAAGCTATTGAATATTAATTAATGGCTGAACGGTAAGCTCTTTTTAGGCGGGAAGTAGTGGATAGAAGTGCGACATTCCTTGCTTAGGGGTTAAAATGTTCTGTTAGTCTTTTATTATATTTTTTTCTTATATTTTCAAATTCAGCTTTACATAGGGGGATTTGTAGATCTTTGTGGATACTTTCATTTCAAATATACCATGGCGCACCAGTGATTGTTCTCAGTATTTTTGATTGAGCTCTTTGGATAATTTTAATATTTTAAGCACTAGCATTACCAAATAGCTGGATACCATAAGTGGTTTCATGATGCTGTTGTACAAGAGTACCTTATACTCTAGATACAGGGAGGATCTGTTATTAATGCGCCAGTGCAACTTAGAGACTTGGAACTTCATCTTTATTTGTATGGCTTCAATATTCTTGCGCCAAGCTAGTCGTCTGTCTAGGTGAAAACCTAAGTACTTTACCTATATTATCTACTTGTGGTATGAAAATGTTATTTAGTAAAATTTTTGGAGATGTACTCCGACTTAAGGTAAAAATGGCGTGTCTACATTTTAGTTCAGTCATGATTGAAAATAATTTTTTCAATTTATTAACAGTGATATTTAGTCCATTTATATAAACTTACAAAGTCGAATATCTATACAAGCACATAGTACAAAAAATTTCTTTAACTTTACCTATTTAACACCCGGTGCTGGGCATCAAAGTCCTATTTAAATCGAATATTACCAAAATTATTGTTGGAACAATAATTATTGTTGGTAATTATTGTTAAAACATTCATTTTTGGAGCAATAATTTTTAAAAGCTACACAGTCTTCAGCTTTTTTATGGTTGTCTATATTATGGCGATGCTGACTTGTATTTTTTGTATCCACTACAAGAAAACTTCAAAGTTAGCAGGATATTGTATTGAAACGTATACTGAAAGCTCCATGATATATCAAGAATAAAGTTATGCAAGTTATGCAGAAAACCAAGAATATCGAGAGTATGCATCAAAGGGAGAGCATTAAAATTTTTTGGTCATATGAATGCTCTCACGCAGAATCTCTTAAAACAAATATGTACAAAATATACGTCTATAAAAACATATCAGAAACTTATTATCACATTTCAATGGAATACTTGTTGCAGTAGATTGCAGACCCACGTAATAACAGACTATTAAGTAAAACTAATTTACACACTAACTCGTGTTTCATAAAGCCAAGAAGAAAAATACGAGTAGAGTCTTGAAATACCAATATCGAATTAAAATCACTCCAAGTGACTTTTAGTAACTTCCAAAACGAAGAAATTTTAAAAATTTTTTTATAATTTCAACTCTGCTTTAAATACTAGTTATTTTATGATAGAATTTTATTTCCGGTTATTTTAAATATTAAGTTCAATAAAGCATTAAATTAATACTATTTATTGATGTGTAATATTTTTATATATCTGAGCACAGTTGTCAACGTTAGTTCTAAAAAATCGTTAAGGTTCAAAAAAGAAAACTATAATTTAAAAGAACATGCAATTTTGCATAGCTTTTAAAATGAATATCTAACTAGTCGCCATAACCATTAGTTAGTTTAAAAAATGAACCCATATTTTTTACAAAGGAATACTCGTATATAAAATTGCTTCAAATTTAACAAACTAACAATGAAGTCAAATGGTAGTGACACTTTCTTTTTGAACTGTCAATTTTTTGCAGAAATTTCTTCGATTAGATTTATCTTATCCAATCTAAACATAATATTGAAGTTAAAAAAACTTTTTAGCTTGTTTTTGTTCAAAGTTTTCACTTATAGATGAGCAACCGCGAATTCCGTTGATATTACAGCAATCAACTTTTTCCAAATACAATTTCCGAATTTCTCTAAAAAAATAGTAATGTAATGAATCACTAGTAATTCTCTAGAGGAAAGGAAAAACAGAACTAAATTTCAAATATAACTCACGAATAGTTAGGAATGCAGAAAACCAAATTTTAGCTGATAAAGCAAAATTCAAAAAAAGGATTTCCTTACTTACATTGTAAAATACATAAAGAATTTACCATAAATTTCTAAAAATTATTAACGAGAGAATGTCTTTAACAAACTATTGCTAAAATATTTACATAAAGTTATGTATTTCAGGAATGATTTTAAAATAACCAGAAGCGTATGAACATATAAAGTTTAAATAGCAAACACAGTTTGACGCTTTAACAACGTAGCGCATTTCCGGTGCGCCATATTTGTTTACTAAAATCTAAAAATTGAAAGCTTTGGCATGAAACTTCCTGTGAGTTTTATTTTGCTGCATATCTGTATGTCGTATAAACAGATGTTACCAGTAAATGTGAATATATGCTTTATTCTTATTTCTATATACCAAAAGAGAAATTTGTTATCTTCTTTCCTTTTGCAGTAGTTAGCTTTCTTTAATACTTCAACAATATAGATAAAAAAATAGATATATTAGAATTTCACACTTTAAAGAAATAATTAATAATAGATATTCTCCAGTAACGGTAAAAAGTGCATAACCTACAATTTCTCTGCACAGCTTCCAAAAACATATTAATAAATTGTCTACAGTATAGTTAAGTTAATAATTTCGTATAGTTTTTTCTTAATTCCACATATCTGTTCAAGTACTTAAATGCATGAATTTTCTTAACAGTATTAAATAAAGTTAAATGTTACTCATACGCCTTGCATACCAAATTGCTGAGTTTGCACATTAAATGTTGCTGGCTCAGGGGAAAGTCAAGTTCTCTTCCGGGTTTTTCATAAAGTCTAACAAAACTGCCACATGTCTTTCAACACACAGTATCCATCCTTTATATGTATTTTGACGTATTCTGCCTTCTTTTCTTCATTTTGCATATCACATGTAGTTGTTTTGTATGGAAATTTCTTTCTTTATAAAACAAAACAACGCAAAACAAAATGTCATATTCCAGCATACAATATAACATTCACACATATATTAACGCACATATAAAATTTTTTTGTATGTAAATATGTGTTTATAAACATATCGACATTCGCAACATGATGACAACATATTGTGTGAATACATGCCGGAGGCAATTTTACTTTAAATTCAGTATTTTTTGCCTTCGTTGGTTTTGGTTTGACAAAGATAAACGGATTTTTTTATAACGTGTCATTGAAACATGTACAATTTTTTCAAAGGTTTTTGACATTGCCATTTTTTTTTTCATTATTATAAATTAAAAATGTATTGTCGATTTTTTGTGTCTGCTTTGAATTAAGGTTTTGTGGTTTTTTAATTTAGTTTATTTAATAAGAGATTTCGTTAAGTCGAGTTTATACTTTTAATGCCTTTCGCATTTAAATGCCACAGAGTTTTATTGCTCAATAATGTGTTCACTTATGTGTAAAAATTTATACAATTTGTATTTAACTAATTAATACCTTTTTTATTTGTTAAATCTTTATATTAAGTCCGTGTGCGAGTGCGAGTAAATTGATGGTATATTGAGGGAAATAGTAAATTATGTCGGTATGGCAGCGAATGTTGGTATTTACCAGAATTTCGAGCAGAATAAATTAGATTAAAATTAGGTAAATTAGATGTTACCATTGTAAAAATTTTATGAAATGTTTAATAAATAAATAAATAAATTTGAAAACTTTTAACCAAAAATAATAAATAAAATAAAAATAATAAATAAGTGCAATAAATAAATAAAAAAATATTTACATAAGTTAACTGCAAAAAATCCCTAATAAATTTCAATTTACTTTACCTCAATAAATAATAATTTTTGGTTTTAATTTGTTATCATTATAAGACAGTAAATAACAAATATTGAATTGTTTAAACATAAAAACTATTGGTTATATGATTATTAACATAAAATTAAACGTTTTGTATCAACACTTCCGTAAGAATGTAATTATCCTTACAATATGCTGATATGCAAAAGAGAGATAATAGTAATAATTATGATGTTTTGTTAAAGTAATTAATATGTTAACGGCTGTATAAAATATATTAAAACCATTTTGAATATAGCCTTAAACTTTTTTCTATCTGAAAGACCAATTATTGTATCTGATAAAAAATAATTGAAATTAAAAAAGTTATTCAAGATTAGCAAGATGACTTATGCTTAATTTTGATATCATTAAATCAAGAACAACTTTTAAAAATCAATTAAAATCAACAAATCAGTTGACCTGAAAGATTAATGGAAACAAAATATGTAATATACAAATACGAGTATAATATATATTAAACTCTTTAACTGGTACGATTGGAATTCGGTAGCATAAATTGTTTATATTTTTAATTTTAATTTAATGAATATATTTATAATTTTTCATTATGTAGTTCATATATTATTAGACATAAATAAAAAAAAAACTAATGAATAAAATTGTTTTTGAAATAAATTATACAGTATTGTACTTTCATACATGCTTTCTGTTAAATTTATGGCGAACAAAATTGTTTTATCAACTAATACAAAACAAATGTGAAAGCAATTAATTTTCTAAAGTGTTCATAATTTTATAAATTTATTAGAATTGCAAATTTTTAATTATTGTATTGTACATGCCTTGGCTTTCCACACTACACATTTTATGAATACACCTTTTAGATATTAAATTATCATAACAAATGACAATTACTCTCTGCTGGAAAATACAAGAAACAAATAAAAATGTTAAATTACAGTTGCCAAGCGGCAGTAAGAGTAAGCAATGTAAATTTTAATTGTTGATAACAAAACAACTGTTAAATGCGCCAATTGGTTTCATTAAATTAGTGACAATGAAAATTTGATTTCTTTTTTTTTAACATTTCTAAATGTTACTAGCAGTTTATTGCTTTCACGACACATTAAATTACTAATGCATATAACAACAGACAATAAGTCTGCAACAACAATTTAAACTAAACAAAAGCAAAAAAAAATAAAATATAAGTAAAATGTTAAAATAGTCAAAATGTACCTTGTTTTGCACATTTTTAAAGGGTCATGCGGTGATACAATAAATCATTGAATCGTACATACGCGCTGCTGCAAGTTGTGTTTACTGCACGACAAAACGACGGCTACGGAAATCAACAGCGACAACTGCGACGAATACGAGTACGATTACGAGTACGCTATTGACTACATACTATTCTACTGTTATTTGCAGATAGCACTACTGTTATTAATGTTGTTCATAGTGTTGCTATTGTTTTTCCATATTGTATATACTATAGAGTTTTTGTTGACGCCGGTTTTGATGCTACAGCACTACTACATAAGCACAATAACAAAAACTACTACTACTACTACTACAACAACTGCAACTACTACTATTTTTATACAATAGTTGTTCTGCCATTACTGTTATTGAAAAACTGTGCTGCACTTGGTTGCACAATATGATCATTAATCAAACTTTAGTCTGGAATAACAAAAAGTTGGACTAGTGTGTATTTGTTCGAATAGTCTTGTTCTATTTTTCAATTTTTTAAAAAATTTTTTTTTACGCATATCAAATACTTTTCCGCACAATTCGAATTTTGGCGACAAAAGTAAACAGTTTCAGCTTTGACGTGTATATTTTTCTATGTAATACGAGTATTTGTGAATTTTTACAATTTTCCTGAAATACTTTTTTCACTATTGTTACTTTTTAAATCTGAACAATTATTTATTAATTTAGTTTACATGCGCAAAAATATTTATCAAACTTTAAAAATGCATTTAACAATAAATATTTTAATAAAATTTTTAACAATGAATTTTAACAAAAAAATAATTCTGATTATTATAAATTGTTTATCTAATATATTTATAAATATTTGAAAGAATAAAATGAGTATAATGTTTAAACCAAAACCAAATATATAAATTAATCTGTTCTGCAAAAAACCACAAGTTTATTCAATATTAAAGAATTAACGTTAACAATTCACATAGAATATTTTGTGAAACAATAAAAAATGCATTTGAAAATTATTTACAGTGATTTTGTGTACTCGCATTATTGGAGTCCAAAAACTGCACCCGGATAAATGGACTTTGCAGCCACCGCATTGGTTTTTATGAAAAACTCCGCTTTACATTTACATTTATTTGTGAAATGCACTAGTATGTGTGTATGATTTTTAAATTTATGTTATTTTGTGATATCATTCGACAACATATTAATTTATGACCTCTCTACATAAAGCAATAAATGAAAATTCATTTAATATATTTAAAAATATTAAAGCAATTTTAATAAAATACATTTAATTTTTATCTTTATGATTTTATAATACATTATTTAAAATATTTGCAATATGAAAATAATTAATTCGAAAAATGCTTAATAGATTTTTTTAAATTTGCTGGAGAACATTTAAATTTAAAACTTATTTAATGTGATTTTAAACAAATTTTATTGCTTTGCTATATTAACATTGACAATACTTTATATATGATGTTACATAAAATGTATATTATTTACGCTTTTAAGCCATTGAAATAATTTTTCATTTTGTTATTTTTAGAATAGTTAATTTTTTTTGTATATAGTTGAAATTATTTCCTTTTCGTATAGTTAATATATAATGTCAAAAAAAATTCCTATTTTATAACTTTCTTAAGAACATATTATAAATATATATGTACATATATACATATTTTTTTTTTATTTTCGGTTAGGTTAACCTAGGTTATACCGGCTATCCACTTAGGCCCATAGTCCCATTATGCTAGAACCTTTGACAAAGTTTATGATGCTGTTTAAAGGGAGGTCCGAAGTTTACCAAGATCTTCAAAAAAGAAAGCCCCTAAGACATTAAGCTGCCGCTGCGCATGGAGGCACTTTCATCATCCTCACCACAACTGCGGCAAATATAGTCGCGAGGGAGATTCAATCTCCCAACATGGTTACTTAGTATACAATGGCCTGTTAGTAAATGTAATACAAAACTGTTATATCTACGGCTCATCACTATGAGAGTTTTCGATTTTCTTTTACTTGTATGTGGCCAAAATGCATACAGATGTCTGCAAATCGTAGAGTCTTTCCATCTTTTTTTAAAAAGTTCAGCACAGGAAGAACTCAATATCAACGATACACTCAGATTGTTTAGGTTTTAAAAGTGGTTTCCTGAAGCATCCCATCTGGCTAGCTCATCTGCATTGCAATTGCTGAAAATATCCCTATGACTGGGAACACAGATAAGAAATGCATTCTGCCTGAAAAACACTATCGTGATTTAGAAGAGGATGTATTCAGCCCTTCTGAGAAAACTCCACTTCCTACGCCACTCCCAGTTTTCGAACCAACGGTAAAAATTTCTAGACCCTCACCCAGGGAGTAACCTCCTGACAACCAATCCTATAAGGATCGAAAGGCCACGAGCAGAATTTTATTCTTAATCTGAGTTAAATATAAAAACTAAATATTTTTTATGGTATAAATTTCAAAACTTGCTTTAGTAAAATTAATTGTATTTATGTTTTGTGTAAAGTGCATATTAAAAAATTTATTAAAAATATTTTTTGAATAATATTATTATAAAAAATCTCAGTTTATTAATAAAATTTTATGATAAATCTTAATCAGAAATGAAAAATTTTTGATGTACATTTTAAAAAGTAATTTAACTAACTAAAAATAAAAAATTTTAATTATATATATTATTTACAAAAAATTCAATTTATTATCTTTGCAATACAGTAAATTGTTAAATTTTATCATTTCCATCAATACATTTCTAGTGCCTGGGATGTGGCTATTTAAAAAGTAATGTAAAATGCAAATCCTCAAAACCCCATATATCCGTATCTCTCAGGCAAAAATATTTTAAAATTTTTTCCTATTTTTATTAAAAAAAAGAGCTCATAAGAACAGTATCAGCCAATTCTGGGTGATAAGATTTCACCTGTAAAAGAATGATCCAATTACACATTTTATCTTCCTTATCGAAGTACTTTTTTCTTTATATAGTATATTTATTTAAGATAGCCCAAATAGGAAAAAGTTGTTTTTAGTTTTGCAAGTAAAATTTTAAGAATTTACCTAAAATAAATATATAATACCAATACGAATATAAAAAAACAAATCACTCATACGCAGTGTAGTTTTTTTTTTGCAAGAAGGTAATTTAGTTGTTTTACTAATAATCGGAAATTATATATATGATCTATTCACCTATAAAATTCAAATATATTACGGTAAAAAAAAATTTTGTATTGGTTAAGCTCTTAACTTAAACTATAAACTAATTTCCGCTTTTTAAAGAAATTTGTTGATTTTTTTCAATAAATTAATATTAGCATTAACTTCTTGCTACAAACAGTTTTTGTATTTTTAATATTTGCAGTTAAGATTTAAAAAGAATTTTAAAACAATGTTATACATTTTTAATTTCAGATATAAAAATGACTATAAAATGGCGGCAAAAATTCAAAAGCAAAAAACGCTTGCCACAAAAACAACGAACAATAAACGATACGATTTCGTTTAATATAACAACCAGCAATACTAATAAAACTCTTGAAAACAACAACCAAAACAGCACTAAAACCAAAACCGACTTTCAACGACTGATAAATAATCAAAATTCACCACCAGCGCAACAAAAACAAATACAACAAAAGACTCAACTGCAACTACAGCTGCAACAGCTTCAACAGCAAACAAAAGCTTTATTACAGCAGCAACAATATAAATCTCCAGTGAAAATCTGCACTCTAACAACAACAAGCACAACACCAATTACAACAAAAACAGTAGCAGCAGTCACCACCACACAAACTTTAGCAATAAAAACTCCAACAACACACACTGACACACAAATAAAAAGTAAGAAAACAAAAAATTACCAATATAAATGGCGACACATGCATAAAAAGGCAAAAGCATTTGGCTTCAGGTTTGACACTTCGTCATCGTCAAACTCACCACCAAAACTAAAGGTAAATAGTAATACCACCGCGTCAACGAGTGCTACTGTATTGGCACTATTTCCATTGCTTGCGTTGTGCTTTTTCTGTTTCACCACGACTACTATAGAAGCAGCTGCCGCAACTGGCACATCCTCATCAACATCTTCTTCTTCCTCACCTACGGCCAAACCACTACTTCAAACAAATGCAGCACAATGCTCACTGTCAGAGTTCAGTTGCACAAACGGACGCTGTGTGCCGCTGAGCAAATATTGCAACAATGTGAATGATTGCGGCGATGGCAGTGATGAGCCGCGCTTTTGTACACGTAAGTGAATTTAAACAAATGTTTTTTTTTTCAATACAAATTTTTTCGCGGTCTTTTTAATTGATATTTTTATGTGTAATTTTTATTGTATGTTGCTTATTAAAATTGTATAATTTCTTTATTGTCGCACTTCACATATTGTTCAACAACACAAAAAATTAATAATCTTCCTTTTATCACTTAAATTCTTTTAAAGCTAATATTAAAGTTTCAATTATTTCCACAAAAACAAAACTTTATGCACCGCAAGCAGTTTTAACACTCAGTTAACGCCCCATAACGTAATGAGCAGTGCAGTACACATGACTGTAAGCTGCGTAATTGCTTTTTCAACTTTATCATTGTGAATTCTGGAGTTTTTGTCCGGAAATTAATTAAATTGAATTTTATACTAAAAATTTCATTTAAAATTAACCTCATTGACGTTAAAAGAATGGACATTTCGAACGCCGGTGCGACAACATCCTTCGCACATGTGGACAAATGCGAAAATATTTCCCTTTTCGAAAATCATAACAGCATTGCCCTACACGTGAGCACCGCTACAAGCAAATTTATTTAATTAAAGTTTGACAGCAGCGAAACTTTTTGCGCATTGTTCGTTCGCTTATTGTTAAATGCTTTTGTTGTAGTCTTGCCCTTAAGTGAACTGATATATCACACATCGACAATCGATTTTAACAAATTTACATGAAAATATACATCTTTTTTTACAAATAAAAAATAATTTATAGCAGTTTAAAATTACAAACTGCAACGTGAATTCAATATATAAAAATATATCGTTTTTTTGCGAATACTATAGCTGTATTCAAATTAAATAAC
>NC_051846.1:49187691-49199567 GCF_002237135.1 Teleopsis dalmanni
AATTTAAGTCATGAACTTCTAAATTTAGTCTATATATTGTATTACATAACAACATGACAAATCAATAAAAATAAAATTAGATAATAACCATAAAGTCCTAATCTGTGAAAAATTAAAGGCGCTTGTCACTTCAGCCAATACAAATATAGATATCTTCAGACATTACCTACCACAAATTGTTGCCATAAATTATATTCCGACTTTTGCTTTGTTCCCAAAAAGAAAATTCAAGTTGAGTGAGAAGAAGTCAATTGTGCTTGTCCATAAGAGTTTGGACAAGACCACAAAAGTACAAGTGAACTAGGGAACGTGACCTGAATGGGGAACTCAGAAAACGAGTAAACGAAAAAATTCGAGTAGTGCCGACATCGATGTTGGGTGAAGTCGATGCGTGTGAAGTTAACTAAAGTGTGTTCAGTCGCTGTCCGGGCACGCAAAAATGCAAATTGTACGAAGACGCACGTTTGAGTTTTGTGCATGCGCGACAGTCATACTGAGTGGATTGTGCAAAATATAAATAAATATATCACAGCTTATAGGAGTACATCAAAAGCCTAAAGAAATTACTTGACATCCGCTTTATAAATACAACAACGAGTAAGGAAGTCCATTTCATTAAAGTGACAGACATCAGAGTGTAAACAATAATTCGTGCGGTTCCAAGTAGTACCAGAGGTTGGATTAACAATATCAATTTTATACGAAATTAAAAGTGCGAAGTAATACGGTGTGTATTTAGTATTGAAATCTTTTCGTAATGAAAGCGAAAGTTTTTAGTTTAATAATTGTAGTAGCATTGCTACTAGTAAACGGTAGTGAAACGCTAAAAATAAAAAAAATTAATGACAAAAAATCGATAGCAACAATATTCAATACTAAAGAAGAGGATAGATCAACAGTAGATAGCGAAACTGACAAAGAAGTACATAAACGTGGAATATTTCATCATGGTGGACTATTAAGTGCACAAAGTAGTTTCTGGCCAAAGACTTATGCTTCACATTATGGATACAGTTTAAATTTACCAAGTTCTACTTCATTTGCTAATATCGCAGCGCCAAGTTTTGCTACTGCACATGCACCAGCAGTGCTAAAGTATCCAAGTGGTCTGCACTTCAAGTCCTTTGCAGCACCTGCGCTAGCTGGAGTTAGTGGGTTTGGTGCTGTTAACACTCTTGGAGCTATAGGTGCTGTGCCAGCAGCAGCCGTTCCTACACATACTGCCGCACCATACATTTTACGTCCTGGTGGAGCTGTTGTTTCTTCGTACAATGTTAATTATCCACAGGCATATCGTAAGCCAGCAGTAATTGTGCAACAAGTGAATCCTGTTGCACATGTACCAGTACAACCAATACAACCAGTGCAACATATACAGCCACTGCAACATATTCAGCCAGTGCAACATATACAGCCAGTGCAACCAGTGCAACATATTCAACCAGTGCAATCAGTGCAACATATACAGCCAGTTCATCATATACAACCAGTTCAACATGTTCTACAGGTACAATCTACTCATATCATAATATATATATATATAAATATATATATATTTATATATATATGTGTTTCGCACATTTTATTTTTTTTTTATAGACAACATTTGTGCAGCCAAATCCAGTAGCTGCACTTCCCACACTGCCAGCACTTCCAGCTGTACCTGCACTGCCATCCATACCTGCACAACCGGCATTACCAGCCATCCCAGCCATTCCAGCAATACCAGCACAACCGGCATTACCAGCTGTACCGGCAGATTTCCCATCGATACCAGCTTTCCCAGCACAGCCGGCCATTCCGTCTTTTCCCTCCCTACCATCAATTCCCGCAATTCCTTCTTTCCCAGCACAACCAGCTGCTCCAGCTTTCCCTGCAATACCCACCTTTCCAAACCAACCTTCTTTTCCAGTGATCCCATCCATACCAACCGTACAAACTTTACCACGTCCACAACGTCCACCAACATTTATTACAATTCCTATACAGCCATCGTTTAGTTTAGTGCCAGGTCTTGTGCCTTTACCTGATACACCAGCAGTCACTCCACCAGATACTGGTAGTGCGGAAGCTGCTCCACAAATACCTGTTTCTCCCACAGTACCAGCACCTTTACCATCACCAGTTCCCGAACCAGATATACCTGCCGTACAACCAACAGAACAACCTTGGAAACCAATCTTATATAATCCACCCACTCAGGGCACACCAGTCAATGCCAATCGTCCTTCCATAACTCTGCTGCCACCATATGGTAGTTCACCTGCCGAAGGTAAGTTGAAATGTTTTATTTCGGATAATTGTATCTCAATATATCTTTGTAATATTTCAAATTTTTTTTAGGTTACTTGCCACCGTCTGCTCCGTCTGCTCAATTGCAACAAAGCGGTAATGGAATATTTGAGCATTTAAGCGATTCTGAAATAGCGCATATCTTTGCTGAGGCCAACCTTGCTCTACAACAACAGCAGAGTCAACATCATCATCATCATGCTGCTTATCATCATCATAATTATTAAGGAATCGACATGTCTGGAGAATAATTGGATCATCAGAATAATATGTGTCCATATGATCATTGGACCATATTTATTATGATAAAAAATAATTTACTTTTAGATGTTTAGCTATAAAGTTTTCTTAGGTAATACATTCTGCAATTTATTTATTATAGAGTTTACTTCATACATATAAAAATTTTATTAAATAATAATGATGTATTAAAAGAAAAAATAATTTAATTAAATACGAATTTAATCTGAATCACTTCAATAATTTATATAACTTTATTGATAAAGAAAATTAATAATGAAAGAGTTATAACGTTTGTGGTATTAATCACGTTTAATATATTCTATAACCAGATCGTCTGATTGTTACGTGCTGCTAAAAAATTCCTTCTATTTCTATTTAGATTTTTTATATAACAGATTATATGTATATCTCTTTTTTCTCGAATTTCTTTCATAAAGAATATTTAATAGAATTTAAGTTCTATTGAGAGATTTTTATTATTCATGGATATGTTCAAAAAATTGTTTGTTTTTTGAATATAGTTAATATAACACAAATACTCCTTTTCAATCCTGAATAAAAAACTAATAGATTTACATACAAATTACATCAGTTAAAAACAAGGTCATTCACAAAAATGATTAACATATTGACGGATCTTAAATCTTCTCTATTCGGTGCAATTCCTTATAATCCTTTGATTGTTTATCCTGTCTTATGAGAACGTGTACTTCGTGAAATCATTTTTGGTCAACATCTTCATTGCACACCTTATCATATAATGCATATGCAAGGAGTGATTTCATTACTTCGGTGTACAAATAATTTTAGTAAATTGCTATATCCGAAAATTTTGAGTGGCATCAGATACATTATTTAGGCAATGATTAGCAAAGCCAATCGATAAATAAAACTTAAAACGAAAGTATAGGTGGTTTGACCACACTCTACGCAAACCCTACAGTAAAATCGCACATGTTGCTCTAAAATGGAATCTCAGAAGAAATTGCGACCGACCTAACACTACATGAAGAAGGACAATTTTTCAGTGAACTAAGAGCAATAGTGCGTGATAGGAAAAGTTGGAAATCTTTTGTGATTAGACTAAGTTCTTGAATTCTATACAAGAGTCGAATATTTGTATTTTTATTTTTAATACCCGCTTCAATGATCGCTTGAACCCAATACTGGATTTCCGATCTCTATACTCTGAATTTGGCAGCTCACTCACAGTTTTTGTTATTTGTCTTCCTGGGTATTCGAATTGATATACCTTCTCATTGTCTCATTGTTTAGTAAGATTTTATTGGCATTGTGGATAACATATATATTGTATTCAATTTTCAACAGTTTGTTATTGAACCCTATTTCATTAGATACAATCGGTTAATATTTATTAAATAAAAATAATTTTTCAAACTTAAAATTACCTCAACAGGTTATTAAACATTATATTTTATAAAATATTTAAAATCACACCCTCGAAAAGTGTCTCCTGTGTGTAATATTTTCAGAGCATAAAATTTAATTATTTCCGCCTTTTTAACTATTTCGTGCATCATTAAAAGGACCATAATTTCGTAGTCATTAATTTTAATAATTGCACTCTTATCCTGTAAATTTTATGTACAAAATAAGCAATTTGCTGTGCAATCATCTGCAGTCATTATCAAAAAAGTAACATTAAAAATATCGACGAACTCATTACAATCAAACGATATCAACATTAATAAATATGGAAGAGTAACCGCCTTGTTAAAATACTCTTATACCGTTCATACAATAAAGGGTGTGTTGAATTTGTTAAGAAGTTTGTAACGTAATGAAGGAGGCATCAGAGACTATATAAATTATATGTATAATAATAAGTAACTCATTACAATGAAACGATATCAACATTAATAAATATGGAAGAGTAACCGTCTTGTTAAAATATGTATACTCTTATATCGTTCATACAATAAAGGGTGTGTTGAATTTGTTAAGAAGTTTGTAACGTAATGAAGGAGGCGTCAGAAACTATATAAATAATCTGTAACCTAATCAAAATATTAAGATAAATGAAGGACCGATTGTTTTCTGTGCATTAGTCTACCTGTTCATTTGATGAACTGTATAGAAATCGGAAATTTTTTTTTATACACTGTGATATATAGCGTAGTCATATAAGAGCTGTATATTTTAAACTTTTGAATATATTAATTTTAATTATTTACGAAACCTTGATCGGTAGAAATGATTTCTCCATTAAATAATTGATTTCCATTATTCTGCAAAATTTAATTGGATTATATACTTCCATTTGATCCATTTTTTTATTACTTTACGAATAGGTAACTTTGTAGATTACTTGACTATAACTTTCAGAATAGATACGTAATTTTTATAACAAAATTAAATAATTCTCTTACTATGTAGAACTATGCATCTTGCTATAATAACTTACTTAATAATGCCAATTTTAGAGGGAATCCAGAAAACAAAAAAATGGGCAATG
The DNA here is from genome assembly GCF_002237135.1 of Teleopsis dalmanni. Lineage (NCBI taxonomy): Eukaryota > Metazoa > Arthropoda > Insecta > Diptera > Diopsidae > Teleopsis > Teleopsis dalmanni. The sequence goes on from NC_051846.1 coordinate 49,192,703, forward strand.
TAACTTCAAAAAAATATATAGCATTTAGTCAGTTGGGTTAGCTAGTTTTTATTTGACAGCAGACAACCTAGTAAATTTCAAAGAAAATGGAATGAAATATTATTCTCATTAAGCACTATTTTTTTGCATAAAAAAACAATAACCAAGACCAAGAAAAGGATTAATGACTGTTATGGGTACACTGCACTATTAATTTCAATGCTTGAGAAATGATTCACTGAATTATTTTGATACCAGCACAAATGAAGCTGAACGTTCTTGTAAAGCAAAAGAGGTCATCACGAGAAAAATTTTATATTAAATCCATGGTATAGTACTAGACGATGAATGAGTGAAAGTCCGAGAGATTGCTAAAACTGTAGGCATTTCAATTGAAACAGTGTATACATTTTATATGTGATACAAATACATATGTGATAAAAAAGTTTTAAATATAGTTAAAAAAAATTAAGAAAGTACTACATTAGGTTAGGTTATACCCGTAGTCCCTAGTGGAACCACTTAGGCCTATTAGTCCATTGTGTTAGCGTATATAGAGGAAAGACTCGGAGTTTAAAACCATCTAGAACCTTTGACGAAGCTCAAAATTCTGTTAAGTGTGAGTTTTTGTGATTGATCAAGATTCTCAAAAAAGAGGGTTCCTAAAGCGTTGAGTCGCCGTCGTGCATGTGCTGGCCAAACACAGAGTAGAAGACAGACACTATCATCTTCTTTCCCACAGTTGCAACAGGTGCGATTGAAAGAGTGATTCAATCTTCTGGAATGGTTCCCCAAATTGCAGTGACCTCTAAGTAAATCTACCATAAGACTGATATCTCTACGGGGCATCTCAATAAGAATGTTGGATTTCTTTTTATTGGAAAATGGTCAGATAACAAACAGATGCCTACATATTGTTGAGTCTTCCCATCAATTATTGAAAGTTTCAGCACGAAAAGAACTCAGTAACAAAAGTAAGCACTATATTTGTGTAATTTGTAAGCTGTGTGACAGACATTCAGATTTCGGTGAAGCTCAACATAATTTTTTCTGTTCTTTTTTGGGTTTTAAGAAAACAACAATATGAGACTTTTATAACATCAAAAAGGAATAACTAATTAAAAATTATTGCTGTAATATTTTAGCTTATTTACTAAAAAATTTGCTTAAAATGATTTATTTATTTATTTTAGTAATTATTATTTAAACATTTTTTTTTTTATTGCAATGTTATTTTTATATAGAAGATATATATTAGTATAGGCAAAATAATATAATTTATTATCACCAAATTTCACACAAAAAATTCTGTCATTAATCGGAAAGAATTTATTCGTTTTTTTCGTAAAATTGTGAAGTATGTTCCTTTAAGGAGTAAAAAATAAAGTTTTTTTTTTGTATTAATATTTAAAATTCCTTAAAATTAATTGAAAATATTTGTATTTGATAATATATTTCCGTTTTCGATAGGAATTAAGTTTAAATATTTAAATTCAAGTATCATTAATTGTTTTTAATATTTGAATTTGGCATTTGATATTTCTTGGTATTTGTACTTGTAGTTTAATCTTAAAGTTTTTAATTAGTTTCATTTATTTATCACCGAGTATATAATAATATTTAAATATTTAAAAAATTATAATTTTATTTAAAGAGATTATACAAGGGGAGGCTTAGAATGCTTACACCAAAAACTCATATATGGTATAAACGTTAATGTTTATAACGTCTTTATGTGTCTTCTTGATGATTCTAGTCATTTGAATTAATAATAGACGCTATACTTAAGAACAAATATTTATCGATGTGATTGTTACGTGATTAAAATTGATTTCAATCACAAATGCAAATCTCACATACAAATTGTCATAAGTCAATAAAGATTCAATTACGAACATAACTAGTTGCTTGATGACAAAGTTCAAATGATTTCATTTTTATAAGAAATAGCATCTTGTCATTTGGATGTTATAATTTAATAGTTCCAATCAGCTTTAAGCATATAATACTTTCTAGAGTTTATAAAGTTTATTAAGCTTGAATATTTGCATTTCTTGTTTAATAAATCTATCGAAATTCCAGAGACATCGGAGACTATTTGGAAGTTGTTTTCAATTATTTATTTATATTTTTATATATTTATTAAAATTTTTTATGAGAAGGTTTTTGAAAAGTAGTGAGTTACAACAACAAAAATTCATTTTTATATTATTTTTTAATTAATTGAATTTTTGGCTGACCGTACGACTGTTTTGAGTATTGCCAAATACCCATCATCAGTGGTCTTGGAATTATTTCTTATATTTAATTATTCGTAAATAATTTTTTTAGACTGTAAGTACCAGGAATCGAACACGTGCCCTACCAAAATTTTTTATATATTTATTAAGATTTAATTAAATTTATTTGCGAAAAAATGATTGCCCAATGATTTATAATTATAGTTAAATATATATTATATTACATATGACATGATTTGAATTTAAAAAATGGAAATCTGATATGATTGACCAAAAAACAAAGCACGAAAAAGTACTATAAAATAATAAAAACCTGATTTTATTTTAATATTCATTATTATGAACTTATGCGTAAGCAAGACATTAATTTATGCAGATTTCTGATATAACATATATTATAAAATGATCCAAAACAAATGATTTTATTAATTTTCGGTACAATATATCACAAACTCTAAATGAGTTTTGAATATATGGTACACTTACTATATAAATGATTTTCATTTAAGCTTAATAGGATGATCTTATAGATACACCCTGAGCAATTTGTCTCCATTATAGTTAATTTTTCTTCATTTATCATAATTTGTTTCGTCAAAATAGCTCACAAATATTAACATCACTGAAGAATTTTCCTTTATTTATATATAAACATACAATAAGTTTATTGTTATATATAACAATAATATAATATTTATTATATGTAGGTATACTCTTACTCCTGAGGGTAAACAATACACGTTTTTCGAAAAGTTATTAACCAAGAAAAAATACTTTTTATCTTATAAGACTAAATGAATATTTTTTCCCTCATGATAATCAGATTTTCAAAATTCTTTCCTTCATTATTACCGCATTTTTATATTTTTTGATGAACACTTGTTCCAAAATCGATATTTAAACTAAGCATTATTCCTCACCTCTTCCTTAGTACTTCAGTGCTTACGCATTCTTTGTGAAATTCCAGCTATGCTGATGTTATACTGTTTAACCCTTTCAAATTTATAGGTAATTTTCTATAATAAAATAAATATTTTGGAGGATGTGCGTAACGTAGCAGGTTACATTAAAAATGATTTAGAACATGATGAGCACTTTATGTTACATGACTTTCAATATTCCCTTTAACAAATTCTTATAAATTCCTTTATTCTATTTACGTAGGTAATAAAAAAGTTAAGTAATTTTTAACAAATTTAAGAGCAAAGAAAAAAAAATAAATTTATGCTCTTATATTTTCTCACAGGCAAAATGCTTAGAATTAATAATGTTACTCATACGCACTGTAGACCGTAAAGCGTTTAAATGAATGCATATTTTAAAATTTTATTTTAAATAATTTCGGTAATAATTTATTCAGTGATTTTTTTATATTGATTAAAAAATTAAAGTATTATATAAAACTCTTTTTGTTATTAAATTATTATATCTAATATTTATTAATACTTACTTACTTAGTTGGCCATTACAGACGTGTGTCGTCCTTGGCCGCGTCGAGTAGCCTCCGCCAGTCAGCCCGATTAGTTGCTTTCTGACGTCAGTTGGTAGTACCGAGCGCCCCCAAATCGTTGGTCACCTGGTCCTTCCACCGAAGATGCGGACGTCCTCTACCGCGTTTTCCACCTGCGGGTACCGAGTCAAATACCTTTCTAGCTGGAGCACTTTCTTCCATTCGCACGACATGACCAAGCCAGCGTAGCCGCTGAATTTTTATGCGCTTAACTATGTTAATGTCGCGGTATAGCTCATACAGCTCATCGTTCCATCTAATTCGATACTCGTCGCCAACGCGTAAGGGATCATAGATCTTTCGAAGAATTTTTCTCTCGAATGCTCCTAACGCCTTCTCATTACTGTTGGTAATTGTCCAAGCTTCTGCACCATACAGCAGGACAGGCATGATAACGGATTTGTGAGCGTGATTTTTGTTTGTCGAGAGAGGGCTTTATTTCTCAATTGCTTACTTAGCCCGAAGTAACATTTGTTGGCAAGAGTAATTATTCGTTGAATCTCTAGGTTGACGTCATTTTTGGTGTTTAAGCTGGTTCCTAAATAAACAAAGTCTTTCACAACTTCGAACTTATAATTGTCAACAGTAACGTAGGTCCCAAGACGCTCAGGAGATTTGTTTGTTGACAGAAAGTACTTTGTTTTGTCCTCATTTACCACAAGACCCATTTGCTTTGCTTGTTTTTCTAAGTTGGAAAATGCCGCACTGACGACGCGAGTGTTCAGACTAATGATATCAATATCGTCGGCATACGCAAGCAGCATTACACTTTTGTAGAATATTGTGCCAGTACGGTTTAAATCTGCTGCTTGAATTATCGTTTCCAACATTAGGTTAAAGTAGTCACACGACAAGGAGTCACCCTGTCTGAAACCTCGTTTGGTATCAAACGGCTCGGAGAGGTATCAACGTCATTTTACATAGCCGTAAAAGTTTTGCTGGGATACCAAATTCAGACATAGCGGCATAGAGTGTACTTCTAGTAGTAGTGTCAAAAGCAGCTTTGAAGTCGACAAATAGGTGGTGTGTGTCGATTTGTTTTTCTTGAGTCTTCTCCAGGATTTGACGCACTGTCTGGTCTAGAGTGGATTTGCCAGGTCTGAAGCCACACTGATAAGGTCCAATCAGTTGGTTGACGATTGGCTTTAATCTTTCACATAGTACGTTTGACAGAACCTTATATGCGATATTTAAAAGACTGATCCCGCGGTAGTTGGCGCAGTTTGCAGGATCACCTTTTTTGTGGATTGGGCAAAGCACACTTAAATTCCAATTGTTGGGCATGCATTCATCCGACTAAATGTTGCGAATTAGCTGTAGCATGCATTTTGATAGCTCTTCGCCACCAGCTTTAAACAGCTCAGCCGGTAAACCATCGGCGCCTGCAGCTTTGTTGTTTTTGAGCCGCGTTATAGCTGTTTTAACTTCATTATGATCGGGAGGCGGGACGATTATTTCATCGTCAACGATTGAAAATTCGGGATCATCTTCGCTTTCAGTCACATTGCTACTACCGCCATTTAGTAGTTTCGAGAAGTGATCCCTCCAAATATTAAGCATGCTTTGGACATCTATCATCAGATTACCGTTTTCATCTTTGTAGGAATTAGCTCCGGGTTTATAACCATAATTTTTTGATAGAATTTTCGAGCCATATTCCTGTCGCCCAGCTTCTCAAGCTCTTCGTACTCACGTCTTTCTGTTTCCTTCTTTTTTCGCCTGAAAAGACGTTTCTCTTCCCTTCTCTTTTGCCGATATCGCTCTTTAACAGCGCGCGTCGCAACTGACCGCAGGGTGGCTTGATATGCTGCGTCTTTCTCTGCGGTAGCATTGCGACACTCTTGGTCGTACCAGCTGTTTCTTTGTATACGGTGATAGCCGATCACCTCTTCTGCAGCGGTACGCATAGAGTTGGAGATGTGGTTCCATTGCGCGCATATATCGGCTTCTTCAGATGAATTTTCCAGATATTGGGAGAGTCGAGTAGCGAAGTCATTAGCTGTCTGTTGTGATTGCAGCTTTTCGACGTCTAGCTTTCGCTGTGCTTGTTCACGTACCTTTTTCATCGCACATAAACGTGTGCGGATCTTGGCTGCAACAAGGTAATGATCCGAGTCGATGTTGGCTCCACGGATAGTACGTACATCCAAGACACTGGAAGCATGCCTTCTGTCTATCACAACGTGATCAATTTGAGATCTTGTGTTTTGATCAGGTGACAGCCATGTTGCCTTATGTATGTTGAGATGCTGGAATCTGGTACTACTAACCACCATGTTTCTAGCCGCGGCGAAATCAATCAGCCTTCTTCCATTATCAGAAGTTTTCGTGTGAAGGCTGAACTTTCCGACAGTAGCACCAAAGATACCTTCTGCGTTGAAGTCTCCAACAACGATTTTGATGTCATGATGGGGACAGCGTTCATATGCTTGTTCAAGCTGTTCATAGAAAATTTCCTTGGTGTCGTCATCTTTATCTTCCGTCGGGGCATGCGCACATATTAGAGTGATAAAGAAAAATTTTGCCTTAATCCGGATTTTTGCGAGCCTTTCGTTTATTGGTGTAAACGTTGAGACCAAATTTCTCAGCTTTTGGCCTACCGCAAATCCGACTCCAAACTCGTGCTTTGTTGCATGGCAGCTGTAGTAGATGTCACAATGATCTCGTTTAGAGCATCCTTGTCCCGTCCATCGCATTTCCTGGAGAGCGGTAATGTCAGCCTTATATTCCTTGAGGACATTAACCAGCTGTATAGATGCACCTTCTTTGTAAAGAGTTCGGACATTTCAGGTGCATATTTTTAAATCGTGTTCCTTAATATGTTTGCGTTTGTCGTCATCAGTAGATCGTTTCCTTATCCGAGGCTGCCTCTTCGTTTGCATTGAAAGAATTTTTTAAATGGTGGGTTCCAAGCCCGACGCATAACCTCATATATCCCTGAGGTGGATTTCGCTGCACACATTAGTTCACTACGCACGGATGATTGTAGCTATCCAGAGGAACCACGTGGAGGCTGTGTGTCAACTTGGAGAGAACACTGACAAGGATCGCGCTGGCATTTACCATGTTAAATCCAATCAGACACTTTACCTTGTATGTTCAATCCCATCAATCCCACATTACATATGATTATTAA
>NC_051846.1:49199667-49219218 GCF_002237135.1 Teleopsis dalmanni
GACTTTAATTTGACAATTTTGATAAATTTTCTCATACGAATTCATACGAATTCATACGAATTCCCTTACATTTCTCACGAAAACGTAAGCCAACAAAATTAAGGTTTGAAAAATGAAAGCAAATCGAAAAGTATTAGTAGAAACCTAAACAAATTACTTGAGTTACTTGTATATTTTTATGTTTTCTAAGGTTTATGTGGAGATTTTACTATTGAGTGGAAATTGCTAAGTAACGGATTAGAGTGTGCTCTCGAAATTAGATAAATAAAATTTGATAACAATCTTTTTCTTCAGCTCAAGACACGATACACAAATTACTTAGGCAGTAAAATTATTTTTAATGAAGTTGCAAATATCGTTGATTACTAGTAAAATTTTGGAGATGTATAACATAATTTATATTACATTTTTAATCGGTTACTTAGCATCATAATTTATTTTTAGTTAGTCGTAAAGCTCAAGTAGCTATGACTTCATTGTAAAGTGGTTGTGATGCGAAACTACATTGCTTTCAAAAATGTATCTAAACTTATAAATAAATAAAACAATAGATATTTTTATTTTGCTTATTATGCTTAAGATAAAAAACTGTTTTAAAATATTAAAACACAGATTTAAAAATTTAGATAATTAGATAGATTAGCAAAAAAAATATATATCGTCATATCGAGTTTTCTTTCGGTTTTGATTCTTTAGTTGAACTCTATTTGAATCGCTAAATTTGAACAGGTCGTATTTGATCTTTAGGACGTGCGACTGGGTTATCTGCTTCAACAATTTCAGAATCACGTTTATGTAATTCTTTAATTCTTGTGTTAATACATAATGCCAGAAGAAGTCACAATTAATATCCTAAATCCGGCGTTGCACTAGATCCAATTTGATTTTTTGAAAGTAAACATTCGTTGAGCGCATGTATATAGAATTCTGGACAGTCGAAAATAGATGTAGCATTTGAAATGGCTAAAAGTTTTCAAATGTCTGAATATCTAAAAATAAGATTTACGATTATAAAGCTTAGCTAAAATTCTCTATATTTTTTTATCACAACACATTTTAACTTACTAACACATTTTATAAAAAGATAATTTTTTTTGTGAGAAGAGAAGGTTCAAAAAATGATTACGCATCACCACTATGCCGTCACAATAGTCATATGGCAGGTTTGCACGGATTAAACAGAATCCCATTCATATGTCAGACCGTTTCTATCTTGGAGTTTTATAGGAAATACTTCAAAGTAGGTTGCTTTGGTGGTTATCCATTAATAATTTTTTTATTAGCGTGAGTCTAAGCCTCACTTAGGCTTATTTGTTTACCTCTTCTTCGAAATGATTAATTTTCGAGATCATATTTTTTTCTTTTCAGTAAGATCGTGACGATTCGATCTATGGTGGGTCAGTTTTCTTCAGATAGCATCACATTCGTTGTGATATTTTCGATGTTTATATCACTATTATTTTAAGTGATGTGCTTTCGGTTTTCCATCTTGTGCATCTGAAGATGGTGTTTCCAGCATTGTCTTAGTCTGTATCTTCGTATATGCATTTCGGATCATTTGCTTTACAATAAAATACAAAGAAAGGTACAAGATTTTAGTTTTTAGGGCCATTTTGCACATAAACACATTTATTCCTGGTTTTAATGTCTCAAATTTTTTAGCATATATTGAACAAATTGTATTTGTAAGGACTATGTTATGTAGGATTTTTAATTACTGTCGGTCACCACATTTGCTATCGCTTTAAATTTACTATAAGATAAAAAATTAGATGTACTGAAAGCAAAAACAATTACGATTATTTGAAAGTTCACGACCTTCGTATACGCCAACCAACAACACACACTACTCCACTCACGTCACAGCGTTGCCATCGTCTTTTTTTCTATATTTCTTGTGACAGCTCGGTGTGTCCTGCACATTCATCAACCTCTATGAAATCACCGTGATCTTCGTTATGGTCATCGGATTGAATGTCGCTTTTCAGGTTTATCGTCATAAATGTTAGTCCAGCTACATCAGTTACAACATTACCGAATTCACGAAATAGAAGAAACTTTGTTAATTGATAGATTTAAATTAAACTGAATAATTTGATGTTAATGTTTTTATCATAACGAGTGCATACTGTAGATATACTAGTATAGTAGTATATAGTTAAGTGTGTTTTTTGTCGGGAATGAGATCGCTAATAATTTTAATAATAGAACTAACAGCTTTTTTTTATGCAGCTCAAAAGCAAAAACATAGGAAATACGTGTTTATATATTTCTATGTTTTTGTTAAAATTAATCCTGGGAATATTTATGACATAAAGTGTAAATGTCTTACCATACTGGTACGATTCCATCTCTATTATGTTTTTTTTACCAAAAGGTAATCCTGTGAATATTAACTGACAAATATATAACGTTTTAAATATTTGGTAATAATCCTTCATCATTAACTGTTTTTTTTAATATTTGTTTCAGAGAAAAACCTGTAATTTATTCAATTAAATTTTTAATTAATTTCATTTAAAATTGTTTAAATTTCAATTAATTTATATTATAGACTTTATTTAATATTATTATATAAACTTTATATAGTAGTAATTTATACAATTAGCCTATCAGTCAATATATTTTCTTAGGGTTAAGTTTTATGATTATACTTACATATACAAAGGGTAATTCATTTACATGTCGTAAAACATTTTATTACTTAATGAAGTTAATTAATTACTTTATTTTATTTTTAAAAGTTGTTAAAGTTAAAATTAACTAATCATTAGTGAAGACTATAAGTTATCGGTTTTCTTGTTGAGTAGTTGGTATTATAAATTATGTCTGCATTAAGCATTAGCATTGATGTGTGTATTTTTTGTAGTCAAATATCCAATTTGTTGGCCATGTAAGGCGGCTACACCTGGCAGCCTGCTGCATGCGAGAGTCACAATGGACCAAGGTTAGTAGGGTTCAATGTTTTTCGTGCTGTTTGTTGTTGTGCTGCTGCATTGTTGTCACTTTCATTTTATGTGCATAGACGCTACATTGGGCTGGGCCCGAGATATGTACGTGCAACATGCACAATTGTTACCTTCTCACCTTTTTTTGACTTTTTACTTGATTTGCTACGTTGGCAACATTACAAGAAAACAGGCTCTTTTCGTTTTAGGCGCCACAAAAGTTTATTAGCTTTTTTTCTGTATTGTTTGGATTTTTGTATCTTTTTTCCTTCAAAATCCGGCAGATAAATGGCTTAAAAGTGGTGGCGTTGGTGTTGAAGTTAGCGTCGGTGTTGAAGTCGATATTGGCGGCAAAGGCATTTAAGCCGATTCAGGTGGAAAATAAGTAATTATACTTTTGTTGATGTATTTTTGGCTGGTGAAAAACGTGCAAATTCTAAACCAGTTTTTTTATTTTCATTTTTTACATATATATTATTTTTTATTATCTATTGTTATTTATATGATTTTAAATTTTATTTCTTAACTTCACTTCTGAGGTTGATAACACATTTAAGTACTAAAGCTTTAAAGGGTATTGTATGTTACAGTATTAAAGTTAAAGCGTTGGGTGAAAATCGTTTTACTATTAAATCAAAAAACAATTTTTAAGTATTTTCTTGTTAACAAATTATATATTATTAATTTAATATTAAAAAAAGGGAAGTAAAAGTTTTGTTTGGAACATACTGGTTTTCGTTATAAATAGGTAGATATTAAAATTACTTTTAGGGATATATATTAAGTATTGATATTAAATTTCATTTGCTAACTTTTAGATATCAAGCATTAGTAAATTAGTATCCCAGAGCCATAGCGGAAGTATTGCCCAAGTAAAGCAGCGGCATTAACTGCCGATTTGAGAATATCTACTTACAAAATTTTTTTTTTTTTTAATTAACAATATGTCTTTATTGAATCGCTTTAAATAAAATCCTAAGAATAAGCTTAAGAATCTTAAAGAGTAATAACATTACATTACAAATACTTTTATATAAATATACTATAATGCAATATTTAATGATTTGTTAAATTAATCAGTGTGATTTTTAGGAAAGCACGATGGCGGGTTTATCATTCAGTTTCAGTCTAAAGGAATTTGTCATATTAGCAAGAGGTCTAACCAGCGGATTCACATGGTTTTCAAGATTTGAAATATGTTTCTGCCTTATTCTTTCGAACTCGTCTTTTACAAACGGAACTCTCAAATCGAAATGTATATTTTTATTCCAGGATCCACCAGTTATCATTCTTAAAATCTTTGCTTGAGCAAAGATCGTGCTTGTTTGGGAAACAATAACATGGTTTATGTACTCTTTCTGGTTAATATAGAGACTTTAAAAATGACATATAAATACTACTATTAATTTGAATTTGTTAATTATATAAAGTAATTTTATCTTTTTTTTTATTAAATTTTATTAAATATATATTTCAAAATTTATCACCTTCAAGTACTTAATTTTTTTTACTCTAGCGTTTAGATAAATAAATATTCGAAAGCTGATGTAGTCATGCAAAGGACAGTGGAAAATGAAATTTATTTCAACAAAATTAAATTCATTTCGAAGTTAAGTTTTATTGGATTAACCGCTCCCAAGTGAGCACTGAACACTTCCACACCATGAACCAAATAGAAAAATCGAATTGTAAATGTAAATGTTTTAAATGTGAATTTAAATTTATGCATTTACAAAGTTTTCACTTAAAAGTACAGATAAATTTAATACACAATTTTTGAAATAATCGGAAAAGTTTAAAATTGTACTTGCGACTGATGGGCGATGTTTCCGGAAGTGATAAAAAATTTATAAAATGACTATTAATTTTTAAAGATCTGAAAAATTTTAAGTGTTGTATAAAATGTGAAAGCCAATGTAACTATAAAATTGCATTATATAGTAATTATGAGATATTAAGAAATATTATTAAGTATTTTGAGTTGTGCGATTTGTTTTTATTCATCGAATTAAGTTCTTTTTATGTATTGTTAGTAATATATGCATTAACTATGAAATGGTTAATTTCTACTGGCAAAATGAGTAAAACATACTCGTATATTAATGTATTTGTTGATGGTTTGTGTGGCAATATATCAAATAAAAAAAAAAAGAAGAAGTTTTCTTTCAAAAACGATTTTAAGAGTAGTGAAATGTTGAAAATCTTAAGTAAGTCCGTTCCATAAGAGTTTAAAAGTAGTAAAAATGCTTTTCAGACGATCTGAGGGACATTGAATAAGATAAGGCGCCTAATACGTGCATCGATGATAAAACCAAGTGAAAAAATTAAACAAATTGGGCTCGCTTAATAAACATTGTTTAAGAAATGAGTCTTAAATCCGCCTTTGTACGGATTATATAAACAATTTTTACAAATGTTTCATGGCAAAATATAACATCACTGTTAGATCGTATTTGTTTTATACTCTAGATATGAGACGTTGTAACATTTTTCTAATTTCCCAATCCATCAAGATTATCAATGAATAAAGGTTTTAAACGTTAGATATTTTTAAAAGTCTGTTGCTTATCTCACAATTTTTGGCGAAACCCCGTCTCCGCTCTACTATTAGGAGACATTGTTTTAAACAATAGGTGAGATCTTTAGATAATTTTTTTAGATCTTTTTATTTTTAAACAACATAGCAAAACGAGCTCATAACTCTATCTAATAAAGCATAACATCATAGTAATTCTGTATCAGAAAGAAATTCTATGGATGAAGATTTGAATAAATAGATATATTCCAAAAATCTGTTGCTTATCTCACAGGTCAAGGTGAAATATAAGATTTAATAAAGTCTCTATTCTATTGCTCTCCAAGTATTTTCCAAACTCAGAAAGATATTCTAAGGAAATTGCTTTTAAACAATAGAAGATATGAAAAAAAATGATCAAGTCAAATCGCTTTTTAATACCCTACTTTAGTTATGGGTACCTTCTGCTCTAAATCCGGATTTTGTTGTTTGTTAACTACTCCTTAAGTAATAGATCTTTCTCAAAAAAATTTTTTTTTGTTATGTTGGTAGGGTGTACCAGGGTTCTGGTAGGGTTCTAAACATATGGTACAAATTTGAGCGCCATCTGGCAATTAGTTTGTTTACAACAGCTGTTAATGTGAGACTACCTCAAGTGCATTTAGCGATTTTTACTATGGTAAATTCTTGTTGTACGCGAGTTTTTTGACCAAACAGGGCACCACTGTTATCGCTCAGGCACTATATTCGCCAGATCGGGCGCCGTGCGATTTTTTCCTGTTCCCGAAACTTAAATTGCCCCTTCGTGGTAATCGTTTTGAGTCGATTCAATCGGTAGAAGAGAATTCGCTGAAGGAACTAAAAGCCATACCTTCACGGGCCTATGAAAAGTGTATGGTAGATTGGGTTAAGCGTTGGCATATGTGTATCTCTTCAGAAGGAGCATATTTTGAAGAAGATAAAATTAATTTGGAATAAAATTTAAACTTGTGTGTTTTATTTACAAAATCCGAGTAATTTTTGAGCAGAAGGTATATTTAAGTTTTGATGATGTGAACTGGGCTTAAAGGTCATGCGAATTGCAACCCCTCAGTATACTTATAGAGTTAGGGAAGGATCAAGCTTTTGGAGCCAATATTCAAACTACTGACGATTTGAAAGCAAACATTCATTAAGTTATGCTAAGCCCAAGCTATTACCAGCTATGTGCTGAAAGATAATCAAATACTACCTCAATAGAGTTCAGTATTGAAAAGTGTCAAGTTGAAGACTTTTGAATGTTGTGTATTTTACAATTCACGATTTAAAATTCAAAATAATATATTAGGTGTAGTGAAAACAAGTCCTTTTTTTATCCAATAGATGGCTTTAGTTATCTGTATAACACGTTGTGTAAGTCCGATCGGGTTACGTTGGATGACATTTATTATTGAAGTAAAATCAAAATAAATATATATAATTCTGGTACCACAAAATGTATAATCGTGTATTGATGTACTTATTTGCTAATATAATAAAATATTGTAGGTATGACTGCAGCAATTCCATACTTTACTTGTTTAAATATTGATGAACACATTTTTTTTTTTAATTTTATTTGAAAGTTTAGTACATTTCAGGACCAATTTTTAAATTGTTTATAATAATCTTCCTTCTATAAGTGTTCAGATTTAAATGCAAGAATAGAATACAAAAACAAAAATGGTAATTTCTTGACCTTTTTTAACTTTGTTTTTAAAAGTATCTTATCCAATTACGTGGAAGGTATGGATAACCATTTGAAATAAGTTTATTTTCTTAACTGAAAAATAAAATTAGTTTAGATTGTTTTTAAATTTATGCGCTTAAATTCTTCACACAATTTTCTGTAAAATTTTTTAGTTTTTTTTTATTGTTAAATAAAATAATAATAAATTGTATAATAAAAAAAAATTTAAAAAACAATATTATTATCTAATTTGCTATAATGTTATATTGTAGTTTCACTAATAAGAAAATTGTTTTGTGGTTTTAAACATAAACCCATAAATTCTTTTTGTTATTGGTATAGCATCGCTTCAAGTCATTTTATCATCAACTAAAAAATTATTTAAATATTTTTATTGAATCTCTTTTAATCTCAAGCTTTAAGATTTACCTTTTAAGAATTTTTTCCAAGAATAAAAACAGAAAAATTGTCCTTTCGTGCTCTTGAGACTAAAACTTCAAATTTTTTTTTTCTTCCATATATGGTATATGAAACAAATTTATACAGAATTGTTGAGTTATTTGAAGAAATAATATTAAAACACATTTTTTCTATTTTATTTAACCTTTTCTCGTTGAAACGGATATTATATAAATTGCGTCTGGTATGAAACCGGAAGTTGATTACCCAGAACTGTACACCATATGATCACGTTTCGTTTATGAAAGTAAAACTAATCGATTTATGAGTGCAGTTTGTTTGCACAACGTCTTTACGTGGCAAACTTTTAGAAAAATGCCAGATAAATTTCTATTATAACGAAAACAATAAACTTAAACATATTGCAAGCAAAAACTAAGCATATATGATGATATTAAAGACATTGTCTAAAAATGAAATCAAGAAAACATTTTCAAACTAAAGGATGTCCTTCCATTCCTTGTAGGTAGTAACATATCATTAAGGCCATATTTGATAGAAGTAAAGCCTAGTAATCGACCACATGCTGAAGGTATTAGATATGCATTTGACATTTAAATAAGTTTGTCATGTTTGTTAAAAAATAAATTTTTTATCTTAAAAATCATGAATAAATTGTAAATGTATCTGTTTGCAAAAACGTTCACTTATATTTTATAAAGGATATTAAATGGTTGATAACATGGTGTTTTGCATGTTTTACTTGATTTTTATAGACAAAAGGGAAGAGGTTTTCTTCGCATCTCTAAATAATTAGTTGAATAAGTTTACGTTTATGGTACATCTTTAACATTAGTTACTAAAAACAGTCAAAGAAAATTTCGCAGAACTGATAGTAGCTCTCAGTTTTTAACTAGTGATTTCCCAATTAGAGGTTAGTATTATCTTGGTTGGGAGGACGGACTTACGCTACATAGCTTAAGTCAAATCAAGAAAAATGAAGGTGATAGGAGGACAGTTAAAAAAGGTGTAACGTCAGAAAAAAAAATAAATCAGAAGTTCTATTACTTTAAAAAGATGTAGAAGCTCTGAATAAAAAAGGTTCAGAAATTAGCTAGACTTTTTAAAATTTTGAATAACAAATATTACAGTAATTTTTGATTGGTTACAGTGTCCGGTTAGCTAGATTATTTATTACTCCTGGAAAATGTCAAAACTTCCACAACGAGTATTAAAGAATACACACTTTCTATAGTTTCTTGTACAACAGCGATCGCAAAGAACAGCAACAAGCAGTGCAGTATTTACAATGTCACTGTTAACGAGTTTCCAAGATGCATTTTTGTTGTACGAAGGTTAAGTCAACCGGAAAGGAATATATGACGTAAGTGTGTCTCAATCGTTATTAGGTAGCTAAAGAAAATGAAAGTAAATTCTTCTCTTAAAGATCTTCAGGAGGACATATACCAGGATCTGTAGGAACACATCCAGGAAAGTACCAAGATGTGCCAAACTGCCTTTTTTTATTCTGTTTAATGTTTTGATGGCCAGGAAATCACATCAGATCGACATCAGCTAGTCGGTTTAGCAGTATGTACCATACCAATTTCAGTTTGGAATTTTTAAACTAATTTTATAATGGAGTATTGAAGTGTTTAAAATGTGTCTTCGTTGTCAATATAAATGTCAGAATTGCATATGTTATTGAAGTACCCTGCAATTAGCTCACATACCTCTTTATTATTAATGATGCAATCTAAAAAACTGCGGCTTTATTAGTTAGTCAAAGGGAGTGATTTATGTTTGCGAATATTAAGAAAGCGTCAGCCCCTACCTCTATTATTGAGCAAACTGTGAGAATTGATACATCACAGTTTAATTGAAAGCTTGTTATTTTCCATTAATTTCTTGATGGAAATATTACCTGATAGTAGCTTTCAAAATTGAGGTTTCGAATGTCTTAACGGGGTATTAGAGCGTAGAAAAATGTTCACTGTGTGTTTTTTTCTTCTTATTGTTTGAGTACACGAAGAAGTCATTGGGTACCAAGTTGGGACTGTAATGCAAATGACCTAACAATTTAACGTATTGAGATCCTTAAAACTCTTTTATTTGAACTGATGTGTGGGAGCTCAGATTATTGTGGTAGAAGATGATCTTCCTTCGACGGCTGGTATCCTCAATTCTCCGAAGACTGGTTATATACAACTCAGAATTGACCATCCTACTTTGACCGAATGGTACGATTGGGACATGACTGGTTTTTCGAATAAATATGCTGACATTTGTTTAAATTTGCTCTGTCCTCAGACAATTTTTGTTAGGTTCTGCTTACTTTGGTAGACGCAAACAGTGGACTGATGTTTTGTTTCGGACTCATAATTACAGATACACTTATCACGATGTCGTAGACGTGTTCTGAGCTATTTCGGATATATTTTCCAAGCTGATTTTTTTTCTTCTTTTCTTACACTAGTGCCTTCTTTTGGGGAATTGTTAAATTATAGAGAAGCCATAATGAAAACAAATTTTTTTGATAGATAAATGTATATGTAAAATTGAATGTGTGCTTGTCGAATAATGCTCGCTCAAGGACACCTCCATCACATGCCAATCCATCCATTTCACAAAATTCATCGTAGACGAAATAGCGATCACGTTCGATCTCATTGAAATAGCGTTTTATAGTCACTGGATTGGTGTTTCATCACCAAATGTTAAACTAAGTTTACTGCTGTTTTTGCCTGGTTAATCCGCGTCAAAAAGTGTGAAAATTAATCACAGAAAATGTTAATTACTTAATTTCATTTTTTCGCAGATATATGATTTAGAATCGATGTAAACAATCGATGTTGTGATGACATTTATGCTAGAAAATGTCAAATTTTCGAATAGACTTAAAAGGCAGCCTACGTATACTGATAAATACATCTATTTTATTACTGCTTTTTTAAGCATAACTATTGTTCTTTTTGTAATATAACAAATCGCGTAATATTTCGTTATTTATTTCAAAGAATTTTTATTAAAATACTTAAAAACAAGCTTCGATTTATTTTATTTCAAAAGCTTAATATTATTGGTATTTTTAATTATACAATCTTTAAGAGCATCGCTTAGTTTTAAAAATATTTCAATTGTTTTTTATTTTTATTACAGAATCACAAAACAACCGAAGGTCAATGACGATGCTGGATGCTTAATCGTTTCCTGAAATTGCAATAAACGTTTTGATATAAACAAAAAACACGGAAGAGATTTTTTTTATCAATTTTTTTCTTTTACATCAGACGCTGTGGAATTCATTTATTGGCGCCAAAATTTGAAATCTTCAATGCGCCTGTGCATTGCGGCAGGAGAAATATCCCAAGCTAAACTGTTATACTTGGTAATTGTAATTAATTTAAGTTTGAATATGTCAATGGGCAGGTAATCTAATACTTTCATCACTCGCACAACAATTATAGCTCGCCATGTAATTTTGTTTACTTAAGGAACTCAAAGTCATTGGTAGTAAGCTCTTGAGATATTATGCTCAGATACATGAAGTACTAAATTGTCTTATCTAATATGAAATGCAATTATAAGTGTGACTTAAATTTGTTAAATAAGTGTAAAAATAAGTGTAAAAATAATTTCACATTTATATAAGTTAATGAATTTTAATAAATAAATTAATTTTAATCTTTTGGCATGTCGCAGAGAAAGTCATTTATCTTAATTTATTTATATTTTCCTTTGGCAACTTGAGTTGTTGTCGTCATTTCGACTATTGAATGAGTTGAAATTTAATGGTTTTTATATATGAAATTGCCTGAGTCACGTGTTGTTTACTTGACAATCAATTAAAATTCTCATTAATAATGAAAAACAAAGAAATCTTTAGAGCAAATGGAACATAACAATAAAATGTTAACAAATAAAACCAAAGATACGAAGTGAAAGTATTTTTATTTTTATTATTCTTTTTCAGTTTTAGTTTAAAAATTGATATGAGGTAACTCAGGTTGTTGCTTCAGGAATGTCAAATAAGAAATTAAATTTTAATAGCACAAAAAAAGAAGCTAAAAGCTATTTGGAGATTTCAAAGTTCTTCGAAAGTAAACAAAATAGTTTTTATTTATTTTTGCTCAGAGTTGTGAAAACTCATTTAGTTGTGTAAGAAAATTTAGATTAAAATGAAAAAAAATTTAATTTGAAAAAAAGAGGAAAAAATTAATGAGTGATAAGGAAGCTTATAAAAAACTATTAAAAACAGAGTTGTTGCATTGTTGATAATTGTTGAAAAAAAGTGTTGATGTATGACTGTTAAGTCATGTACTTCTGGAGACGCTTGACTGTATTGTGCCGTGCTTTTTTCAAACATCTGGTAAACAAATGCGCATTTTTGTTTAATAAAAGATTAAGAATCTTTGGCATATTTTTTCTTCACAATCTGACAGAGCTATTATACTTGGGACTTGGGCAAGTTTATAGACTAACATAGACTGGTTATAGATTGAGGCGTGTCTTTCACCGTTGTTTGAACTAGAGTCAAATATCAAAATAGTGGTGATATTGAAATTGTCAAACAATTCACGAAATAAGATTTTTCACAAAAACTTAATATTTTATAAAGATTCTTGATAATTTAGAGGGTTTTTAAATAGCAAAGAGAGAAAGAAAGGACAAACACAAAAATTTATTTAATTTTATGGAAATTTGACTGACCATACAACGTTGTTTCGAGTATTGCCAAGTACTCATTATCAG
This sequence comes from Teleopsis dalmanni, assembly GCF_002237135.1. Classification (NCBI taxonomy): domain Eukaryota; kingdom Metazoa; phylum Arthropoda; class Insecta; order Diptera; family Diopsidae; genus Teleopsis; species Teleopsis dalmanni. The sequence goes on from NC_051846.1 coordinate 49,211,990, forward strand.
TGGTTTTAAGATATAGGATATAGTCCGTATGTAATTTGTTTGGACTGCAAGTGCTAGGCTTAGAACTCGTGTCTAATAATCAAGAAAGACAAAAAACCTGGAACTAGAGCACTGAAAGTTTGTGCAGCCTTGGCTACTTGTGGATAAACACGATTAGTCATCGCTGCTAAGCCTGGCAGTTGCAGTTCAAACAAATTATATACGAACTATAAACTAATAACTTATTCGAATATTTCCTAAAATCACTGATGAGGAGTACTTGGCAATACTCGAAACAGCGTTGTATGGTCAGCCAAATTTCAATAAAATTAAATAAATTTTTGTGTTTGTCCTTTCTTAACTTTCTTTGCTATTCAAAAATTCTCTAAATTTTAAATATAGCTTCTTTGTCACAATATAAAGAAAGCGTAGCTTTTTCAGCAACACTGATCCTTGATATATTTTTTTTTTTTGTTAGAAATTGTTGTTAAAAATATAATAATGCAACTCAGATATCTATATATTTCTTTACCACTTAAAAATTTTTTCTTTGCCGAATGAAGTTTTCAGGTTTTGAGTATTGAACTACCAAAACAAAAGATCAATATCTTAATTTATATTAAATTAAAATTATTTCTGAAAAATTTTTTAAATTAAATTATATAAAATTTATGTAGAGAAAAAGTTTTGAATAGCGACAAAATTTAAAACTTTTATTTTATGTTTAAATAAATAAGGAAAAAAATCTGTTTGTCAACATTAAAAGCGCGTTGAGGAAAAATGTTAAATACAAAATGGTTCTTTGATGCAAAAATAGCGTAAATACCTTTCATAACAATTCCCTTTTTTTTATCTCTTTTATTATTGCGGTGAGATTTGTTTATCCACAACATTTTCCCGATACTTTTTATGCTTTGATTTGGTTTCCTTGAAAGGCCGGCCTTTACCTCTGTACGAGCATAACAGAAAAAGGGGCAAAACATAATAAACAAAAAAAGGCGGGAAAGGTCTGTTTCAGATTTAATCAAAAATATGTTGCTTGGAAAAAGGCAATGGTCTGTAGTAGCACTCCTAGTAATTTCATGTTTGATAAATGTTTTGTTTTTCTGTTGTAATTTATTACTACAATATTTGCACTATTCCTGAGTATTGGTACACATTTTCTTTCTATTTTATTTATTGTATATGCATTTCAAAGACGAAAGTAATGTTTTTAGAAATCTGACAAATTTTCACACGATAAGCATTTTTCGATAAATGACATGCAATTGATTTTACAACCTAACAACATATGTTTAAGTACTAAAATTTATTTGAAATTGAAATTTCTTTTAGTAAACTTTAAAAAATTTAAAGTATTGAACCTCAAATGCTATTTAGCTTTGAAGTTTTTACAACCAATAGACAATTTTTACCTTTGCCACCTTTGTTTACCTTTGCTATTTAAACAAATAATAAAGTGGAATTCATTGGAAGGAGTATTAGAACAGTATAGTAATAAGAAACATGCTTTTTGATTAAGCACACCTTTCGAATCCATCATATGGATTGATTTAAAAGTAGTTTCCACACTTGCATTGAGATTCTGTGAGCAACTAAGATACGGAGCTACCAGAACTTTCAAATGAGATAACAACCTCAGATATGGTATACGAAATCCATGACCCACTGATGGAAGATCTCAGAATAAAGATAAGCGATGGCGATGAGCATCGAATTAGATGAACGATGAGCTATACCATTCTATCTTAGCCCAAGTTGGATATCTAACACAGATATTGTTTTTAATTCTTATAGAGCATTTTGTGTGGCTATATAAGTTTTATACACCAAAATAATATGAAAGCGATTTTAGCAGTACTGCCAAAGGTGAACAAATTATTTTTCTTCGGTCTTCTCTAACATTTGACATATTGTGAATATTCGCTCAATGGTAGTTAATAGATGATTGGCTCCAATCTCTGCAATATTCACTTAAAATATAGTGAATACTTTAAGAACCTGAAAGAATTCTATATTTAGTAGATATAAATATTATGAGTAACATAAAAAGTTCCAGATTCAGAATGGGTTATATCGAGAAACAAATAAATTAAATAAATACAACTACAAAGACACCTTTTATTTCATTTTTCGTTTATGACTGAGGTATCGAAAAACTGGTTTCTGGGAGTAATATGTGATATATTAATACCTTTAATGAGAGTACAAAAGATAGCTCATCCGTTGCATGATAACGGGTGTTAGATATCAACGAATAAATGGCAACCCTGACAATAGAGGTTGTTAACGCAATGCTTTTTAAGACAACTGGAAACACTGAAGAGCGTGTAATCAGACTTAATATTGCGTTAATAACTTTGATTGATTCCTAACAGATGTTACTTACGTGGCGTTTTTTTAATTGATATGTATACTTTTTGTTGTGTTCTCCAGCATCTGGAGCTTTGTTACTGTTCATTAAACAATATACTGAGGGCATAGCTTTGCAACTATGATATGGTTATAAGGCTGTGACAGTGACAAAGCTCTAAAAGCGGGTGTTTTGAGAACAAAAAGAAATGCAGATTGATATGAGGTCGTTGCAGTGACAAAGCTCCAGAAGTTGGAGTTTCAAGCTGGAGTATGGAGGTTAATATATTTCTCGAATATTCCTGCAAAGGTGATTATTTGTGGCTGAATTTTGGCAGTGAATGCACAAGGCTGCCACTTCTACCTAACTTAGTCTATCGAAAAATGTTTATAAATGCAATTGTTTGGATTTAATCTCAAAAACTATTTCAATAAATCAAATAATAATAAATAATAAAGTAATCTCAGATACATAAAAAAGCTGTATTTTAATAGGGTATTCTTGTCTTTAGCAAAATGAAAGTTAACTTTTTTTCTATTTTATTTTCTATTTTTTCTCACATAACATTAAAAATTTTTAATTAAATAAAAATAAATTTGAAGGTATTATTAAAAACAATGAGTATTTCTGTATTTAAGTTTTTTTTAGAAAATTATTACTAATAAAAAATATATTTGCATAGCAATATCAAAAATATTAGCTCATCCATCTATTTTAAATATTGGCGCCACAATATTTTACACACTTTCGATATGTCTATCAAAAGAAAAAAATGGGTCAAACTCCAGAAACTCACACAATTCTGGCACAGTTTTTTAAATTTTGGCAAGTAAAACATGAATTTGCCAACCCTTTGATGTTTATAGTATCTATGGATGTCTGCAGTATCCAAACTTGTACACAAATAAACATAACAAGATACATTTATGCATTATTACGTTGCGATAGGGTAATAAATGGTAGGAGTAAGAGCCTAATATTCTGCAATCTCCATGATGAAGTAGTTTCAAGAGCAAATATTTGCATGCTTTTTACTTGGAAATTTTATTTTTTTTATGTTAAATTGTAATTGGCGCCAAATTTATTTAAAACTTTTGCTCTGGCAGCGCATAGAGACGTGAGCAGGATAATGGATGAACCGACATTTTTCACGCCATACGGTAAGTTTGCTAGGAGAATCCAACATTACAGTTACACCCAATGATTACGAATGAGTAATTGGAAGTGAAATTACGTGGAAAATATAAATAATTTTTAAAATAGAAAAATTAGCAATATTTTTCTAGCAGAGAACCATTTTATGTAAAATATGTGTATTTAAATCGTCTGAATATATTATATTGCCTTTAAATACTTTCTCCAGTAAAGACCGATATTGTTGTCATATGCAAATTACAGTATTTTTTGTTTTACTTTTAATTGAAATTATGGTAGAAAGGCAGATAAAAAATGCAGAAATAAAAAATGTTTTACAAGGAACCCTTTTAATTGGATTTTCAACATGCTTTAAGGGCGAATCCCTTTGAAAATATAAACAAAGTCTCGTTGCAGGACAAAGTGCTGGTATTATGGTCGATAAGTGCTTCTTTGTGGTGTGTGAAGTTGTAAAATATGGAAATCTGGAAAAAAATGTTATTTTAATTTTTAATATGCAAATTGATATTGATTTTGATGGAGGTAAAATATTTATTTATTTCAGACTGTATAAAAACTTAAAAAATGCCATTGACACATTATAACACCTTATTAAAAAAATTAATTGTATTAGTAAGAATAATTAAAATTTATTTTGATAAGATAAAATTTAATTTTTAATCCAGTGAATTTTTGCATTGACCATACAATCGCCTGTATTGACAAAATTCCATATTGTGTAATTTTGGTTGATTATTAAAAGTGACACTGTACTTTAAATCTGGCAAGGTGTTGTAATGACACGGCTTTTCCCGTTTCGTTATAATTTATGCTGGGGTATCCTCAGCATCTTTCCAGGGATCGCTACAGTAAATTTATATTCGCGAGGACAGGACTTCTCAAAAAAATAAAATATGTTCAATTTTTCAGCACTATTTGTTTAAAATAACATTAAAATATTATATACAAAAAAAGAAATTAGATAAAATTAGCATGAACGGGAAATTATTTCTTTGGCTTGGATGACACACTGGTAGTTCTTTAACAATTCTCAATGGTCTTGGTTTCAGTGATTGCTTCTTTGAAATTCCCAATGACCTTTAATCTGGTCTTGTAGTTTGCTTTCATCACCTTGCTTCAGTACTCACTTGATTGATATGATCTTGTACCTTGTTTTGATCACCTTGCTTCTGTGTAAGAAGAATTTTTCCCTGTTCGGGAAAAATAAAAAAATATATGTTTTATTTATTGAATATATATATAATAGTGTCCAAGCGTCTTGACTTAAAATCGCCCTTGCGCTCGTAAATAATTATATATATTTTAAATAAGTTATACACTTTGACTTAACACCGCCTTCGTGTCAGATAATATTTTATTTTATTATATATTGTTTGACATATAATGCCACCGAGTGATCATACAAGACTCCCTGATTTCTTACAAAAATGCGCCATCTTTTATACGCATCCTTGTGAACTTTTTGTGTAAAGTACACAAAGCTTTGACTTGATCTTAGTTGAACTTGTTGCAATTTAAGACTTTTGCACAAAAGCTTTATTGTGCATTTCTTGCGGCGAATTAACCCAATCTTCCATACACTTTTCATGGCTTTTAGTTCCTTCAGCGAATTCTCTTTTACCGATTCAATCGACTCAAAACGTTTATCAGGAAGATGCAATTTGAGTTTCGGGAACAGGAAAAAGTCGCACGGCGCCACATCTGGCGAATATGGTGCCTGAGTCATGACAGTGGTGCCGTGTTTGGTCAAAAAATTACGTACAACAATAATTTTCCATAGTAAAAATCGCTAAATGCACTTGAGATAGTCTCACATTAACAGCGTCTGTAAACAAACTAATTGAAAGATGGCGCTCAAATTTGTACCACATATCAAGAAAGGGTGTACCAACATAACAAAAAAAAAATTTTTTTGAAAAAGGACTATTACTTAAGAAGTAGTTAACAAATAATAAAATCCGGATACTTTTTGAGTAGAATGTAATTCACCAACAACAATAAAGCCATTGTATGTAGGTTGGAAATTTATACAAAATTTCCATCCTTACAGTATCAATTCAATTCTTAGTATTTAGTGTCTAAAAAACTTTTTACTAGTAATTAAGTTTAAGAAATATTTCTAAATACCACTGATAATAAGTATTTAGCCATACCCGCAACAATTCTACAACCATTCAAGAATTCGAAAAATTATATATAAAATGTAATAATTTTTGACTGTGAAAAACCTTTCTGTTTAAAAAATAGTTTTCTTCATAATATTTGATTGTAAAATAAATTAAATTTAAATCAAAATTCATTTCGAACCTTTAAAGTGGGCTGCATGCAATGCAATACAACTATGGCAGCGCTAGACCTCATCCTCCTATTTTTCTATACAGAAAATATTTATTCTGCGAATATACAGATTATGGGTATCATTTTCTCATCTACGCAACTTCTCAATATACTAGTATATTTTCAATTAGATGAAGTTTTATAGTTTTTATGCGATTTATAGTACATTTTTAAAACAATCACATTCTTTATTAAATTTTTGTGAAAATAAGGATGCTCATCGGGAGTAATAAAAGCAAATATTCTATAATAAAAACTGGGACAAGAAATTAAATGATGGTATTTTTATTTGCAAGGTTAACAAGCATATCAAGGATATTCTGATAGTAAATTAAGTTCACTTGAAATGTGGTACAAATAAGGATGCAATAAATTTCCTAAACATAGACATTGAGGGAAAAAATAAATCGCCTTCGAAAAAATGATTAAAGGACATATAAAAAGTAAATAAAAAATTGACTACAAAATTAATTTATTGAGAAAAGAAAAACAACGAATTACATTATGTGATGCTGTTGACATTGACAGTATTCAAAACAAAAAAAAAACTAAAGGAGAGGAGAAACGATGGCTAAAAGGAGTTGATGTACCACTTTTAACCTCTTACCTATCAAAATATGCATTTATAATCCTGCCAAGAACTTTGTTGTTGGGCAGAGTGCTGAGTAGTATGGCACAAACATCAAAAGAAGATTGATGATGAACTTGCTTGACACAAATTTGTTTTGCCATTTGCAGATTTAATGAACAAGTCGAATCGAGTTGAGATTATGAAGGATAATATGGGCGCAAAATTTTTAATACCCTGTTTAGCATACTAAGTTGCCAAGTGCCAGTAAATGAACTTAGTACCTAATTAGAATTCTGTTTTTTGCCAGTGATGCATGTGTAGAAATTTCATGTAAGGTCCAATATCATTATTATTGTAAGGTCAGGCAATTTGTAGTAGATATACTGTGTGATTTGTAATTAGTTTACACATCCTTTAAATTAACATTTTTTTCAGTTTGATTGCAGACAAGTAATATTGATAGCATTGTATCAATATCTGAGCTTTAAGTTCTAATTCTCAATAATATAAAATTCAGTAAATGTCATTTATGAAACAAAGTTTTAATTTAATATATTCTTAATATATTAATTAATAGTATAGAATAGATTTCTTAAGAAAGATTAACAGATTCCAGATATAGATTCTAGATAATACATATATGTAGGAAATATATCATAAGGAGTTATGAAAAATTAAATAAATTCTATATATTTAAAAAATATCAAAAGAAAAAATACGATTTTTCGATGAAATCTGTGAATCAAAAGAAAGAACTCAACTTATTCACTAGATTTGGCTCTATCTAGCTTTTGACTGTTCGCACCTAAAAATGTTATTAAGTGGCTTCCATTA
>NC_051846.1:49219318-49236547 GCF_002237135.1 Teleopsis dalmanni
TATATAAGATCCAACCTTTATATAACTCACAACTTTACAATTCAATATATGTATACGTAAACGAACAAGATATACATAGTCTCTAAAATACATCTAATATCTCTAGATATTTCATTTTTTAAATCCTAGTTATTTAAATATATGAAAGTACTCGTTAGTTTTAATATATTTATGTTTAACAAGGAAGTAAAAATCTTTGCTTCTTAATTCAAATTCTCTTCCTAAACTCTTCCTCATACGCTTTAAACTACATATATTTACATATTTTTATAATATTAGTTTTTTGCACTAAATTAAAATTAAATTTTTAGTTTGAAAAATATTCAAACTGAAAAGTATATGCTCCACAAGGAGTTAACGGAAGCAAGCAAATACATCTCTCACATTCAATTTTTTTATAAATTTTCACCGCAAGCACATAACATAAACTACAAATAACATAAATCTATATACCTAAAATAAATAAAGATAGTTACCATTAGTGTCTATTTCTGGCTAGAAGAAGATCTCAAAACTTCGGGGCCCCGTTTCTTACCTATTTTCGACCTAACCGAGTTGTTATCCTGCAAAATCAGGACCTTAAATTTATTTGCTATATGCTCTATAAATACTAAGATAAAATAAAATCTCTTGATATAATGATGATTGTATAAACAAAAGAACCTGGCAATTTAACGCTTTACTTGAACACGACGATAAAGGCAAGTTGGCAGAATGCAAAGTTTGGTATATTAATTTCATATTGTTACTACCATTTATATGCATTATTACTTTTATTTGAAATGTTTGCTTAATCAAATTTATACATTAAAAAGGACTGTCTCGAGAAGATATAAAGACTGATATACAGTCTACTAAGTTGCTAAAACACATCTTTATATCAGGTCTTTAGCAAAGACTACTTATTCCAAATCTTTGCAACATATACATTCAAAAGCAACAAATATCATAAGTAAAGCAATTAAAGTGAAAAAATTTTTATTTTAGTGCTAGCTTGTAGCACTATTTAACAGAGATAATATAAAAAGAAGATAATCGCTATTGTAACAATTGATTATTTTAATGTGTACTTATTTCGCTAGTGAATCTCTTGTTGCAATATTTGCATTTAAAAGTGTTATCTAACCTAAACCCATAAAAATCTATGTATAAATCTATATAAAAAACTTAATAGCAAAGCATTAAAACAATAGATTATTTTGATAATAATTTACAGTGATAAGAAATGCGGTATAAAAAATGTTTGTTTGGAATTTCTAGTACTTGCTAAGAATTCAATCTTTAATAATAGATATTGTATTTATGGAACTGTGATATATAAATTAAAGATTATTTAGGATTGTATGAAATTGGTATATTGTTTATTAGTGATGAAATAAATTAAGATTTTACTAATTTTACTAATTCTGTTACTAATTTTTTTCGTGTTTTATAGATACGATTGTAAATACTTATAACCAGTTTTTATATTTTCATTAAGAAATCTACATTGTTGTTATCAGAAAACTAAAAGTTTTGCTGAGCCAAAGTAATAAATATGCATGACTATCTGATTATGTCTACAACGCCTCTTACCAAATCCAGACAACATAAGCTGAGCATGTTTGGGAAGATGCGTGTTGGCGATATGGACTTTTATAGCACAAAACTGAAACCAATTCAAATTTATACAAAATCGCTCGAAACCAAAAGGATCGTGTGACACGCTATTAGGGTTTAAGATAAATATAAGAAATGCAACATAACCACGCACTTGCATAAACCACACCATGTTGAGAAGATTAAGCACGAAAATAGGTAAGTCCATAACTCAAAGAAATAAGCCCAGATAGGCATATACTTACAATTTCCAAATTAAAATACATAATAAATAATGCATAATTCTAAAAGCCTTAATGGAGTATTAAAATATATTTAAAATATATTACAGCCCGACAATGAATAATGTATCCCTCGTAATACTGCATGGAAATAAAACTGATTTAAATAGGATTATTGCTTAAAATACATGTGATTGTAAATCAATTAAGGTCATTAAAGTTAAATAGGCTTAATAAAGAAATCTATAAATAAGTAAAGTTCAGTTAAAGGTCATCGAATGTGCATGTTAGTAGCTAGTGAATGCCCAGTAAATAACGGCATGTAATACATCTAAAATAAGCAGGAAATTAAAAATAAATAAGCTAAAAATAAATGAGTCTTGTGTAAATGTTACAACAGAAAGGAGAAGAGTATCTCAACAATTTAGATACTCTCACCTCAATGAAATGTGTATTAATTGTGAGAATACTGAAGCACGCATTTACTTGTAACAAATTTTATTTGCTCGGGTAGATTAATTAAAATTAAGTGCAAAAGGATTTCCGACTTAGCATCGCTTATAAAGTTAAAAATGTGCGTTGTTTTTACAGTGTAGGATGGAAATTACAAAGGCAAGAAGCTGTAAGTAGAAATGTTTTTATTGATTAAATGAAAATGATATTGCAATAAAAAATAAAAGTAATTATTGATATATTGAACCGTTGGGAACACCAATTAATTACTTGAAATGTTTTAGTATAATCAGATATCAATACTTTAGTAACAAAATATTTTCAATCATGTTATTTTAAAACATGACATAAAGAAATAAGTAGTCTCTAAATGATTGAAATTATATTTTTGTTCTCGAAAATACAGGCATAAACGAAGAAGAGTTTCTAACAGTTGTAGAATAAAATTAGAACAATATTGTTCTACGGAATAGTTCTCAAGTCAAAGGTTTCAATTATGTTGCATTATATAGAAGTAGACAAACGACTAAGAAAACGATTAAGATATTTTAGAAAGCTTTTGGATCATTTTATACTAATGCACAGTATAATACATATATTTACTTTCTATAAATAAAATACAATTTCAACAATTAATAGCTTAAAATTGGTGTCATATTTTATGTTGTGTGCATTGAGTTCTAGAACTGCATTATTTTTCGCCGATACTATTGTTATAGTATCGTTGGTAAAGCTTATATCGCTTAGTAGTTTTACTATATATTTATTTTAGTTCTCGTGCTATTCTACGTGGGCGTTTTTTGAAATATGTACTCTGATAATAATTTAAAAGCTTTGGTAATATCATACTTATGTACATATATCTCTCTCGTGTTATAACATTTCTGTTAATCGGTTTTTAATGCTGACATTTGTAGGTTGTTCCTAGTATAAGTCAAAAATACATTCAATTTTTTTTTTTCGTCTACATCAATTCTTCTAAGAAATTGATATAATTATGTGTACAGAAAACTGTGGAATTTTTTCTTATAGTCTATGAAGCAGATAAAGACATCTTTGTAGACGTCTTCAAAATTAAAAAATTATTTTTATACTGCATGGAAATAGCTCAATTGTAAAATAAACAGCAAATAATTAAGTGAACATATAATTAATAATCAAGAAATAATATTAGAAGTTAATATTGAAGTTATTGCAATTTTCAACATCTGTAAGCATTTTAAGGAGTATTAATAGCAAATAATGCTAAGCACCTCTATTGCAATACTAGGACCCGCGTTTTTGACAATCTCTATTAAAACTCAATGAAATGAATACAAAAATATTGATTCAGAAGTGATGAAATGCAGATATGTTATTGCAAATATTTCTTAATATTTTCAATGATTTCTCAATAATTTTCTCAATGTGGATCAAAAGAGACGCGTTTAAAGGAAGAAGTATATGTAGGAAAGCATTGTGCATTTATTGAAAGTATGGGTAAAAATCTACTTTCAATAGCCATATGCCATATGGCTACTTGTCAACTGAAGAAAGCCTCACTTTACGTGAAGAAAGTATTCTTAGAATTTTTTTAAAGCCAAATTGGGTGCTTCCCGCAACGCCTTTACTGGAAGGAATAAGGAATTCTTTAGAAATAACTGTTAAACAAATAAGTGATTGTAACGTATTTTTAAACATTAAAAGCATTAATCATTATACTGATTGAGCGATATTTTGTGGAAATAATCTCATCTTAATCTCATCTTTGTGGGAATAATCTCATCTCATCAATCTTTTCCGGTATTGTAAATCTTACTGTATATATGGTATATATACTGTTTGGTATACATATATTCAAGTTGTATATTAGTTTAATGATTTCGGTTGAAAACTCGTTCCGGGCACCAACCTTTGAAGTTTCTGCACAGTTTAATGTTTTTAACACCTCCACTCTGGTTATCTTTTGAACAATTTTAAGTTTCAGAGAAACCAAATTTATAGAAAACGCATCCTTACCACCCTTACCCTTTATAAGCATCCTTACCACCCTTACGTGTTTAAAAAAGTTATAGTGGAAACTACCAGTACTAATAACGTTAAAAAAAATAAGCAAGAGCCAAAGTATCAGTCAAAAACATTAACAAACCAAGAGAAAAGTAACAAGTAGCAAATAAATAGAAGGTGAAAGGAGCTAGGTTTTAATTAATTTCATTTCCTTTCGATTTCATTGCAGAATAATTACAAAAATTTGAATTAACTTAATTTAAGCTTAATCATATATAAATTTATAAACTTTTACATTAATGTGTCCGTATGATTTAAATAAACTTTAAAGGACCAAAATTAAAATAAAATTAAAATGTTCAACTTTTTCAAACTTATTTAAAATATTAAATTTCATTCCGAATTTATGTTCAATACGGGAAGATTTAAATCAATACGTGAGATTGAAATACTCGTACTTTTTACGGTCAGCGGAATTTTATCAATTTATTAAATTGATTGCCTCATGAGTGAATTTTTAATTGCAGAGTGAAAATGAAAATATTTTATTGACATTTTATCCTTGCATGTAATTAATCGAATAATAGTGAAAATAATTTTACATACTATTAGGGGAAATTGAATTTATGTAAAGTAGCCAGATATGGACAAATTGTTATGACATGCCATAAAATATATTTGCAATAAAATTTTTAAACAATATAATTAGCATTTTCCTCATAAATTTCCTCTTCCAAAAGGTAAAAAACAAATTTTTTCACCAAATAGTTTATTAAATATTTTTGTATAAAATTTTTATACTTTAATATTTAAGTAAAAAATTTTTATAAATTATCCTTACTGATTTATGTGGGTTGGGTTTTCAACCTAACCCACCCTGACTTATTAAATTATACAATTTGCAACTTTAAATATTTAACTAATTAAATCATTTATAATAATTATTATTATTATTAATTAAAAATGTAAAATAAATAAAAATCAATTTTTGCATTTATTATTTGTAATAAATAAAAGACAGACAAGTACACAATTAAAAAAATAAAAATTTAAATAATAAATATTATTTATTTATCATTTCCCCCTTTGCCTTTCATGCTCTTCACGAACTTGAAATTTATTCATGGAAAATTGTGCAAAATTGTGGCATTTTCAGTTTCGTCCTTTTTTGCTCTACCATTTTGCCTTGAGCAAAAATTTTTATTTATATTTTCCAAGCTTTTGTTTCAGTTTGTGAAAATTTTTCTACGAGATATTATGGCATTACTATGTGCATGTAATAAAGTAGAAAATGAACAGATTTTAAAAAATTTAATATTAATATTTATTTTTTCTGATATTTCTGTATTCTGCAAATTGTATGAACACGTGAAACGATAAAATCTTCCTTGCAATCCCAGTAATTTTAATATAAAGTTTAACAGTATTGAACGAGTTCTTCTGTATTTTATATTTTATATTAAATATCAAATATTTGTTTAGTTTTCAGGATGCATTTTCGTATTTGTAGTTTAAAGTTTTCAATAATTAATGATGGAATTTTTTTTTAATTTAAATGAATTGCTTATATAGGAGACAGGGCATTTGTGCTTATGTATGTATAAAAAAACGAACGATATATGAAAATTCAAAATTTTATAGATGAAATATAGTAGTTAAATGATAGTTAAGTACATCAAAACTTATAATTAATATTTAATTTGGAACTATTATGTTTAAACTTACTCATGTTAGAGTTATTATTAAAGGCAACTAACCTGAAATTGAAAAAGATAAAAAATATATTAAACAAATATTAAATAATTTTCGAATATAGTTGAATATATGTATTCGTACAATAAGCAAAAGTATTTTTAAATTATACTTGAAATAATAATGAATAAGAAAAATTTATGTATTATACATCACATCATATAACAGCATAAGACCAAAAGGTAATGAAGGACCAATATCATATTAGAAGTAATAACATCTAATATATAACAAATTGCAACTGTTACTGTTAATGATACATTGAAATACCCGGACCAGAGTTTTTGATAATTTGCAAACATACAAAAAATAAATACAAAATTATTAACCGAAATATTGCATCAAAAGTAATGATACGCAAATCTGTCATTGTAATTTTTACTGGTAACAGTTCACTGGTAACAGTCAATAATGCCGGAACTGAGTGAAGTGTAGGAATAAAATAAGTGGACTTGTCTTCTAAAAGTCGGTGCACCAACAACTCTGAATAAATTTCAATCTCTCTTCCAGAAGTAATTAAATTAAGCCGGAAAAATAAAATGATCATATACATATGAGAAACTTTTAAGACTACCTTTACGGTTATGTTGCTCTTAGTAAAGCAGCAAAATTCATGTATGATGAACTACAAAAATTACTAAACATCACCGTAAGGTTATTTTTAAATTCCTCTGTTATGTCAGAAGCTTAGATATCAATAAAAATTTGCTATTGAAACCATCGCCAAGCACATAAAGATTATAGCACCTTAACTATTTAGGAATGTAGATAGTCATCCCAATGATTACTTAGCTTAGTTGTTCAAAAGAATTCAAACGAAGCAAAGATTTCAGTTTCTTGAACAAAAATGGATGTTATAATAAAAGAGATGTCGATTTAGAGGTTCATCATATAATAGTATAAAACCAAAATATAATAAAGATAAAATTTGAAGGTGAGTAAGATATTCTCATTGTAATATTATAAATTTGGTAAGTAGATTAATGTCTACTATTTATTATTTAAATCAATTTTAATTAAGTAGTTATATATTAGTCAAGCAATAAATAACATCAGCTAATTTTCGGAAAGTTTCATAATTTCATCGTTGTACAACTTTCATGTTTTGTCTACGAAAAACTTGGTCAAGTGATTTTTAGTTACTCTTTTTCAGGGTTTCGTAGAGATCGACACAAATGGTAGTCGAAAGGTGCAAATCAAATTCCCAATCAAGATCCATTCATTAGTTGCGAGTCATTAAAGATATGCTTGACCTGGTATTGTCATGATAGTGCATAACTCCTTTTTGTGTTGCCTGCTTGTGATAGTTTTTTCATGATTATTTCATAGAAGTGTTCGAGTGCTGAGCAATATAAAACCAAATTAATCGTTGCACCAAGCTGGAGATGTTCGTAATACACAATTTCATTTCAATTCTACAGAACACGCAAGATAACCTTTTTTGTCTTCAATACAGGCTTCGAAGTTGTTTGTGGAGTGTCACTAATCTTTGACATTCCACAAAGGTTATTTCAGATATTGCCAATATTCAATATATATTCAACAATAAGTAAGTCACTTTAAAAAATGGAACGATTTCGTTGCGTTCTAGCAGTTTTTTAAAGATATTGATTAAATCAATGGAATATTTTTTACTACCCAAGCAACCGGCATCTTTATATAGCCTGCTCTTTCTAAATGATTCCAAACTGTCATAAGCTTGTTATTCATTGCCAATGTCATTCCCGGACAGGTTACGTATACCACTAGTTGCAAAATTTCATTGGCTATTTTAGTGACCGGCTCACCAAACTGAGGTGTGTCTTTGACATCGAAATTTCCGGAACAGAATAAGGTAAAAGTTTTTTTATCGTAAACCTCACAAATTTTTTTGGCTAAAATACTTTCAAAACCATTTTTTAACCAACTTATTCTGCTAAAATTCCATTTTGTTATAATGAGCAATAGAAACAGAAATTGCATTTTAAAATTTTTTGAATTTGAACAAGGTCTCCATTTGTAAGAAAACATTCTTGATCGAAAAGTAGTATTATTATGAAAACATCATTATTTCACAATACTTTAGTACGAATCGTTATTATTAAAGCATCGTTCAATACTTAATTTTTGTAAAAACTGCTTCTCCTCAAAAAAGCAACTTTAAAGTTTGAGTAACAGATGGTTTCAATACAGGTTTAATCCATAAAATTATTCTTCGATCTAGACATTTCATTAATGGAAACAAACAGTAACGATTAAAATTTTCAACTTGTCCAAAATTTAAGCAGAAGTAAATAAAAGTATTAAAAAAAAATTTTTACCAGTATTAGGAGTGTCAATTTTAGGTTGAAATTTTTTTTTTAAAATATGCATAAATTAGGAGTCTTGCTAATAAAAAACCTATGTTGTCGAGGTAAGCTAGAAATTTAATAAATTATTTTAAACTAAATTAAATCTTTAATTCACAATTTAGAAAAAGTTTCGAAATTCTCGTAAATCAATGCGTTGTAGATCCACACCTTTCCGAACATAACATCTGTGACAATAAATTTCCATTACATTGGAGAACAAAAATTACCCGACCGAACTTATCGGAATAACCAAATTTCACAAATTTCACAAATTGCAATTGCATTAAAAATGCCAAGGAACGTATGTGCATAAATTTAAAAATATTTCAAACATTAACAATTTTTATTGCATTCAATGTGTCCAATGGGTCGATGCAGTTTTAGGTGCAACAATGAAATCGGAGTTGAAATGTAACTGGATTCAGTTAATTTTTGCTATTATGTTGACCAGCATGTAGTTCAACTTCATTGTTGTTGTTTCATCGTTAAACTTTTTCCTGTGTAGTTCATTTAATTTAAATGTCCTTTTGTGGTTGCACAGTGCAAACCCCAATAGGAACCAAAACTCTACACGAGTATTCCGAACAAAGTTCCAACAAATGTAGTAATAGTTTTAGAGGTACAGTGCATTTATGTTTGTCCTCACGCTGCTTGCACTGCCATTAGCGACAATTACAATATGCAAATGAGCGTAAATAATCGTGAACAGACGCGTTGAAATATTTACACTCGAACAACAATAAAATTGCATTTGTTTATTTACGGGAAGTTGCAATTTAATTTACCGAAATCAGAGCAATTTTTCATGAGCATTTGTACCATTGCGGTTTACATTATCTACAAATAATTAAAGATTTTCCAGCGATAATTTTAGTTTTGGCATGCAGGCGCGGTTCTATTGGAGGTACTCTCTAAAATAAGCATAAAATGTACAATGAGCAAAAACACTTGATCCCACATCTAAACTCTGCTAATATATTTTTATTCCAAAATTTGCAAGTAAATAAATTGCAGAGTTTCGAATTTCGTATTAATTATGTATGAAAAATGTACGTTTTTTTGGCTTAATTTATGTTCCTCATGAGTAATTGAATCCTTTGTGCCGTTCGGCAAGTTTGCTTTTAACTTAATTAAAACTACAAACTGCAGAGTTAAGGTCGACAACCATAGAGTGAGTAAGCGTAATATAAATTGAAAAAAAAAATACATCAAAAATGCATCTCAAAATTACTTGAAGTGCTCCGCAAAATACTCGTAAAACATATTTTGTTTCAAAATAAAGTGTAAATTTACAATTTCTGTTGACTTTCTGTGTGGCGGATGGCGGAAAATCTCTTTACAATCTCTTGACAGATGCTCGTTTTTAATATTTAAATTAAATTTTATTTGAAATTCATCTTTTGCAAAAAGTCAATGTCAGAATTTTTATAGAAAAAAGGATTCCAAATAGGAATAAAAATGGGGAAAAAGTGCTAGAATAAAGGAAGCGTATAATTTTAGATAAAACTTTTTGCATTTATATTTAAAATAATACCAAAAAGTTTCCTTTGAATTAAAAACATTAAAATAAAAAAAAAATAATATAAGAGGAAACAAAATAAATGCTTAATAGTCCACAGTTTGCATAGAAACATTTCAAGTATAAATACTAGCAGTACTTTTGCATAATTACAGTTTGCAATTCAAATTAAAAGGGAATGTATAAAAAATTTGGAATTTTTGTTCCTGTTAATTATATGATGTACAAATTTAATTCATACATATTTATAAAAAAGAAGTTTAACAATATAATCAAGATTTTTTTTCAAAATAAAATATTATTTAACTGATCTGCATAAAAACTATCATGAAAATATAGACGGTTTGATAAGTCAGTGACTTTTTAAATAAAACAAATTTTTTTCGGCAAATAAACGTTTTATTTTTCTACATAATCACCTTTTAGCTCGATACAATTAGTCCAGCGTTTTTCTATTTTTCTCATTCCCCCCAAATAATAGGTTTTCTCAAAGCTCTCAAAATACGCGTTTGTTTCGGTAATGACTTCTTCAATCGACTCAAATCTCTTACCGCCCAGCCATTTCTTTAAATTTGGAAACAGAAAACAGTCGCAGGGGGCTAAATCTGGAGATATGCTGGATGGGCTAGCAATTCGTATCCCAATTCGTGGATTTGGGATCGTAATGCTTAATCAGCACACGAAATTAATTTTTTTCCATTTTCATAAAAATTCACGAGGTTGTCTGCTTTGAACGGCTAAACACCAACTGAACTACGTAGCTTGCTCAAAATTAAAAAGTTGCTCACTGGTAAAACACAGCTGACGGTAGCACTATTGCATTTGGAGTAACAGCGCGGGAAATTCAAAAAGTCACTGACTTATCAAACCACACTCGTATATAAGGGTGTTCCTTGTCAATCCTCTGCATTTAGCTCTGCCTCATAGTTCCTACGTTGTATATATCACTTTAAATGCCATAGGTAGAATAAGATTATTTTTCAAAATAAAATATTATTTAACTGAGCTGATTAAAAACTATTATAAAAATAGATAAGGGTGTTCCTTGTCAAATCTCTACACTTAGTTCTGCTTCGTAGTCTGCTACGTTGTATATATCACTTTAAATACAATATGTAAGATAATGCTAAATCTTTACCACATTGACCTCTACCAAATATAATGAAATTATTTTTATAAAAAAATTTGTTGAAGTACTCATGATAAAATATAATTCCTGTATGTCCTTACGAGTTTCGTAAATAGTTAAAAACATTCAAATACATTCCAACCAACATGTGTCTTTAATACTCATTAATGTTAGTATCGATATAAGTAATAGTATCGATATCAATTTAAATATCAATGTCAATATCATCATCAGTATCATTATCTCTATGAGTAAGTCAGCAAAGCCGCTGAATTTTTATGCACTTTAACTATGTTAGTTTTGCGGTATAGCTCATTCAGCTTATCGTTCCATCTAATTCAATACTCGTTGCCAACGCGTAAAGGACCATAGATGTTCCGAAGAATTTTTCTTTCGAATGCTCTTAACACCTTCTCATAACTGTTAGTAATTATCCAAGCATCTGCGGCATACAGCAAGATTGGCTTATTAAGAGTCTTGTAGAACGTGATTTTTGTTTATCGAGAGATTTTTCAATAGCCTACTTAGCCCGAAGTAATATCTGTTGGGAAGAGTGATTCTTTGTGGAATCTCTAGGTTGGCGTTATTATTGTTGTTATAGCTAGTTTCCAAATACACAAGGTCTCTCACAACTTTGAATTTATAATTGTGGCGTTGGTCCCAAGACGTTTAGGAGATTTGTTTGTTTACAGAAATTACTTTGTTTTGCCCTATTTACCATAAGATCCTTTTGATTCATTTAGTTGTTCGCCACAATTTTTGTCGGTATTATTTACTTCTGCTGTCTAATGCTAATACATTTTCTATATAAATTAAATGTTTGATTTGATGTCTCTAAGTTGTTCCCGAGTACCGAGTGGTATACAGTACATGGACATCTTCAATCTATAGAGTAAATAAGTATATCATTTGTCCATGAGTTATTTAAGTGTACTATATAGAACCCTTCAATCTACAGAGTATATTATATGTATATCATTTACTGCATTTCTACAATTCTTTACTTAAGATATTTTGATAAAATTTTTAACTCATTTATTCTTCTCAATTACAATTGCGTTACGATTCTGTTGAATAAAGACAATAAAACTTTTTACAAGCGCAAATTTCCAAGAATACATAACTCAATTCGATTTTGTGCATAAATTTCTGCAAAGTATCTTTCAATTGAATGGTTCGATTCCAGGAATTTGACATTGTACTCAATGCCAAAAACGGTTCGGTAACAAAAGAAGTTGTTACATTGCTGACTTTCGCAAATTGAGCAGAGCCGAGAACAAAATAAACAAGGCAGCTGTAACTGAAATCAAAAGATACGCAAATCCAAATCAAATTCAATCGCACAGCAACGCACAGAACCAAAAATAACAGCAGTCAAAAGTGGCAAGGCTGCCAATTACGAAATACAGAAATAGAAAAAATTTACCAAAATTGGAAAATCAACCAAAATGTTAACTTTATTCAAATTATTTGCATTGGCACCGATCCGAGCCATGAAGCCAAATGAAAACATTTTCATTTAATTTTTGAAATCATGGTCAAGCAGCACTGCGAGTGAGCATAATTAATGGACTCTAATGAAGTAATGAAAATTGAAGGCATTACTTGTGTACTAAGCTAGCTAGCAGATTTTTCCCGTTATCGTTTTTTTTGTTTACTTTTGTAAATTTTGTTAATTTTGCTTTTAGATACTCATTGTAATTATACAGAAAATGAAACAAATAAAAAGTGTATCGAGCACTCATTGCAACTGCTACTGCTACTGCTACTGCTATGGTAACTACAACAATGCATAAATTTTCCGCAAAATTTGTTTTCAATTAAAACGTTGCAATCCAAATAAAGTTGCTTCCTTTCTCACATCTGACAGCTAACAACCAGCGTCAGAGCCAGCAGACCCACCAGCATTACCAATTCAGTTTATGAGCTGCAAAAGTGCAACCAACAAATTCAACTTAAAAAAATGAAACCAAATTGTAAAGTGGTTTGTTTACATTACGCAAATGCGGCCCTGAGTTGAGGAGTATTCATCAAGCTATAAGTCCAACACTATGGTTTAACATTTTTTTTTAAAAAAAGAGTAATTAAGATCTTAGCTATCAGTTACTTAAACTTGTGTTTATCGCTTTAAAAACCTCTAGATATGACTGCTTAGTGTGTTACTTCAGAGGGGACTGATTTTCTTGTTTTGTTTTTTCTGGTATTAAGGAAGTATCAAAAGCCACTGTGTGAAACTTTAACTCAATCAAATCAACTGTTTGGAATGAATAACGAATATTTCATCAATGAGACGTAAATGTCATTTCAAAATCAGTGTTTGTATCAGCCACCATTGACCATCACTCTTCAAGGAAGAGATTGGCAAATAATGAGGGTTTCAAAATCGCAGTATGATAGGAGTGATCAATAGTGAAAATTTTCGAATAAAAGTCAAGTTCGGATTTTGGACCTCGAAAGTCACAGTATTGCAAAATCATTTCAGTAATTAAGGAAACACAAACGCAACTTTTAGAAAACAGTGTTTCTATGCTTCGGAAAGAAACAATAACTAGAAGAAAGGATAAGTAAATAATGCGGATCAAGTCATCTATATCATCAATATTATGGTAGCAATGTGCTGGAGTGTAAAAATAGGTAAATGTAACTCAATGATATATAATAAAATATAATTGATTCTTAGGACCAAATGAACGACTAACAAATCTGCGCATATCGTTGATACGATACGACATATTGTATCATATAAACATTTGTTGAGTACTTTTCATGCTAAGCACTTTAAAAAAAGATATGGAGACTTAACGATATGCAGGCTTATGTATACAAGCTGTTCGCGTTCTTCGCGTTCTCAAAAAAAAAGTCCAGTACTTTCATTAATATACCCCGTAAAGAAATCTGCACTCAGAAAAATAATTTAGTTGATTTAAACAGATGTTAACTAAATCTCAGATCAAAAGATTCTTTTACTTAACGTATAATGTTAGTTCAACCATACTTCAGGTCGGTTTTAATGTCTTTATGATCAGGTCAATTTAACTTGTATATGGTTAGAGCAAATTTTTTTGAGTGTGTCTTCTGGCACGTTTGCTGGCGGATCACAGTCGATAAGGAACCATGTTAGAAAATAATATCCCATGTTTTATCATTCTTGTCGCAACTGAGAAGAGAACTATCAAATTACTTCCCATACGTGTTGTTACTGTTTTACTATTTTAGGGACTTCCATTCTTGATGATTTTAGCCAACTATAGGACGCCCCTCATAAAACTTTTTATGATTTGATGAGTTACCGTTTTTTATACGGTAATATAATGGGCGAATAATCCTAAGTAGATTCTTAGGATTGTTAAAATAACCAGACCTAACCTATTATTGCGCGAACGCAAATCGTTACCTTAGATGCGAGTGATATCAGCGCTAATATAGAGTATGAAGCTATATTTGATGCAATCGTGAACTTATTTAGGCGATTTGTTTTTATTTGAATATTTATAGATAATATTGGAATGGCGTACAAGAGCAATGGGTGTATAAACAGCTTAAATAAAGATAAGAAGCTTAACTTTGCAGTTTAGGTGATTATATCTGCGAATCGGATTTTTAAGTTTGATATATCAATATGTGATTGATGTTGGCATATTTTATAAGAGGTATATTTTCATAATTTATAGTTGAAATTTGACATAGTACCAAGTTATTTGAGTTTGCCGACAAGCTGAATTATTATAAGGCAACTTGTAAGATGGTCACGCTGCACTACAACAATGGCAATAGCAAAAATTTTGCGAGCTTAAATTTTAACTTTCTGGATATTGATATATATACATTAATTAAAAATAGTTGATTTGTTATAACCATTCCTGTATAATTCTGTCCCCATTCTCTAACTGAAAAAAAAAAAAACTTTAACTACGCCACTGCATACTGCTTTTAAGTGGTCTTAGAATTGAAGTTGAAATTTAATAAGCACAACAAATTTGGAAAATTTACAACTGACAAAGCGATAAACTAAAGAGAATTACTTGCATTAATGGCTTAGTATGCGCAAATTGCCACTTAGCCAAGTTTATATGTTCAAGACCAGACAACTTGCAGTGCAAATATTTTACCAAATAAAACAAAAACTGTACTGAAAGCGAACTGCAGCGGAGTCATGTAAGCAAACTGGTTTTATCTCTTGCCATTTTTATTGGCAATTTCGTTATTATTTTATTTCATAGTTAAACACATTTTTTTAATTTTTTTGTATTTACTTTTTAGTAATTTGCTGCACTTCAGATAGCAACTTTTTAAGTGTATTGGCATCCAGTGAACTACAGATATTGCATTGAACCGCGTTACCACTTCGTTATGCAAACTCAGCTCTTGGCTCTTTCCTATTGATTCAGAATGTTGAAACTAACTATTTCACGTGTTGAGTGGAATGGCTTGTTAACATAAACTCGAATAAAAAACCATAATGTCAGAGTATAATAATTCCAATGAAGCTGAATGTGAAAAATGCTATTTCAAATGATATGGATTTTTTCTTACTATTATTACAAACATATGTTTTCATTAAACTAAGAGCTTGTTTCGTGAAGTTATTTAACTGTATTAATCCTTCTACAGATATTGATATCTTCCTTATTGAATAATACCGTCAAAATAAGAACAGTAATTTATATAAGCAATACACTTCTTTTCTATTTCCTCTTAAAAGAAATTTTTGTAACAAATGTATTATTTATGATTATTATATTTATAATAGTGACCGCAGAAAAGAATTTTTGCCCACGTAAGCCTGAGTCTAGTTACAGGGTTATACCATACCAGTTTTAACAATCTAATTATAATAAGAAAACTTATGTTTTCATTAGTCAAATTCAGTTATAGTTAGCTTTGAAATTATTCTCGAATGTTTCAAGAAAGATAACTACGAATAAGATTTAGATAACAATTTATTCATTCAAAAATCTTTAAAAGCTCTTACTTGCATAAAAGAGCTTCCTCTCTCTTATGTTAGCTGGGTAATGTTCAATTTTTCTTTATTTATTTAACAATTTATACTTTTCCAGCTACTCTATAACTCAAACAAACATCTTTTTCTATATAAACTTGTGCAGAGATAACTCTGCACTAGTACTAGGTACTATATGGTATTTTCCAAGCAAAACCTAAGCTATGTTATTCATACAACCTTGATTAAAAAGTTTCGGGAACTTCCTCTAGGTGGGACTTTCAAGAATTACTACCAGGTAATGTATTCATTCAGAGTTTGATAATTTTATAATTCTATAATTTCGCTTCAAATCTTACCGCCGTAGTTTGACATTTGTTAAGACTACATTGTCGAAAATAAATCTGCTTTTAAGTATGTTTTCAATCTTTTACTATTTAAAAAGTGGAGAATTGTAACCTACCAAATTTAATTGACTGGACTTCTTTAGATTTCTTTCTTACGACTTAAGAAACTACTCAAAATTCACAGTTAAAAAGAGGTAACGAAATATCTCTATATACCATATATATGATGGCCATATAAGAACCTGAATATAAAAATCAGATTTAATCACGCTTTAGCATTAATATGTTTCAATCAATGGAGAGTACATTGAAGAGGAAAACATTAAATCAGGAATTAGTATTACCAATTTTTTGAATTAATTTTTAAAATTTTTTAATCAAGGTGGTTTCGAGAATTGAATCTAGTGCTGGTGCAAGTGAGTTTAAGTCAATGTAGAGTACTTTCAAGTGGACAATATCTGTTATCAGGAATTTGTATTAGAGATTTTTTGCATAAATTAATGAAACTTTCTGATTAAAGTAGTATGTGGTGAAAATATCGGTATTAATAACGATATTTTAATAATAATTAACAGGTAGACATGATGGCTTCGTTGTTGTTACTTGCTGATATTCAGTAATTTCTATTGCAAGGAAAAGATTTACCTAACAAACAGCTTGTACCATATATCAAGCGGAGTAATTGTGTACTACAACATTTCCTAACCTTGTTATTTGTAAAACTACGAATAACGAGATGAATATGAATCGTTATTGAATATATGACATTTATTCGTATAAATAAACGAATATATTTTATTATCAACTGAACATAATTGGCTTTAGATTTTTTGTGATGCGTCTTATCACGATAAGAAAACTAGAAGGGTTAGAACAGTAATGAAGAAAGAACAACGTCAAATCTTATTGATTAATTTATTGAAATTTGGCTGACCATACAACGTTGTTTTATGT
>NC_051846.1:49236647-49241906 GCF_002237135.1 Teleopsis dalmanni
AGCTACACCGCAACACTAACATAGTTAAAGCGCTTTAAAATTCAACGGCTTCGCTGACTTAGTCATGGAGATAATGATACTGATGATGATATTGACATTAATATTGATATTGATATCGATACTAATACTCATATAGATGCTAACATTAATGAGTATTAAAGACACATGTTGACACTAAGTGTAGAGTATTGACAAGGAAGGGTGTTCCTATCTATTTTTATAATAGTTTTTAATCAGCTCAGTTAAATAATATTTTATTTTGAAAATCAATCTTATTCTACCTATGGAATTTAAAGTGATATATACAACGTAGGAAATACGAGGCAGAGCTAAATGCAGAGGATTGACAAGGAACACCCTTATATACGAAGGCGGTTTGATAAGTCAGTGACTTTTAGAATTTCCCGCACAGTTACTCCAAATGCAACAGTGCTGCCGTCAGCTGTAATCTACCAGTGGGCAACTTCTTAATTTTGAGCAAGCTTTGATAGCCGTTCAAAGCAGACAACCTTGTGAAGTTTTACGAAAATGGAAAAAAGTGAATTTCGAGTGCTGATTACGATCCCAAATCCACGAATTGGGATACGTACTGCTATTCAGCATATTCTCCAGATTTATCCGCCTGCGATTATTTTCTGTTTCCAAACTTAAAGAAATGGCTAGGCGATAACAGATTTGAGTCGAATGAAGAAATCATTACCGAAACAAACGCGTATTTTGAGAGCTTTGAGAAAACCTATTATTTGGGGGGAATGAGAAAATTAGAAAAACGCTGGACTAATTGTATCGAGCTAAAAGGTGATGATGCAGAAAAATAAAATGTTTATATGCCGAAAAAATTTTGTTTTATTCAAAAAGTCACTGACTTATCAAACCGCCTATATTTTCATGATAGTTTTTATGCAGATCAGTTAAATAATATTTTATTTTGAAATAAATCTTGATTATATTGTTAAACTTCTTTTTTATAAATATGTATGAATTAAATTTGTACATCATATAATTAACAGGAACAAAAATTCCAAATTTTTTTAACATTCCCTTTTAATTTGAATTGCAAACTGTAATTATGCAAAAGTACTGCTAGTATTTATACTTGAAATGTTTCTATGCAAACTGTGGACTATTAAGCATTTATTTTGTTTTCTCTTATATTATTTTTTTTTTATTTTAATGTTTTTAATTCAAAGGAAACTTTTTGGTATTATTTTAAATATAAATGCAAAAAGTTTTATCTAAAATTATACGCTTCCTTTATTCTAGCACTTTTTCCCCATTTTTATTCCTATTTGGAATCCTTTTTTCTATAAAAATTCTGACATTGACTTTTTGCAAAAGATGAATTTCAAATAAAATTTAATTTAAATATTAAAAACGAGCATCTGTCAAGAGATTGTAAAGAGATTTTCCGCCATCCGCCACACAGAAAGTCAACAGAAATTGTAAATTTACACTTTATTTTGAAACAAAATATGTTTTACGAGTATTTTGCGGAGCACTTCAAGTAATTTTGAGATGCATTTTTGATGTATTTTTATTTTTTTTTTCAATTTATATTACGCTTACTCACTCTATGGTTGTCGACCTTAACTCTGCAGTTTGTAGTTTTAATTAAGTTAAAAGCAAACTTGTGCCGAACGGCACAAAGGATTCAATTACTCATGAGGAACATAAATTAAGCTAAAAACGCACATTTTTCATACATAATTAATACGAAATTCGAAACTCTGCAATTTATTTACTTGCAAATTTTGGAATAAAAATATATTAGCAGAGTTTAGATGTGGGATCAAGTGTGTATATACACTTGATCCCGAATAGTTTCTGCTCATTGTACATTTTATGCTTATTTTAGAGAGTACCTCCAATAGAACCGCGCCTGCATGCCAAAACCAAAATTATCGCTGGAAAATCTTTAATTATTTGTAGATAATGTAAACCGAAATGGTACAAATGCTCATGAAAAATTGCTCTGATTTCGGTAAATTAAATTGCAACTTCCCGTAAATAAACAAATGCAATTTTATTGTTGTTCGAGTGTAAATATTTCAACGCGTCTGTTCACGATTATTTACGCTCATTTGCATATTGTAATTGTCGCTAATGGCAGTGCAAGCAGCGTGAGGACAAACATAAATGCACTGTACCTCTAAAACTATTACTACATTTGTTGGAACTTTGTTCGGAATACTCGTGTAGAGTTTTGGTACCTATTGGGGTTTGCACTGTGCAACCACAAAAGGACATTTAAATTAAATGAACTACACAGGAAAAAGTTTAACGATGAAACAACAACAATGAAGTGGAACTACATGCTGGTCAACATAATAGCAAAAATTAACTGAATCCAGTTACATTTCAACTCCGATTTCATTGTTGCACCTAAAACTGCATCGACCCATTGGACACATTGAATGCAATAAAAATTGTTAATGTTTGAAATATTTTTTAATTTATGCACATACGTTCCTTGGCATTTTTAATGCAATTACAATTTGTGAAATTTGGTTATTCCGATGAGTTCGGTCGGGTAATTTTTGTTCTCCATTGTAATGGAAATTTATTGTCACAGATGTTATGTTCGGAAAGGTGTGGATCTACAACGCATTGATTTACGAGAATTTCGAAACTTTTTCTAAATTGTAAATTAAAGATTTAATTAAGTTTAAAATAATTTATTAAAATTTCTAACTTACCCCAACAACATAGATTTTTTATTAGCAAGCCTCCTAATTTATGTATATTTTAAAAAAAAATTTTAACCTAAAATTGACACTCCTAATACTGGTAAAAATTTTTTTTAATACTTTTATATACTTCTGCTTAAATTTTTGACAAGTTGAAAATTTTAATCGTTACTGTTTGTTTCCATTAATGAAATGTCTAGATCGAAGAATAATTTTATGGATTAAACCTGTATTGAAACCATCTGCTACTCAAACTTTAAAGTTGCTTTTTTGAGGAGAAGCAGTTTTTACAAAAATTAAGTATTGAACGATACTTTAATAATAACGATTCTTACTAAAGTATTGTGAAATAATGATGTTTTCATAATAATACTACTTTTCGTTTGAGAATGTTTTCTTACAAATGGAGAACTTGTTCAAATTTAAAAAAATTTTAAATGCTCATTATAACAAAATTGGATTTTAGCAAAATTAGTTGGTTAAAAAATAATTTGAAAGTGCTTTAGCCAAAAAATTTTTGAGGTTTACGATAAAAATACTGTTTACTGTATGCTGTTCCGGAAATTTCGATGTCAAAGACACACCTCAGTTTGGTAAGCCGGTCACTAAAATAGCCAATGAAATTTTGCAACTAGTGGTATACGTAACCTGTCCGGGAATGACATTGGCAATGAATAACAAGCTTATGACAGTTTGGAATCATTTAGAAAGAGCAGGCTATATAAAGATGCCGGATGCTTGGGTAGTACACGAACTTGCAAAAAATTCGATTAATTTAATCAATATCTTTAAAATACTGTTAGAACGCAACGAAATCGTTCCATTTTTTAAAGTGACTTACTTATAATAACCTTTGTGGAATGTTAAAGATTAGTGACACTCCACAAACAACTTCGAAGCCTGTATTGAAGACAAAGAAGGTTATCTTGCGTGTTCTGTAGAATAGAAATGAAATTGTGTATTACGAGCATCTCCAGCTTGGTTCAACGATTAATTTGGTTTTATATTGCTCAGCACTCGAACACTTCTATGAAATAATCAAGAAAAAACTACCACAAGCAGGCAACAGAAAAGGAGTTATGCACCTTCAGGACAATACCAGGTCGAGAATATCTTTAATGACTCGCAATTAATGAATGGATCTTGATTGGGAATTTAATCCGGAATTTGCACTTTTCGACAACCATTTGTTTCGATCTGTACAAAACTTTCTTTATAGTAAAAAAGCAGCCAACCAAAGTGCCCCTGAAAATCACTTAACCAAGTTTTTCACAGACAAAACATAGAAGTTTTACAACAATGAAATTATGCAACTTTCCGTAAAATAGCAGATGTCTTAAATTGCTTGTCTAATATATAACTACTTAATTAAAATTGATTGATGCCTTTGTTTAAAAAAGTGCCAAGAACCCCAAAGTACTTTTGGTATAAACCACTAATTTAATGTTTTTAAATTCCATACATTTCTTAAATAATAAATAGTAGACATTAATCTACTTACCGAATTTATAATATTACAATGAGAATATCTTACTCATCTTTAAGTTTTATCTTTATTGTCTTTTGGTCTTATGCTATTATATGATGAACCTCTAAATCGACATTACTTTTATTATAACATCCATTTTTGTTCAAAAGACGGAAATCTTTGCTTCATTTGAATTCTTTTAATCGGAGCTAAGTAATCATGGGGATGACATCTACATTCCTAAATGGTTAAGATCCTATATTCTTTATGTGCTTGGCGATGGTTTCAATAGAGAATTTTTTTATTAATATCTGAGTTTCTGACATACCAGAGGAATTTAAAAAACAACCTTACGGTGATGTTTATTAATTTTTGTAGGTCATCATAGATGAATTTTGCTGTTTTACTAAGAGAAACACAACCATAAAGGTAGACATGTAAGTTTTTTCTTAAATTTAATTACTTCTGGATAGAGGTTGAAGTTTATTCGGAGTTATTGTCGCACCGACTGTTAGAAGTCCAGTCCACGTATTTTAACACTTCACTCAGTTCTGGGATTATTGACTGTTACGAGTGATAAAAATTACAAAGACAGATTTGCGTATCATTACTTTTGATGCTTTTGTATTTATTTTATTGTGTATTTGCAAGTTGTCAACAACTCAAGTCCGGGTATTTCAATGTATTATTTTACAGTAAAATACTAACGAGTTATTCACGAATCTTACGAAATATAAATATTGCAGTAACAGTTGCGATTTGTTATATGTTAGATGTTATTACTTCTAATATTATATTGGTCCTTCATTACCTTTTGGTAATAATAGCATTACCTTATGCTATTATATGATGTGTTGTATAATATATAAATTTTTTTTATTCATTATTATTTCAAGTATAATTTAAAAATACGTTTGCTTATTGTACGAATACATATATTCAACTATATTCGAAAATTATTTAATTTTAGTTTTGTGGCGACCCAGTTGGCTGTGCATTTATTGAATTTAAAAAGTAAAATTCAATTTCAAATATTTTTAAGTTTTCGTTTTTGATTGATGAGAACGTTTCGATTTTTCTCTCTGTAAAAAGTTGAATAAAAGT
>NC_051846.1:49242006-49261873 GCF_002237135.1 Teleopsis dalmanni
ATTTGATGAAAACCGGTTCAACTCAACTTAGCCTCAATCATAGTACTTTAGTTTTAAATAAATTCCTAACAAAACATCCTTTAAGTGTATGAGCAGGATATGCTCTAGAAGCAACCAATGCTAATTACCAAATTTGCACTTACTTTCACCTTTTCCAAATCCTTTTTGACACTATCTTCGACCATACGTAGGGTATGTCTGCGTCTTTCCTTAGCAGATTTCTTAGCTTCAGTTTCGAGTTGTTTTTGTTTCTGTGCCTCACGTTCCTTCTCCTGTATTGTAGCTCTGTCGCGTTTACGTACAAAAAGTGGTTTTAGACGTGGTTCATTGTCTTCCTCACTTTCAGTTTCCTCCTCATAATCTGAACTCTCGCTATCTGATGATTCTGATTTGTTTTCTTCTTCTTTTTGTAAAATCTGAAATATAGTTAGATTATTAAATTTTTTTTTTGTTTTTTTTTATTTTATTTAAGCAAAATAGTTCACCTCTTCTTCTTTTTGTTGCTGCAACATGCGTTGACGTAGTTTCATACGTCTCTTCTCCAATTCAGTTTCACTTAATTCTGAATCAGAGTCAGACTCTGAAGCTAATGTGATTTTATTTGTCGATGCTTCAATAGTGCGGTTGGGTTCATTCTCGCTTTCCTCTGATTCTGTTTCAACAAATTCTGGCTCATGTACATGTCGATGACGATCTTTCCGTTCCAGCTCTACATCATCTTGTTCTACGGGACGCGCACGTAGTCGCCTTAAACGTGGATCATCAAATTCAGCATCGTCATCTTCATCGGCTGCCCGCTGAAGTGCAATTTCCTCTTCACGCCTTAAGCGACGCTCCTGCTGTGCAATTGCTGCAGTTGTGCGCTTCCGATGATCGATGAAGTCTTCCAAGTCACTCTCATCGCTGCTAGAATCATTTCGTGCATAATCTGGACGCTTGCCTGATACGTACCGCTGCACTTTTACTTTTTGCATAGAAATCTCACCTAAAACATAAATAGAATGTAAATTAGCGTTGGCACTGCACTTGAACTTGCGCGCATTTCGTAATAACCTTTCTCATTTCGCACTGGCACAGCGCCTGCAGTGCTTTGTATGCCCGCAATAATTACCGGCAAACTCATCTTATTTTTTCAATTGAAATTGCTATCAACTTTTTTATAAATAAAATTTTCCCAGATTTTTTCTTCTTCTGCTTCTATTTGTTGTGTTCTATGTTGGCGATGAAAACGTTTGCCAGCTGACTGTCAAATTTGTGTGTATACAAAATTGTAATAAATTTGTTGCTATTTGTGGTTTGTGTCCGTGCTATTCGGTGTTGCGATGTTTTTGGCTCAACTGAATTTTTCAATTTCGTTTTAGTTTTAATTGTTTATTGTTGTTTTTATATTTTGCGTTATACAATTATACAATTGAATTTGTTGAATTAATTTTTGGTATTTATTTTCCTCTTACAAACGCAATAAGGAAGTAAAGGGCAAAAATAAAATATATGAAAATATTTCAAAATATATGCAATTGTTATTGTTTTTTAATTTGCGAAAAGTTAAGTGTAATAATAAGTGCAACTACTACGAAAAGACAGTTTCATTCCAATTACAAAAACAAAAAAAAAATAATAATAAGAGAAAATATTGTTTTAAAATATTAGCAATATCCGTTATTTAAAAATAGAGAAAAATATTTTCTCATCCACAAAAGAAAAAAAAAGAGAAAGCGGAAGTCACTAAGAGATTTGAATTGTTGATGAAATAAAAATAACTTGACAATTTTTAATTAATTAATAAATTTCTTTAATTGAATAATAACCCGTGCAAGTTGAATTTAAGTGGTGATACATCGATAAAAAATTAAAAATAATTACCGTGAAAAATTTGAACTTGGCACCGGATTAATGGAGTTTAATTAAACGCGAAGGAGAGAGCGAGACAGTGAGCCACGTAATTGCAATTTCCCAAACCGGGCACTTTTCCTTAAAAATACGTGTCTATGTATTTATATAGTATATTTGTGAAATATTTCAAAGTAAATTAACCACGTATAATTAGTGAGAGTATTTATAAACTTAAAAATTTTACATTTTATAAAATCAATTCAATTAGATAAATAATTATTTTAATTTGAAATTATAAAAATAGACGCACGTGCGGTTTAAATACATTAATCTACAAGGATAATAAAACGATTTTCATTCAGTAAAACTAAAAATAGACTATATATATATAGATAGCTATAGTAAGTACATAGGATTTAAATAATTTAAATAATTAAAATTAATTTAATAAATATTAATAAATTAAATTTGATAAAAACTTTGAGCTATTTTAGTATTTTAGATTTCTTCTACGGGAGACCGCCACATACTTATCGCCTAAGGACAACTCTCTAAAATTGCTGCCTATGGCATATGTGCGGCTATTTAAAACGCCATTTCGTTATATTTTATTATTAAACTGCCAACTCGAGAAGTTGAAGATTATACCGTAAACTCTGAATTCGGCAGAGTGGATTCAGTAAATTTTGAAGCAATATTAGTTTGGTAAGTCATAAATAATTTCAATTTAATTTATTAAAATGAAAAATATTTTTATTCTATTATAATTATTATTTTAAAATAATAAGCTATGAATGGTTATTGTTTTTGCTTAAGTGAGTTTCCAAACTAAACATAAACAGACTATGTTTACACTAACAAATTTCGGACATTATTAGCTTATTTTTGTTTGGATTTTGTATAAAACATGACAGCTGTAATTAGCTGCTTATTTGTAGAGTTATTTGCGATAGTATAAACACAACGTACGTATATTGTAATACAAAGTAGTGTGTTTTATAAGCATATAGCAAAAGAACAACATAAAATAAACTCTACTTTGATGGCAACTCTGGAAGAACCGGACATTTTGTTATGCTTATATAAAAAAAAAACAAAAAAATAATTAGGACTATTTATACTTGAAAAATTGCGTTGTTTATATCAATACTTAATAATTATGTCTAAATAATATATATGAATAAATATAAATATGAAGTATTGCTGTCGCTGTCCTCTTCTTATTCATTGCTTGGTGAATGGCTTTTTTTTATGGCTAATCACTAAGAGTTAATTTTTTCTTTATCTCTCATATTGACGTTATCAAAATTCACTGTTAGCTCTATTTCTACCATGTATTGGACTATGGATATCACACAATAGAAGCTGATTTCAACTGCCAGCTTTAAAGTCATACCTATGTTCATATAATGCTGGACGGTTTTTTATTTGTAGAATGCGAATTCATTAGAGTTAGAATACATGCTCTCCTCTTTTTCTATCGAAGTTGTTTCCAACATCATTCCGAAATTAGGAAATTACAAATAGGTACCATTGGCTTTCCATATATGGAAAATGCTTCATCTGAATCTATATCTTTAAATGATTTTATACTCCCTTTGTGAAATTCCAAATATAAAGTTCGTCATATTTTTATCACCTGTATTAGATATATTATTTTAGATCAGCAATCAATCGAGTTCTGATGAATTCAGAGTTGAAAAAATCTCATCATTTTTAAAAACAATCTGAGTCAAAAAGTACTTAACTGTAATAAAACATTTTTTAATTGATCAACTTTGCTTGAAAATATTTTGAATTTAATTAAATTTAATTAAGTATAAAGTTTTGAATTTGTAATTAACAAAAATCTTCCACTTTGCATTGAAGCGCCACACTAAGCTCAGATTATTTTACGTCATTCTGTCTCGCATATAATAAATAATTTACACAAATTAAAATGAAATTCAAAGAATTATATATAAAAACAAAAACAAAAACAAAGACAAAAACAATATAAACATATGACAATATATTAAGAATAATAAACAAACAAAAATTGCATAAATTATTTTATCTGAATCAAAAAGTATCTCACTGATAGCTCACGTGAGGTGCGTCGAGCTCAACTTGAACTCACGTTTATAATTTTGAAGCAAACGAGGTTAGCTGGCTTAGCGCACTTTCTTCTTCATCTTCCTCTCTTCCTCTTATATTAGATCGGGGAAAAACTTTACTCACATTCACGAGAGTATCTTTTTATCTCTTACCGGTTTTGTTTAGGTTTTGCAATAATTTAGTAAAAAAAAAAGTACAACTCCGATTTATGAGTTTGTTTTTGTTTTGAATTGTTTGTGTACTTGGAAGCAGGCATAAATACGTCACAATCTTCTATGTCATGGATGTTGTGATAGTCTTAAGCTGGCCTCTTAGAAGCCACAGCGTCACAGTTGTTTTTCTTGAATAGAAAAAATCCCAGTGTTGTGAGTTCGGTTTGCATTACCGGCTAAAACTGCTCTTGTGCGGATTTTGTTTTTACACGATTGTGTAATGAAGTTAAATAATTCTCTCTTAATTAATATGTAAAATGGTTGAGTTCATTAGTAAACAAAGAATTTGTTTAGGTACTTGAAGTCATTATTAATGCATTTCTTATTTGTAAGTTATTAAATGATTTACAATGTAAATTATGATAACAATGTTAGTACTTAAAATGAAACAGCATACTTTCAATATTTTTAGTTTGTTTTTAATGTAATTAAAATTTAATTAATTATCAAAAAAAAAATAATCAAATACCCACTATTCAGCTTCACACATGGAGTTCTTAATAGGTCAATGTATCTCAACCTTTTTGGTAGTACCTCCCGCTTAGATCAAGTTAATTGTGTCGAAGTTCCTAGGGATCCAATTAAGCCTTTTGGTCTAATGTGTTAGAATATAAAAACTCAGAAGTTTAAAAACTACGTTGAGTACTAGTTAAGACCTAAAATGCTTCTTTAAGGAAGGTCTTGGAGCTAGCTAAGATCCTGCAGAAAATAATTTCCTAATATGTTTTATGGGGTTATGAAGAACCCTCGCTGTTAATAGAGAATAAAAGTGCTCAAGTGCACTGACTCACCTAGCCTCAACATAATAATAGCAAACAAAAATTAAAAGTGTTTTTTAACAGCATTAAAAATAAATAAAATTAATTCACAATTTCTGTAGTAAACCCCTCTATAAAAATGTTCGATGTTAAAGAGGAAGAAGAAATGAGACCGAACTGTTATTAAAATAATGAAAAGGACTTAGACTGCAAGAAGTCAAAAGAAGTTAGATTCTAAATTAATTTATTGATTGTAGGTATAATTACTTTCTATGTGGAGTACCAATAATACGTCATCATGTCTCTTTTAGAAAGGATTAGAAGACATAAGTATTTTACACTCCTATGACACTATATTAAATGGAATGTTTTGGTATCGGATTCTAATGTACATATGGTGTAATATGAATTTGAAGTAAGTACATTGACACATAACTAAACTTACAAAATTGGGGTCATATATAGGATATTTATATATATGTATGTATAATTATATTTAATTGATACATTATTGAGGATATATAAAATGAGGATATATATAGTAAGAGCTAGACAAAGTATGAGGGTGTTAGGGTGTGTGAGCGTGTTAAAACTCAACTAAGTCCAGACTAAGGATTCGTACATCTCAATGCGACCGAGGCCATAAATGAATATACCTAAAATTTGAGTTTACATTTCGACGACGTCAAGAGGAGTAGATGTGCAATTGGGACACACATTTTGGTCATTTATACAAAATGCTGTCGTATTGTATGTTAAGATATGGATTTTTATGTTATTGTGTGACCTTGTGGGGATGAGTTGAGGATAAGGTAAGGCATTACATAGCGTGGTATTGCATTACGTGGCATTACATGATATGTTATTGCATTACGTGGTATTATCTAGTGTGGTATTCCATGATGCGGTATTATATGGTGTGGTATTGTAAGGTTTGGTATTAATTGACGTAGTATTGCATAGCGTGATATTGCATGTCATGGTGTATTATGGTATGCTTTGGGATGGTATGGTTTTGTTATAAGTTCGTTGTAGTAAATAAAGAGTGGTATTTGATTTACTTATGCTAATTTATTTAAGAAAGCCATTGGGTAATATATTGTGTATATTGATAAAAAAATATGTTTATTTACTTATAGGTTTTTATTACATTTAGTTTAACATTTAAATAAAAATCTTAATAGTTTGTTAATTATATGGTATAGTATATAGGTATGGAACACATTATTTAGCACCTATTATTAAATCATACTACAGTTTGCAGTAATGAACCTTAAAGTCAATTAATAAAAAGTGTTAATTAGTAATTTGCTTAATTAGTTAAGCAAAATTTATTAATTGTTTCAAAATTTTATTAATTTAGTGTTAATGATTTTAGAACTCCCGTGATTAAATGATTCTATTAAGATTTCATAGCAAAAAATGTTGTTAAGTGTTAATAAATTATATTATTTAAATAATATACATTGTTTAAATTAAAATTCCATATAATATGATTTTATTTAGTGTTAATTCATTTATAAATCTTCCATCATATTGTCTAAATTGGAGCATAGTTCACATGTATGTTATTAATATTGATTGAAGCCTTGAAGTTGTTTTGATTGCCTTCATCAAATAATTATATTCTTGTGATCTTTGATTCGATTTTACGTGACTCTTGTCGTTTGTTGTAATAATAATTTACAGAAGAATTTGTTATTGTTAATTAGAGACAACTACAGAATTCAAATGATATGATATCGCCAGTCAGCAGTACCTGGTATAATTTCGCTGGTAAGGAAAATTTCTATTTTATACCATATTATAAGTAAATTAAATATTGTTTCGAAACATACTCTCAAAATTTTTATTTCTATTGAATAATATTGGGTGACACATGAAAGTCCGATTGACAATGTCAGCACAAGTACTGAATGTGATAATTAAATTATGGATTAACGCACTCTCCTTGAAAGCTAATTGAGAATTAATTCCGTACAAAAGAAATTATGAACAATTTCTTGATAAACGCAAAATAATTTGGTTAATAATTAATAAATGCCATGCAAATAATTTGTATTCATAATATTAAATAATCAGTTACAGTGGAAGATGAAGTACGGGCACTACTATTAATTTATATCTTTTTTGATCAACAATCTTGAGTAAGTTCTGATCGATGGGTTCTGATAAATGATGTCTCATAGTATAAAACTGAAAATAGCTAGAAATATACTTGTTTAAAATATTAACATTTAATTTACGATCTAGAGTAACGTTTTGTGTATTAAAGTAAATATTCAATCTAAATACTTAGAATCGTGATGACATCTTATCATAAAGTTTGAAAATTGAAATTGTATTCGTGAGTCATTTATCGAAATAAATAATTTATTTCTGTTCTTACGAGTAAGAACCAGAACAAAAGTTTTATGTGGCTTCCGCGAAATGGTAATAACCTTTACAGATATAGTAGTTCTGTTACAAAATATTAACGATTTACTTAGTAAATTCAGTCAACTGTATTTCCGAATTTGCTTTTTGTTTTCAGTCTTAGTTACGTTAATTAATTCGATCGTAAACCATATATAGCATTGTTGGTCGCTACAGGTACCAGTCGTAACTTGACCTCTATGTAGATTTATATTAAGTCTCATGCAATATGTATACACTTAGGGTCTGAGTCCAGTCATCCCATTCACCTCATTAGTGGAATAAAACAAATGCAACTTAAATGCCTTAACCGAACGGTTAAGAAACTTATCATACTAAATATCTTTAAATAGTGGATTTTAAAAGAAAAAGTCTCTCAACATGAAAGATAAGTAGGTAACTATGTCTTAGATATAAATTCAAGCACATATTGACGCTGATAAACAGAAATAGAAGAGATCTCACTAGTTGGTCTATTATTCATTACTGACATCTGGCCTATTAGGAAGCAAATAACCAGAATAGCAATACCTCAAATTATTGATATCAGAAATAGAAATCTCAATAGACGCCCTATTACTCATTATTGACCTATTATAAAGCATATAACTAGAATTTACATCTGCCATTAGGCAGAAAAAAAATTATTTTTATTTTCTTTCTACATGTCGTACTCATGTCTTTGGAGGCGAAGGATACTTCAGATAAAACACTCTTCTTGCTTTCCTTTTCAATGTCTTAATAGAACACGTTACTGTTCACACCTAACTTTCTTAAATGTAATTAAATGATATCTAGAAGGTTTCCTTTTCCGCTTATCCTAGTTGTAGTTGCTAAGATACAGATCGTCTGTTTCTAACTGGCATTTATTGAGCCAAAGGAGAGCAAATATTATAGCTATTATAAAAGCTATTATAATAGGTTTATAGACTGACTTTGTTCAGGCTTTATTCTCAGGATAGCACATTAGATGTTTGACCTATGATTTTATTAAAACATAGTTATTAAGTTTTTACAGTTCAGTATAAATATTTTAATATATTCGAATCGAGTTTTATATATATATTTTATATTATATTTTAATCTTTGGAATATTATTGTTTTTAACAGTGTACTTAATTCAAAGCTTTATTGTTTTTTTATGAGAAATTTTATTATTGATTCGATTTTACCACAGTTTTATTTTTAAGATATTTTTATGTGTTTTGAGTGATTATTTTGATTGTTGTTAGATGTACTTTTTTAAAGAAACAAATTTAGAACATTGGCTAAGAATAAGTTCTGTTTTAAGTATTACTGTTTTAACCAATATATCAGAATAGAAAGTGTTAGACAAATTTATATTTATATTGATAAAATATCTTAGTAATAATTGGTTAATATTTAATTAACATATAAAGATAAACTGCTTTCTTTTTCTGTTTAAATTTAATAAATGAAGAAGAAGAACATGAGAAAAGTGAATTTAAATATCTTCGTATCGTATCGAATTGCTTTTGAAAATGAGATGTAGCGATGCGAACCATAACACCACATAGAATTATTTTCTTAAAAATTTAATTTTGAATATATTTTGCTATTATTATAATAGAATAATTAATTATAATTGAACACATTCAATAAGATACTGCAGCACATCTAGCAGTTTATTTCAGATATTATTTTTTCCGATATAACTGGATTATTTGAGACACAACTGGTTTACTGGTTAACTGGTTTATAATGGATATAACTGGTTCATGTCGAATATAACTGGTTTATATCAGATATAACTCGTTTATATTGGATATAACTGGCTTATATTGGATATAATTGGTTTACGTTGGATATAACTGGTTTATGTTGGATATAACTGGTTTATGTTGGATTTAACTGGTTGACGTCGGATACAACTGGCTTATATTGGATA
Organism: Teleopsis dalmanni; assembly: GCF_002237135.1. Classification (NCBI taxonomy): domain Eukaryota; kingdom Metazoa; phylum Arthropoda; class Insecta; order Diptera; family Diopsidae; genus Teleopsis; species Teleopsis dalmanni. The sequence goes on from NC_051846.1 coordinate 49,251,231, forward strand.
TAACTGGTTTACGTCGGATACAACTGGTTTATGCCAGATATAACTAGTTTACGTCGGATATAACTGGTTCATGTTGGATATAACTGGTTTGCATTGGATATAACCGAATTATATCGGATATAACTAGTTTGTTTCAGAAAAAGCTGGTTTATGTTGGATACAACTGGTTTATGTCTGTTATAACTGGCTTATATTGGATATAACTGGTTTATGTTGGATATAACTGCTTTATGTCGGATATAACTGGCTAATGTTGGATATAACTGGTTTATGTTAGGTATAACTGGTTTATGTTAGATATAACTGGTTGACGTCTGATACAACTGGTTTATGCCAGATATAACTAGTTTACTTCGGATATAACTGGTTTATGTTGGATATAACTGGTTTGTATTGGATATAACTGAATTATTTCGGATATAACTAGTTTGTGTCAGAAAACGCTGGTTTATGTTGGATATAACTGGTTTATGTCTGTTATAACTGCCTTATATTGGATATAACTGGTTTATGTTGAATATAACTGCTTTATGTTGGAAATAACTGGCTAATGTTGGATATAGTTTATGTTAGATATAACTAGATTATGCCAGCCATAGTTGGTTTATGTCGTATATAAGTGGTTTATGTTGGATATAACTGGTTTATGTCAGATACAACTTGTTTGTGTCAGTTTTAATGGAATTGTCTATAAAATGAATAAAAGACATACACAAGTTCTGTGTTTCGTAAAAAAATTGAAATAGTTAATATGAGCAGATCTTTTTTGACATACTCGTATTATAATAAGTCAATGGGAGTTAAAATGTGTATACTATTATATTAAAAAGAAAATGATAAATCTGTTGCAGAGGTGCTTTAACATGATTCCATAGTAATTTAATATGGTATAGTATTCTCATCATGATAGCAGTGTAATAAACTGCAATCCATTTTAATTAGAGTTTGAGTATCTTCGTATAACGGCGTAACGATTTATTTTAGTAACGTTAAAGGAAGAATAACTTTCACCTCAATATATTTTTGTGGGTTACCGGGTTAATGTTTATGATGTTACAAACTTTTAAGATGCAGAAATAAATACAATTAATAAATGAGTTTTATCCTGATGTGAATTAATTACATTTTTATGAAGAAATAATAAGAACATGAAAAAACTTTTCGACATTTTGATATATGATATTCTATAGAGTTTGGTTCTCAGAACCCCATAAAAAGTATCTGTGATACTTTCACGGCTCTTAATTGCTTTAGTGTTAAAAATGTTAATCATAATGTGATCATTTATTTTTTATGTAAATTACCTATGGATAATACATTTTTATATATTTTATATCGCGTATGATGCGTAAGATTCAACTGGTTTTGTTTGCTAAAATTTGGTTTGAGCCAGTTTGATTGGCGGTTCATTGCTTAAGTCGCCTCATTGGAAGATCATTTTTTAATCTCAAAAAATTTATAAAGTTGCCAAAAACAATACAAAAGTATCTCTTTTCGAATTGAGTCTTGCTTATTGTTTACGTGTGTGTGAACGATATTTTCAATACTGAGTAATGGTTTATTTTAATTAAAAACATGCATATTTGACTTTTTTTATGAAATTTTTAATTTTTCTTATAATTATTTTATTAATTCTATTTTTTTGTTTTTGCCAATACCCCCATTCAAGGCTTAGAAAGATCGCGGCTTTCTTCTTTTGCAATTAATTGGAATTATTTCCCGTCAATTAAGAAACCGTTTGAGAATTTTTTACACAAGTATCTTGTGGGTGTTGATGGGAAAATGAAATTTCATACCGCCAACGGTTAGAAATGTTTTAATTTGTTTATATAAATCAATGATTAAACGACATATAACATCTGAGCGATAAATTTGAAATAAACTATAATAATTTAACACTTTTCGCAACGCAATTGCTTTATTGTTTTTTACGAGATACAAAATATTTGGAACGGCGAGTCTTGATGTCTGCGGAATAAATCTTCCGGAATTGAGCGGAAAATTACTATTTCATATGTTTGTTAAAAACTTTTTACAATTAATAATAATGGTAACGTCTGATCGATTTTATTTATGTAAACAAGTCATAAGCGTGGTCTAATATACATATAATCGTTGTTTAATAATGAATTGAATTTTGTGTCTTTCATTAATTAATATTTTAATATTTTAAAATAGCAAAACTGTTCTGATTTATTTAAAAACCAAAAGTAGTTTTAAATAACATACTAAATTCCCTAATGATGGAAGTATATATATTCACATTCTTATCACTATAGTGCATTACATGATAGCATAATATTATCTCATATTAATAAATATTTGTGGAAATCATCTAATTGTTTTCACAGGGAACTATTTTATTCAATTTAACAGTTATATGTCATCGTCTTCTTTTTCTAAAAGTATCAGAAATCCATTGTCTTTCTGTTTTATTTAAAAACTAAAAGTAGTTTTAAATACTAAATTCACTGATATTGAAGGGTTATATTCATGTACCTATCACTATAATAAATAATTGATGAAATTATCAAATTATTTTACAGGAAACAATGTTATTCAATTTTATATCACTTTGACATGCTATCCTTTTGTCGTCGTCGATTTTTGTTTATATATTAATGCATCTACTTAGCGAATATTGGGGTCATTTTTTTGATAGTACATATTGCACGGAATTGGAGTTTGTGGATCAAGGAGTACTTCTGCGTTGCCTGCATTGTACTGTACTTCCAGGACTGTACTGTACCGCTTGGACTGAACTGCCAGGACTGTACTTCTATATATTTTCATTGTTTGGGTCGTGAATAATCTTTTGTGTTTCTAAATCGGACTTAAAAAGACTGAACTAATGCTTGGTAGGTGACCACTAAGATAGTTTATATAATAGAAAGTAAGCAATAGTAGAATTTTATATATGTATATATGAAAATAATATGTAAAAAAGAAACATGAGTGATTAAAGTAATTTATAATGACACCTAAATGCACTTAAATGTGATTAAAATTTGTCAGGAAATATCAATCAATAAGAACTGCTTTTTCTATTACTTAAGATTTTTAATATATCTTTAAGATTTTTATATCACGTTATTTGCAGAAACATTATATACTTTTGATATATTTAAACAAAGTTAAACTTTAAAATATCACAATGAATTTACTGAAAAATTCTAAAGTTTAAAAAGGTGATAAAGTTTACAGACTCCAGATATCAGATGTCAGTATTATAGACAAACTTTTTGAGATTAAATATGTTATATCTTTGCACACAATTTACTGGAATACTAAGAATTGTTTTTTAACCATATAATGTACTTATGTACTTGTTATATATATAATATACTAATGTACTTGTTTCTGTAACGTCCATAGACTAGACCAATATTCGTATATAGATTTATATTACTAGGTTATTATGTTCTCAAAGAATATAAATTTATTCATAAAAGCATTTTTTAAATCATTAATTGCGATGTTGGTCAAAATATTTCATCCTACAGACCTTACGTATGTTTCGTTTCAACGTGCTTTAACTTCTAGAGATAATATATTGTTCTGAGAAACAAAAGAATTATATGGGTGTAGAAAAGTTCTATTTCAGCTTTGAAACTTCCAAAATCATAACTATAAGCCCATTCATATAGTTTAAGTTGCATATTAGTTTAGTTCGATAAATATTGTTTGTGTTTTGACTAATATATGTGGATATGATAATATTATATGGGTTGATATATGTGGATTGATTTTTTTTGGACAATTCTGAATCATTTTTGCGGAAAACCTTCATTCTCATCAAAATTTTTAATAACTTTTTTGGTTTTTTATTTGTCCAACAATTACATACTATCTTTTTATCTAAAGAAAATTTTTTCTGTTCTTTTTTCGTTCTGTGAAACGGTAGAGTATAAAACTATACACATATTTATAATATATAAGCTTACGTGGCTATACAAGTTACTTATTTTTGTTGCAGGGTAAAAATACACAAATTACTCATTGTCCTTAGTCAATATTTACAATTTTGTTCGAAAAAGGTAGGTTCTTTTTAGTGTTCTGCAAAAATGATATATAACTTTCCAAACAAATCCTGTTTGTATATATGTATTAAGTAGTGAAAAAAAATTTCAGTATTTGGAGACCCGTAGCAAAGCACGAAGACACAGCTAGTAGAATCTAAAATCTTATATAATTAAGTTATTAAAATTCACTTCACATATATTACAAATTAAACTAATTGCAATTAATTGTTTAGAATAATTTAATACGCATAATTAAAAGTTTTTTATCATTTATTGAGATTTAAAAAAATGAAAAATCTTGTTCATCTCTCATATGAAACTTTTTGGAGCAACTTTTAGTATTAATGGAAAGTCGAGACCTATTTTAGATAATATTTTTATTGTTATCGTAGTCACTAAAAACAAATTTTTAAAAAATTTCCAATTACTTATTGAATATTAATTTTAAATACATAGACTATAGACGTACCTACGCAGGTTTATTTTGATATTTAATTTAAATAGAAAAAATTTACATAGTTTTTCTTAGCTAGCTTAAAAACTATAAACACAATGAATAATAGGAAATTTAAATTATTCTTAATTAAAGTTCGCACATTTTTAGTTGATTAAAATAATTAATATCACGAACTAAACATAGTATATCGGTTACTTATTGATTATCGATGCTTACTAATCTCTATTTTGAGTGAATAGATTAAAGGGTATTGAAACAATTTAATAAAACGCTTTGGATATTCAGCTTAATATTAGTTGCTTGAATTTAATTTAATTTCTAATAGCAAACCAGTACCTCAAACACGTATTAATGTACAATAATTACTTAGAATAATTTAAGTCGCAGTAACATCTGTAAAGACGCAAACGGTAGTGAGTCAGACACGCGCCATGAAAATAAAATTTATATGTTACATTTCCAAGCCAGTCGACCTGCCGACCCATTAAAAACCTGTAGAAGAACAATTGACGTAAAAACTGTATCAGTACGATTCCAATGGAATAATTTGGAACAGAACACGTTACAAAGGTTTTATTAAGGGCCTTCGCTTCATAAGGTGTTATTTTAAATAAAAAAGAAAAGAAGTTTTGAAATGAAAAAGTGAACAGAGAGAGAGTAAAAATTTAAATTAATTTTTATATATATAGTTCTAACATATAGGTTAAGTTTCAGTAGAGGCCTTGTACACCAAAGACCACTTTAGCTCAAATAATGGCTCATATCACAATGGTATCAGAACCACTAGTCAGAAAAGGACTGCAGTGGTTAGCATATAAACAAGACTGAAGACCCGACTCCCCCAATTAAGGTGAGTTATTCTAATAAAAGAATAGAATAATGTATTAGTGATGATGGTAAGTATTAATGTAATTAATTTTAAAGTTGAAAATATATTTCAAATTAAAGTTTTTGTTGTTTCATCGTCGTATCATCTAGTAAATGATAACTTTATTTGAATCTACCCGTGAAGTGGTTATTAATATTATATAGTATTCTTAAACTTAAAAAAAAATACTTTGCATAATTCTTTTCAAATTTAATTATTTACTAGTCTTCCTAGTAGCTCTTTTCTAATCTAGTTCCTTCTTATTCTTCATAAACATAAAATTGATACTATAAAATGATACTATACTTGTATGGCTCGAAACATCTGAACGCATTCTCTCTGAATGTTTTAATTTGAACAGCAGCAGATTTAACTAATTCAGCCTTATAACAAGAAAGGAAGAATGGAATAAAATAATACAGTTAAAGGTGTCAAAGCACAATAGACTAGTTAAGTCGCGGTGTATGGTAATCCAATATACATTATTTAGTATTACAGTATTTAATTAATAATAATATTTCTATGGCGGATGAATTATATATACAGAAATTCTTTTAACTCCTAGGTGGAGCATAGGGCCCCTATGCATAAGGCGGATTAAATACTTGGTTTATATTGAGATATTTAATGGTAAACAAAACATTTATTTAAGATAAGGAATATTAAAAAATATTCTCTGAATAGTAATTTATCTCCAGGAATTTCAAACTTAATGAATATATTAAGAGAGTTGTATCTTAGAAAAAATAATGTAAATATTTTTATGTGTTTTACATTCTTCGACATATCCAATTTTATTAAATTTGGTCTGATATTTGTTTTGTACAGCTATATCTTTATTTAACAAAATTGTTAATCTATTCTTCATTAGTACTTAATACAAAAAGGTTTCTCATTCTCACTTTAACAAAATCAAATATCATTTTTTCAGATATAATAAATTGAAAGAATATCATATACCTTTGATCTTTTCTGTATATACATATTAATAGTTTAACCTATTTATTACAAATCTACTGTCGAATCTGGCTTTTTAACAATTACGACCTTTCATTGTATTATATTTATCACCTTACTAATATTTTTTCATTATTATTGTTAGCTTCAACTAGAATTTTCTGTGTTTTATATGTAATCTCTGGAGATCACAGCTTAATGCTGTTCTACATACGGTTTACTAAATCAGTGATCGGTCTGAAATATATGGCACATTTCCATATATTTGAATTTCCAAATTTTGTGTTGATTACTGTAAAGTCCGACTATCGAAGATCTACTATATAGATATGTACGTATATTATACAAATTAAAGTAATTAACAGAATATGCAAACTATGAGATTATATATTATTATATAAAATATATGTACTATACTCTTTTAATAATATTATTGTTAAAATTCAAACAAATATATATCATTTATATGTTTTATCGTATGTTTAACTTGACCAAGTTTTTGGTATTAAAACTTCTAAAATACTATTAATATTTTCATTGCGCATTGCACGACATTACATTATTAAAACATTATATATTTCTTAATTAATTCTCATTCAAAACTTTTTAATTTAAGTGTTTACTGAATTATAAAAAATTTATGTTTGGTCACGATATATTTATCTTGCATTTCAGCAATTTGTCTCTGAGTTATAACCTACATTGCTTTTATAGATACTCCTTTCAAAGCATTTAAAAAAAAAAAAATAATTTTTTAAATTTTCTTATAAAAACATATTTCTCAATTTGCAATAGTAACAATAGTAGAATAGTAGTAAAAATATATATATGTATATATAACTTGCACTCATATTTGGTAATCTAATATGGTTTGGATAACACTGGTATTTTCAAAAAAAAAAAGAAATTTTTCTGTTTATAAAAAACTATAAAATATTTTTCCATTATTTAACTACATGTACTATTATATATATATATATGTAAGGGCTTTAAATTAATTAAGCCATACAAGTAAACAGTGTCGAGAAATATGTTTCAATTGAAATTTTAGCCAAACAGCGTACGATCGTACATTCCGAAGGAAAATATGAATTTTAATAAAATCAATAAGAAATTGTATCTGCTCTCAAACAAATAAAATAGTAAACATGCAGATAAGTGAGAGAAAATGTTTATAGCTTAACTCTTATATTTTCGTGAGATACATTTATGTACTTTTCTTATGAACGCTATAAGCGCAAGTTAACGTAACGTAAACAACTATTCCAGCAAGTCATTTAAAAAGCCACACTCTCCACGGCATATAAAACGAGACGAACTTATAGGAAGACATTCATTCTTAAATTGACGATCAAGATCAAATGTTTTCTGATATCTAAGAAAGGTATTTTCGAGAAGTGAAAAAACGAAGTCGAAACTCTCAAAAGGATTTCAGTTTTGTTAATTGTGGAAATCAAAAATCGAAATAAAAAACCAACAAAAATTTTAAATCGTTTAATATGTCCTTATGTTAAAGGACAATAGCTAATGTGAATATTAAATAAACTTTAATGAAATATAGAAACAATCGTGGTACAATATTACAAATTCAATTCAGAACATTTTTATTGATCACAAAACATTTTAAAAACTAATAAGTGTTATCCTGAGGTGAGTTAATCTTATATTCAAAAGGATTCAGTGAAATATTGTATACAAAAATTCTGTATATATTAAATAATATAGTATAATGATTATCCTACGAAAAAAGGTTCAAAGAATAAAGTAACATCAATAAAAAAATATTTTGAATTAAAAAAAAAAATTAAATTACAAAAAATAATACATTTAAATATATTGAAATACATATATTTAATTTGAAATTACATATAAAAAAAATTACTAAAATTTTTTAAAGAATGAAATATATTAAAAAATAAATAAGTTTCAAATAATAAAATTTTAATAAAACAAAATATTTTAAATTTAAAAAAAAATTAAATTATAAAACTTAATACATTTAAATATATTGAAATATATATATTTAATTTGAAATTATATATATTCAAAAAATTACCTAAATTTTTTGAAGAATGAAGTATATTAAAAAATAAATAAGTTTCAAACAATAAAATATCAATAAAAAAAATAAAATAATTTAAATTAAAATGGAAATATTATATCATAAAACTCAATACACTTAAATATATTGAAATACATATATTTAATTTCAAATTAAATATAAAAAAATAATTTAAATTTCGGCAAAAAAACAAACTAAAATAAATAACTTAAAAATAAATTTCATATTAATTTATTTATTTTTAAAATCTTTATATGGGTTTGTTTTTGACAAACAAATCAATTTTTTACTTTTATTTAATAATAATAATACAAATAAATCAAAAATTTTAATTGTATATTGTAAAATCTTACTATAATATATTATTACAATTACAATATTTTATTACAATATTTTAACTAAAGTAATTATCTATATTTATAAATAATACAAAAGTATAAATAAAATTATTAATTGAGAATTAAAAATAGTTTAAAAAAACAATTGATAATATGAATATATTTTTTTTGATTATTTAGATGGGTTTGTCTTTTTGTTGGGTTTTAAATTTTTTTAATATCATATTGGGATATAAAAAACACATCTTGATTTTAATTTAAATAAAATAATAAATATAGTTTAATATTTATTAAAAGATAAATTTTAAATTATTTTTTTTTTTTAATACAACATTGAAATTTAAAAAATATTTATTTTGATTTTAATTTAAATAAAATAATTTTAACTAAATAGATAGTTTTTTTTTATATTTATAAACAGATAGTTTATTTATTTAATATATACAAAAATTTCGACCTCTTTCCGACAATTTTTATTTATTATTATTATTATATATATTTTTATTATTAATACAGACTTCTCTCTTGATCTTACTAATGTGAGATGATTTTATTTTCATTATGTATTGTTGATTAAATAAATGTTGTTAATGTTAACTAATGAATAAGGTTATTTGTAGTCTACGTTATAGTTTAGAAATTACAATAATGTGTATCTACAAGATGTTTAATTTTCTTTAATAAGTTTTCAATCTTATCTACCTATTAGAGTGTTAATGACTCATATTGCTATAATGTTATTATTATTATTTTCATTATTACTAGCATTTCACTTAGAAGAACTGTAGAAGAACTTAGAAGAACTATCAACAAAAATCACATTTTTATATATATAGTACAATTATCTTAATTAAAATATCACAAAATTATGCATTTAAATAGTTAATTTGAATAAATCTAACTCAGTACAATTAATTTACATACAAAAAGGGCACTTAAATTTAAAATGCCTAATTCTATTCAACTAATGAGAAATTAGTTTTGTTAGTTCATAAATTAAATTAATTTTAATAATTATATTTAGTTACATTTACGTAAGATTTAAAGAAAAAGTTATAATAATATTTAAACAATTTAAAGCAGTTGTTTTCGGTGTATGTTTTTGCATATATCATTTAAAATAATAACTTCCCTAGTCACACACTTATACTAGGTTTTAAAGATAATACAAAAGTTAGTTGAAATATATAGTTATTCTTTATAAATTATTCCATACATTTTATTTAACTAATTATACAAGTTGACATTACGTTCGCCTCTTCTCTTTTGTATGATAAGAGTAATGATTTGTCATTCATAAATTTACACTTCAAAAATTAATTTTCTATGACGTTTTCTAAATGAAACGTATCGGATCTAATAAACTAAATAAATTATTTATGGATTCCACACATTTGTTGAAATAACTTAATTTTCATACTAATATTTGTTTAATTTTTTTTAGTTATTTATTTAATTTATTTAAACGTTTAGCGCGATGTATGCGTATCTCAATGTATCTCAATTATTAAACATATTTTTTTTTTTTGGTGCAAATTGTTCATTTATTTATTTTAATATAAATGGTTTCTTAAGAAAATGTGTTCGAAACCAATTGTAGATAAAAAATGTTGACTATTATTAGCAGGGACAATAGTACACTACAGCCTATTAGATTTTTTGTACTAAACATTTTAAAAAACTTTCCACAAAAAAAGCTGAAAAACTGAAAAACGTAGTAAAGTTTAATAACTATATATTTTTTGTCTATATATATTATTTCACAAAACTTAAAAAAATCAAAATGAATATCAGATATCACATACCTTATTTTTTTTTAAATTTGTATTATAAACAAAAATATTTTAATAAAGTTTGTCTAGATAATTTAAGTGTTAATTTGGCTTTACTTATCACTGTAAATAGTTAAAAATTAATATTCCTATATATTATATATATA
>NC_051846.1:49261973-49313204 GCF_002237135.1 Teleopsis dalmanni
AAAAAATATGTATGGATTATATTCAAAATTCCATAAAGGTATGAAAATCATATGGGCTAACGAATATATTACACGAATATCTATATCACAATACTGCTATTAATTTAATATCTATATTATTACTACTATTAATTTAATTTCAGAATAAGTATAAATATATAAGAATTTTTTGCTGAAATTATAACATTTGTATCCTATTAACATATTAGTGTGTTTAACTATAATCGAATCTGATACTTTCGATGCGATTTTTAATATTTATGGATGCAAACGTAACAAAGAAACAGAAAGTTGATTTGGAGAGACCGCGAAACAAGGTTCTGTACTTCAAGTAACCTAAATCATCTAAAGTTGTCTTTGTTTTTTAGTTCCATATTAATAATTAAACAAAACAAATGAAACAAAATATACCTATGGTCTATATATATATTTAGTTTTTTCATCATTTCAACTATAATGGACATAATCAGTCTTTTAATTACTAAATACGTAAATCGGTCTTGATCCACATACTTTCTTAATAGAGCTACAGTTGACATAGGTATCCTATATCTTTAAGCCTTAGAGGTGGTATCCTCTTGTTCAGTTTTCATTCAATCAAATATTTATAAAAATGAGTATGATTTAGTTCCTTTTTGTATATCGTTTTAACTGTTAAATAAAAGAGTGCTAAAAAAAGAAAAAGACAATCAGTTCAAATTATAGCTAGATCCGATAAACAGAGCCTCGATTTAATAAAAATCTTTACTGACAAAAGAGGCATTTCTATAATCATAATAGAATCTTATTCACATTTCATTAGAACACAAGATATCAAGTTCCAAAGCTTATAAAATACTGAATAATATACCGCCAACAAATATCTCTTCGACAAACCAAGAAATTTATTATATATTAATTTTAATTTAATAGGAATTGTATTTTAGTTTTTTATAAGAAATATATATAACGGAGCAGAATCTTAGTTAAACAATGTTTAAGCTAATCAATGTCTTCTGAAGTTATAAAAGAAATACATTCACTTCATTAAAAGTTTAGGTTAGATAATCATCCTAAAAGCATACTTATATTAATTAGTCCATTAGGTTCCCGTATGAATCTCAAAGGATTCACAGTCATTTTCGGTTATAAATAATAGTGAAATATGCCTTAACAATAGAATCGTCTCATAGCCAAGAATCAACGATCAAAACTGTGTGGGTTTCCCTTTTTCTTATCAATACGAGTGTTACAGTCTCACTACTTTGGTGATTAGCTAAAATTCTAAAAATCACTTAAAGAAAGACGAATGTTTTTCAGTTAACCAATATCTTCTAGAAAGCAAGTTCTAGAAGAAATTACGTTACATATGCATTAGGCAATGACATAGCAGATGTGATCTTTCACTTTCCTTATCTTCATTATAGTGTCACTGTAAGAATGCTGGACAGATTTTCATTGGTGACTTAATACATACATTATGTGTATATATTACGTTAGCTTAGATTGATTTGCTTGGCATAAAATGCCATACATACGAGTATATTTGAAGCAATAAATATTTAACATGTTAAAAGCATAACGTCTAACAAAGTCGTCAAACAAATACAAAAATTCTGACAAACCACACAACATGAAAATAAAATTTTCAAACTATTTGCTAAAGTGATTTATCACTTGTCAAATGCATTTATTTGAATGCCATCATCACTAAAATATATTTTTGAACATTTATGTTAAGAGTGAAACGAATGTCCCTTAACCAAAATATTTTGACCAGCCATGATGAACAAACAATAAGTCAGACAATAAAAAAATAAAATTGAAATACAAAATTCTTGAGTAAAATTTTGTGAAATGACCAAAATCTGAAAAAATCCGGCAATCACTGCCCATTCCTGACAACAATACCAGAACGATTTGGAGAGCTGTCTTTTTTCGCCTGCACTGCCAATGGGTTCTTTTTACTGTATGACCGAAAGCTCTATTATCACCAACCGAAACACATTTGTGCATGTGCTAAAATTCACACTCCCGGCGCCATTGAATGGAGACATTCACGACAAGTATAGGATGCGCGGCAACTGTGCTCTGGATTGTAGTCTAGAGCTGTGGGGACTCATAAAAACAAGAAAATTGCTTCAAGCTAAAAAAAAAGTGTGAACGCCACAAATGACAATTCAACCACAAAATGTCTACCAAAAAACCCATTGAAAAATGTACAAAAAACACTTTAAAGCGGATTTTTTTCTTGCTGCGAAAGCGTATAACGCATGCAATGCGCCTATTTGTATGCAATGCGCCTTTTGTCACAAGTTGAATGTGGAATGTTAATGTTGCTGGTGTTGTTGTTGTTGTTGTGTTGTCACTGCGTTGCATGCAACCCTATATTACTCGTACCGCGTATTTGATCATTTTATGGGCAGCATGCAATATAAAAGTCCATAAATATACCAACCCCAAAGTAAAACGCAATAGCTGACAATGAATGCATGTGAGAAGTGCAAGTAAAAATAATTGTTATGGCGCCTAAAACGTTGCTTTGACTATTGCTATTGATATTGCCGCCATTTGTTAGCACTTTTCCACACTTCCGATGCATTGTGGTCAGTGCATTTGTTTTGGGGATTTTTGATAAACGGTGCAGTTCAGGTGATTCATCATTCTGAGAGCGTTTATTGCAACGTTTATTGCGGCATTTAATGACATTTTTACAAACGCACTTCAAAATATGAGCAACGGCATTTTCCCTGAAGTTAACAATACACTGAAGTGAAGTGCTTCAAATTGCAATTGCCATTTTCTGTTTATTTTTTATGACTTCATGGTACGAGCAGTAATGGCATTGCGGTTTCTATAATAAATCAAAGTTTTGCAAATCTATTACATACCACGTGAACATTAGTTATACGAGTATGTCGGTAATTAGCAATAAATTATTTAAATGAGGCTTCTGATTTATAAAATCATTTACTGTTTACATTTACCTTAAATAATATTTACTTGACTCTATAATTATTTAATATTATTGCTAATTGCATTGCTTGGATTGTAAGTATAGGTTTATTGCCCCGGGCTGTTGATTATTGTAAAAGCAAATTGGCTATTACAAGTATGGGTCAACTAAATAACCTTATCCACTTGATTATATTTTTAAATACTCGTTGGATTTCTAAGTAGTAATAGTTTAGTTAATGAGCGTAGAAATTGCAATTTTTTAAATATAAAAATATATGTGACGTATGATTTTTACGACCAAACTTCACATTAATTATTGTATTTATTTACATAACTATAAATCTTTACTTTAACATACATAATATATATTATATAAATGAGTTTAAACAAAAAATGGATAATTGTTTTTTCTATATACAACTAAAAATTCCTTTTATATCTGAATAACAGTAACATATTTGGTGATTGATAAAACGCGTTTCGGCAATGTTCACCGGCAATGTTACTCATCAATGTATTGAATTTTCCTTCAACTCTAATATAAACTTTTAAGAATATTATAACTCTTCTATATTTTATATAAGAAAGTGATTTTCTTAAATCTATCATATAAGAAGTTGACTTATATAAATGAGTTATTTATTCAAATCAAATCTAGCTAACAATTACTAGTCGCTGGGAGCCAGTTCTGAAAAATACACTGAATAAATGGCATTTCAAAATGCAATTCATATAATTTGGCAATCGCTATTATCCACTTTACTTTTATTTAGTCAGTGTTAAAATTTGAAACATCAAAACCTGATATCTGAACAACCAATTTCCAGATCTACAAAGATCTACTGATCTGCAAATAGCGCAGTAAAAAATTTTACCAAAATCATTTTTTTATTTTGTCAAATCTCTTTCCTCTAAATTCTACTAGCACTTAGTAATTGCTAGGAGTCAGATTTGAAAAATATTTTAAGTGGAGTGCATTTCAAAGTACAATTTCTATAATTTGGCAATTGATGTTATCGACTTATGGCATAAAGCATTAGACAAATGGGAGAATACTCTTTTTTTCATTAATTTGTAGCCATTTTTCTATTGTTAATAACATTAAGTTCCCATTAAGTTTCTAGCCAACTGTTCCATATTCGTAAGTTCTTCTGCTGATTACTTTTAACTAAACTAATACTAATGGAGTCGTGTTTAATTCATGGTATTTATGGTAAAAAAAATTCTTCAAAGCCTACATACCGCACAGATTAATCAACTACTTACTACTGTTTAACGACTATGACCAACATCCACTAACCCGTTTTATTAAAGATTTCCTGATAGCCAAATGCTCATCTAACATATAGTCAATACATTCATTAAAACTATCCCGAATCCCGAAGACTCACCTAAAAAATTATTAACCCATTGCTTTACTTGTATGATATTATTTCTTATCGAAATAATATCCATACTGTCCATAACATTAGAAATGTTCAAAATAATGGGTGACCCAATTGAACTACAATTTTCCAGTATATTGTATTTTTGTTTTATACTGAATTTGAGTCTTCTTAAATCAATAAAAGAAACCTAAAAACAAGAAAATTTTTTTAAAATTCACTTTGAATTTTCGAAATATTCAACGAATTTGATTAAAAAACAAATATATAAAACTACACGAATACAAAATTACTGAATACTATTCTGTTAAAGAAAAATGGCTTTCTGGAGTATATCAAGAATCTGGAATGTTTTCTTCCAGACACCCGATAAGTCGAGTGTGTTTGCCCTATAATCATCGTAAAGGACAATGCGCTATTAAAACCTTGTTAGTTTCGTTGTCTCTTAGACTTTGATGATTGGCTTGTACTTTTTGTGAAGATATGGAATCTTGTTGAAACATCAATCTTAAACAAAACAGTTGTTTAATCTAGAAGTCAATTGATACATTATTTTAGTAGCGACATCTTACATTTTTTATCCGATAGTTAATCATATTGGATAATTAATAACAATTGTTTATAATTGTGATTAAATTGTGAAAAATTAAAAAAAATTGTTATATCTTACTTAAACTGCAATACTAAGTTTAGGCACAATGTAATTTATTTTCAATACCATTATTTTTACCTACTTAATTAAAAGAAGAGAGGATGTCTAATCTCTCGTTTGGGAACAATGAAGATTTGATGATGGGCTTAAACACTTTTGCTGGTAACTAAAAGATAGCTGAACGCTTTTTGTTTGTTTAATGCTTATATTGACATTTGAAACTTTAAAATCCGATATTTACGGAATTATGCTATATTGGTAAATAGCTTTGCTTAGACTAGCCTATTCCACTAAACTTAATAAATGATAATAAATGAGTGTAGAAATATAAATTCTGTAGTACTATTAGAACAAAACGAAATCAATTTATTTTTAAGACAGACTAATTTATATTTCAAATTCTTTTCCGAATAATATCATAAAAAATCGTATTAAAATAAGAGTTACCCTTTATACAGATAAATTTCTTTACTTAAATATAACTTTTAAAATTACAATTTAAATGGAAAATATTTTTTTATTTGCTAATACTCGTATGTAGTCGAAAGTTGCATTTATGTTTCCTCAGCATCTCTGAAGAGTTGGTAAATATTATCATTTCTATACTCACTGAAACAATAACGAAATCAGTGGACTTCATTGATTACACTTAAGTGAACTAAAGTCATTTGTAAATAATTTGCACACAAATTTCTAAACGCAAATAAATATTTGAACAAAATCACCAAATAAGTCCCAAATGGCTATGGCAAGCACTGTTAGAATAGCTACACTAAGTACTTTCATGGACTTGGAAGCATCAAGACAGACATAGGATAACATTTGATACGCTATTACGCACAATATCGAATAACATTCAACACATGCTTAAAGAAAAAAACTTCAGAATTGAGTCAATTGAGTTAAACCCTCGTGGAACTACCACCGGTATGGTCGAGTTATTCAACAGCTCTCCCCTGCTATTATGGACACACAACGATTTAGCAATCTGTGCCAGCACATGACGAAGCACATGAAAAAGACGTCTCATTAGGAAACATATGTTTCAATAAAATTTGGTGCAATTCAGTCCACAAGGGGGGAAAGCATCACAAGGAAGAGAGAAAAAACCCATTTAAGCGTTAAACATAGTCTAAAAGTCAAACTGAAAAAAGATACTTTTTAAACGCTGGCAATTTGCAGACTTGAAGAAAATGAATGGGACAAACTGAAAGTAGACAATAAAAACCTTTTCCATATAAATGAGGGGGAGTGTCAAAAAAATATGTTACATTGCTAAATTAATATTTTATTATTTTATTTTTATATTCATTTTTTTTTTATTTTTTTTATTTTCGTGTAATAAAATAAATTGCTTATTTGCCAGCTTGAAAAAAGGGCTATGGTGTTTATCTAAAACTTCATGCGTTCATTCACTCATTCATTTTAATTATGATATTCCATTGCAAAACAACACAGCAATTAATCTTAATTCATTTTAATACGTAAGTAAAGTTAGGTGCTTTATTAAGACAAACTGGCCATTATTACGACTAGTTTGAACTCTACAAAGAATACTTATTGTCGTCATTAGACGGAGCAATTAACACGTTCGTTCGAATTATTATGCTTATATAATACGAATTATCAGTTTTTAAGATTTTCATTTGTAAATGTCGCTCTACAACTTTAATTACTTTATTCAGTTTTAAATCATTTTAAATTTCTTGTAATTACTTATGGTATTAACTGCAAAGTCTTAATTGCACATATAACTTTTTGATCTTTCAACAAGTTAGTGATACTTTGCCTTTAAGATGGAAATAAATCTTGAATTAAAATCAAAAAATAAATAAAATTTTGTTTCTGTTTATTACATTTAATATAAATCAAAACTGTCTGTTAGTTATAAAATAATTATTTAGTAAATTTTTTTTTTATTTACTTTATTAAGGTCTATTTAAAGTCTCTTTTAACAAACTTATAGTCCAAACCATAAATATTAAGCCTTCTAAATAATATAATAAAAAATTATTTTCAAGAAGTTACCATAATATTGGACTAGTGAGCTACTTCAGATTAGATTAAGTAGCTCAGATTAAAAATATTTGTTAAATAAATATAGTTAATAAACTCAATACAGACAGTGCAAGAAATAAATAAATGGAATAGAATACAAAAGAAAAATTTTAAATGTCATAGATTTTGAATCTATGACGTCGCCTTAAAAGTAGACCTCATCGAGTGCAATGAGGTCTAAGCGAAAGTGCTTAATCTAATTCTCCATACAAGAACCTTAAACTTATTTATGGTATGTATAGTCTTTAACTCTTCAACTTTCAATAATTTATTCTTTTTTCCTTGAGAATCATTTCAAAGAGCCTGTGATAATTTTAACGCATATTCTCTTTACTTCGTTCTTGATGATATCTTGAACAATATCCTTTATTGGACAAAACATACACCATGGACTTTATTTGACCATTCACAGAATTTGGATTTTAACGATAATGTTATTTCATTGAATCATAGAAACAAGTAAAGTGTAAGCAAATGGATGCAAAAACGTGTTTACCAATATTTACTTAAGAAAACTTTATTCTTATTTATTTTTTTGTATAATAATTTATTTCCTAGCCACTTAATAGACTTAGTAAGTAAATTTGTTAAGAACTCTAATAAGCAGTAAGCTTAAAAACTTTTAAATAAATTTTCTAAAGCAAAAATATATACAGAGGTATGAATATAAGTACACCGATCCTTTATTTGACGAGCAATTTAAATATATTGTTTATACATATATTTAATTTTCCTTATATATTAAAACGCAAGCACCTGTGTTCTCTGTAACTCTTTTAATTTAAAATCAAAATTGTATAATATATGATAATATATCGAGCTGCTTTCAACTAGATATAATGAATTTAAATTAAATGATTTAATATAAACTTTAAACTACGATTCGATAATGAGTTACTGCAAACTTCCACAGTAATGAGGTTTGTCATTGAACAATGTACCTCGTTTTTTAACCATTGCTATTAAATAATTTTGTCTCCATAACGAAGTCGACTATTTTCAATTGCCCAATTCTGCAAAGTATATGATTCCTAACAAACTAACTTCTTGTTTTGGAAAAAACCATCAGTGATGAAAGAATTGTTACTATCATACTCTTACCAATCAAACCGCCGCCTTTCCTATTTAATCATGACCTATTAACACTAATCCTTGTTATTTTGTAGCACATTTTTGACCAGAGCAGAACTGACATGTACTGTACTTATTTTCTCTTTCTAGTAGGTTTTTGACTGAAAATAGGTTTCAAGCCGAATATAATAAGTATTACCTCATATGATGTTATTACGTTGTCTGAAAAATTCGAGTTGCTTCTGGTTAGATTATCAGCTCTATAATTGCTTAATTTGTAAAAATTAATTAAAGCAATTAAACATTGCTTTATTTATTTATCTCACAAGAGAGAAGTGACACAACGATGCTGCTCCTGATCTCGTCTCCATACTTATGAGAGATTTATAACAATATCGATGCTGTTAATACGAAATTTTCTCTTTTAAATTCCTAAAACCGTTTAAATTTGTTAATATAAGAAATAGTATATACATAATAAACTTAAAATTAAAATATCCATAATAGATATGTTACTTCACTTCCAGAAGTTGTGGATAACCGTTTAAAAGCCAACTTATTTATTAGTTGAATCATATGGGAGTTATGTTCAGTTTGTGATAAAGGATTGAATTTAGATAATGAAGACAAATGAGCAGCTTAAAGAACCACACAAAATTTTTTATTTAAATGATTTTTCATATAATGCAAACAATTATTCAATATTTAATATATTTCTTTTTATATTAATTATTAAATTAAGTTAGGTTATGCCGGCGGTCCCTAGTGGATCCACTTAGGCCTATTGGCCCATTGTGTTACCGTATATATAGGAAAACATCAGGGTTTAAAACCACCTAAAACCTTTTGCTAGGCCTAAAATGCTATTTAGTGTCAGGTCCTAGAATTAGTCAAGATCCTCAAGTAATGGGGCTCCTAAAGTATGGAGTCGTCGCCGTGCATGAGCTGGGTAAAAACATAGTAGATGAGAGACACTCTCATCGTCTTCCCTACAGTTGCGACAGATTTGATTGATAGGTAGACCTAATCTTCTAGCATGGTTCTCTGATTTACAGCGACCTGTAAATAAACCTACCAAAAGACTGATATCTCTAAGGGGTATCTCAGTGAGAATTTTGAAATTATAATTAAATAAATTAATAAATACAACTAAATTTATATATTAGAAATGTGAGAGAAATTATTGCCCTAATCATAATTACAAATAAAAGTTGTTCTAAACAAAATGGAAGTTTATTCAAATACTTGTGTATATGTACTATTTTTAAAATTGTAATAACGAAAACAACATATTTTCGGTATCCAGATACAATAGTTTATAGGAATTTTTTTATAATAGGAATTCTTTTATAATTTTCCAAATAAGTTCGAGCTTTGATTTTTTCTTATCTTTGCATATATCGCAATAATATTAATCGAAATATTGAAATGTAACCTTATTGCATCAACCATTTAAAATAAAATATTCAACTGTTAGAATATTTGAATAACACAATTATATTATAAACTTTAACGAAAAAGAAAATTAATTATATATATTTAATAATTAATTTATTTGAAAAACATACAAAATTATAAATCGTAACGGAAAAATATTTCAAGTTACAGTATCAATGTCCAACTCCACATTTAACAATTTATTATGTGTATTTAGGTAACCCCAAATTAACTCAGACTAATAATATTTATAATAACGATCAACCCAGGAGTGACGACAGCAAAAGGGTTAAATTCTAGTTAATAGGTATATGCATTAAAGGAGCTAGTGATAATTAACAATTAACTCAAGATTGACGATATCGAAGAAGTTAAATCTGAATAAAAAAGTTATAATGAAAAAAATTTGCAGTTAAAATTATTAGTTAAATTTAATTTAAGTTAAGCAGCTATTTATATTATATTATATATATTATATTGTATGTGTGATTGCTTACTTCTACTTAGAAGTCTTGAAAATTGATTTTAATTACTTATATTTAACGACATAATATTCATAGACGTTGCCTTCACTCGTTCTAACAATTTAAAAGCTGCAAACAATCTATTCAAATCGTTTATCAACCCATAAATCAGTTTCAGACCACAACAACAAAAAGGATAACAGACTCATAAAAAAGCAGTAGAAACTGATGAAAGCGATAAACTCCTCAAATGAGGGTGTTAAGTGACTTTAATGCAATGCAAACACTGCAAATAAATATCAAAGCAAGGACGAGAAAAAACAGAAATCTATTAAATATCAAATACATTGAAAATCCCAAAAAAAACGCATTAAACTAATATCAACTGCAAACAAATTAAAGTCTTAAAAAACTCTAAATGGCAGCAAAAGGAAGAAAATCGCTGCTGGGCTTTCATTCAACTGCGGCTGACAACATGCGAACACACTTGAACTACGCCCATTCAACAACAACCCCAACATCATCTCAAACGGCACCAACTGAACCAACACTATCCGCATGGTTTCATGATGCGGTGACTTAAAATCACATCAGCATTTAGTCAAGCAAATAAATATATTTACAACATTAAATTCCGAGAGTTCATCTATCTAATGGGGTAGCAATTCTGGGTAACAATTCTGGATTCTTAGTACTCTCGTCGCTTCTTTTTTTTCAGTGATTTTTTCTCACTGTTCTTGCAGCACTTTTTATTGTATTTTGACAAATCAAAAACAGACGAATTTGTTTTGGACATGACACTTAAAAAGCTGCCAAGAAGGTCGGGGTAAATCGTTATTATGCGCTGAGGGCTGTGGTTAGAGATATGCTCGTTTGCACAGTTAAAAGCGGGTAGCGACGTGAATATATACTGGCGGGCAAAATCTCTATTTAAATTCTTTAATATTCAAATCTCAGTTAAGTGCTCGTTGATTTGCTCGAAGCGGAAACCGATTTTCCCGATATCCGCGTTTCCCACATTATTCCAATATTATTATTAAAGCAACTTTTTTTTTGAAGTTAGATTATTTTCTTTATTTTGTCTGCGTTTTATTTTGCTACCGCTTGCTTATAACTGCTTTGAAAAATTGATTAAATATTCAAATAAGCCACAATTTAGCCTTAAGATGTTGTTTCCGTTTCCGCTTGTAGGCTTGATTTGATTTTACTTTGATACCAGCTTCTGCGTGCACTTAGCGGTGCACTCAGTTAGTCTGGATTTGTCAGCACACTTAAAAGGATGTAAAAATAAACGAGCAGTAGCTTCAAGATAATTGAATCATTATTCCTTATAATTTTTATAATCTGGAGTGAATGTGTAATCAATTCAATATTTTATCAAAGGAGTAAGCAAGAGTATAAAAAAGTTTTAATAGACATCAATGAACATCAACACCAAAACTAGTTTGTTTTTCCAATCTATTTAAATTCAGTATATATAATATACTAAATACTAAGTAAATAAAATAAGGCTATAAATAAATAATAAAGTAACACAAACTTTGAAATAAAAACTGTTTCATGATATAAAAAATATATAATGCAGCACTGGGTTTATAGTAGTACTGGATTTAGTAATTTCTTTTAATTAATCAAACAACTAAACCTAAAGTAACCACACATGTAATTTATACTGAAACCAAATATTTTAATTCAATATATTGTTTGACTCTTCTCAGTAAGTATGAATTGCAACATCATTCGCGAATATTCTCCAGGTAACATTATATAGTACTACATACTTTTGAAGTAATCAACATAATCTAGT
This sequence comes from Teleopsis dalmanni, assembly GCF_002237135.1. Lineage (NCBI taxonomy): Eukaryota > Metazoa > Arthropoda > Insecta > Diptera > Diopsidae > Teleopsis > Teleopsis dalmanni. The sequence continues at coordinate 49,273,785 of NC_051846.1, forward strand.
GATGATCTCGAAAGACAATTGACATCTTTGAAATGTTAAATTTCATCATCGGAAATTCTTACTAGCAACATGTCCTGTTTACTAGCTTAAACAGGACATGCTGGATGGACAGCATTCCGTCGAAACCACATATCTTTCGTATGCATATCTTCAATTTCAAGCCAAAAAAAAAAAATTAGCATGATCATATAATTAAGAATTGTCTTTTTGTGTCAGACCATTTTCAAAGAAATACAGACCCGTCACATCACCATACCATACACTAGTTGTTTATACACACAATGGTCTTCCGTTAATAATTTGTAGATTTTGAATGCAGCAGACAGGTCAATTTTTTTTAGTGACATATCTACAAAATGAAAAATTAACTATTCTTTCTTTCACAGAAACTTCAATGCAGCAAATCATGTAACTGTCATTCATGCCGTGAATATTGGCCGATTTATATACACTATAATTCTTGACAAGATATAATTGTTAAATCATGTTACATACAATATATGTTATAAACATGTAAATGGAGTTTTCGATTGGATTCAATCCAGAGTTATCTAACATATGTGTAGTTGTGTTAATAGGCATTTATAATTTTCATAAATATATATGTAAAATAAAATCACACTTCATATGTCAAGTCACACAAAAACACTATTAATTCCAGAGTAATCTTGATACTTTGCCAAAATATCTAGACCATTATAAATTAATCTTGAGTATTGTATGTTTCGCTCGAGATTCACTAATCGAAATTGAAAATTATACTAAAAGTGAATTTTGATTAAAAAACTTACCCGAGATTTACTAATCGAAAACGACAGAAAAAAATTTTTTTTGTTTCAATACAGAGATTATAAAATCACTTTTGTATATTGAAATTGTTAATGATAAACTCTACTTCTTCTCATGTGTTCCTTTCAAATGGTATTCAACTATTTTATATAACTTCTAGAAACATTCATCTATGTCACGTCTCCCTTTCTTTTCAAAACAATATTAAGTATCCATTTAATAAATATAAATGTAAACTGTAGGAAATGCCTTATTTCAAGAACGGGAGTGCAGAGGTCCTTTAAATTTAATAAATAAAATTGTGCTGTAAAATATCAGTGAAGTGCTATTAAATGACGCAACTGCTTTTATACGTATATAAAGAGTTCTCTCTCACAAGCAAAGTTGAAATATATTAAAGGTTAATATTTTCTTTAGAAAACTATCATTCCTCTTTTGGAAGAGTTTAATCATTTGATTGGATATTTTGTGTAGTGTAGTGTAATACATTTCGCCTGAGTTAATAATATGAATTAATTTTAATTTGTTTTTACTGTATCAAATTACATAAAATGGGCCCAAAAAGCCTGCAAGTGCTCATATTTATTGATGACTGTTGCAATAGCCGATCTACAATTTACAGCCTTCATGGTTCATTTTTTTACTAAAGCATAGAGGTTTTAAAGAGGTCAGCTTTACATATTAAAATAGTTAATGGAATATAAGTTATTATATTTTTTTTGTAGATCTTGTTTACCTGAATTGAAGTTTATTCACACCGATCGAAGAAACAGTTGCCGCAAACGATCACTACGATTTTTGATTAATACCGTCTGAAAAATTTGACATTAATTTATAAATTATATTCCCAAAATATTGGTTTCGCCCATGCGACTTGTGGCGTAACATTAGCATGACTTCCTCAGCATTACGTTCCTAAATAAGGTTTTACATATAAGAAAGAACAAATCATGCAACAAATAATACCTCTACAAACAGAATAGTATTAAAATTTAACATTTAAACATAAAAATATAATTAATTAACTAATTCAATTATTCTACAGGTGTTTTATAATTTTGTTCTAATATAAATACAGCAAGTCTTCTTGTCTTCTTCTTGATTCTTCTTCTTTTACTCTACGCATTTTTACTCTATAATGGCTGGGGGCTTATCTCTACCCCACACTAGGCTTTAACGAGACTAAGAAATCATATCATTTATTTGAGGATTGTTAGGGCGGGGTTAAGTAGCGTATCAACTTAAGTGAATAAGTTTAGAGTTCTGTCTCTGAAATTTGTTAATAAAACTTTCATACCAAAGTAACAAAACTCCAGAAAAATGTGCGAACATAAAAACTCAAGTACGGCTTTTAGTCAGTTGGTTAAGGTGCGCTGATTCCGAGCTTCACATTAGGCAGGACCCGAGTTCGATTCTTGATACTTGCAGTCTCAGAAATAATTATTTACGAATAATTAAATATAAAAATTATTTCCAAGACCGCTGATGATGGAAATTTGGCAATACTCGAAACGAAAAAAAATTAAAATAATATAAAATGAATTATTGTTGTTGCAGTTCATTACTGTTCGAAAGAACCTCTTTATTAATATTTATGAAATGTAAAATCCTTATGCATTGATGTGATTTATGGATTTTTTAAAATATTTTAATTTTCTAACTGGACTTAACTGGCTTTATAAAACCTTCACTTTCGAAGTGACTAAATAAATGCTAAAAGGTTTGTTCGCTTGCATTGTATCAAACCAAACAGCAGCTATCAATAGCTGCTGCTGACAATCATTAAATGATATAGAAGATATATGTTTTTACTGATCAAAATCTTAAGCTACCGCATATCATGTTCACTGCAATCAAAAAATTATTGTGATTATTTATTCATAATTTATTTTACACAAAAATCAAGTATAATGAAAAGTCATTACAACGACTTGAACAAAAAAAAACAAAAACATTTTTAATAGAAAAATTTTTTCTAAAAACATTTAAAAGTAAATTAAATTTATTGTGGAAATTTTTTTTGTGCTGAAAAGCCAAAAGTATATTTTCTAGTAAATTGCACGCTTTGTAATTAATTTCCATCAGAAACAGACATGAGCAGCAAAGCTCATAATCATTAATCTTATCGCCGCCTTGGCTTATTATTTTAAGTAGCAAACAACTGGACCAATACAAAGCAGAAGGCAAGCACATCGACTGGTAGCATGTGGCAAGGACTCAAACGTTAACATCCTGAGTGGAGTATTTGGTTTGTGTTCGGAATGGGTGCAATGTGAAACGTGTGATTTATAACTACTCAGGGGGTTGTGGGTTATATTTTTCTCAGCACCACAACAAAACTCAATGACCGGAAGCCAAACAAAATCCACAACTGAAAAGGTGGCACGTGTAGTCAACAAAAAATATGTAGTGTGTTTGGTCCTTGAAGAAAGCTGTGCTTAATCGTTGAAGTCGTTGAAATCGCTGCAATTTATGTATTTACAAGCAAATCTACCGAACAAAATAATGGGCCTCAAAATTTCTTGTTGCTCGAAGTTCTTTAGAAATTTTTATGATTATGATTTGTTTGCGATTTTACACGATTTGACCGGAATCCAATTTTACAGTTCGTTACTGATGAGGCTAATTTAATTTATATTTTATTGTTGTTTTGATTTAATTCTAATAGCCACATCCAAATTATATAAAAGTATGTTTAAGAAAAATAACAATATTGTCAAATTAATTTTTTAATCCATTTTCTATGAAAACTAATTTATTCGCACATACAATAGAGTACATACATAAGTCAGAATTGAAAAATTGCTGTGGACTAACGGAAATCATTACAATCGTAAAAGGTTTTAAACCTTTGTAAACACCATTTAAAGAAAATAAATAAGCCCAGATTACAACGTGAAAAGTTTTTGATGGAAGCGAAATGAGAAACAATTTAGCGAAATAAAGTGTCAAGTCGACAAATAAATAACACTTAAATCTTCAAATAACGAATTATCATGGGATAACCAGAACATGTAGTTAAATATAGTCAATAAAAATCCAGCATCTTATAAGGCATTGGTATTCTGTAATATCTATAGGATTACTCCTCCTACAAAAATAAGAAAAAAACTTCCTTGGCTTTATAAACTATTATTTTCTTAATAATATTATATCTGAAAAATTTTTGTTCAAATGCTTTCAATTATCTGAATTCCATGTAATTCTTACCTCTCATGTACTCTAGAGTCTGTATTTTTCAATAAAAAACCAGTATCTTATAAGGCATTGATATTCTATAATATCTGTAGGATTACTCCTCCTACAAAAATAAAAGAAAACTTCATTGGCTTTATAAACTATTATTTTCTTAATATTTCATTTTAAAAATTTTTGTTTAAATGCTTTCAATAATCTGAATTCCGTGTAATTCTTACCTCTCATGTACTCTAGACCTTGTATTTTTCAATAAATGTATTTTCATAATATATTAGTATTTATATAGAGCTCTTTCTCAAATTATTTTAATTTTATGAAGTTCTAAATTTTAAAGGGGTCAGGTTTCTTAAGAATTCTGAGAGTTAGGTAGAAGTTAATAAGTTTCTTAATTAATTTTCAACAGGGTTGTGCAACAGCGTATGTTCTGTAAAAAGTTAAAGTAAATCATTCTGCAGAATTCGATTTGTATGAAACATTGGCCGGAGTGTCATTTACCTTAATTAATTATTAATTTGATTACTGATTGAATATAAAATTCAAAACGATAGGTACAATTAATTCACAAAAAAGTAGAAATCATTAAAAAAACTGTCAATCTGAAAGCAGCTTTAAGGGTTACCAAACTTGAGTCGTAGATGAAAAAGAATACTTCAAGCATAATTATAATCATGAGATTATCATCGTCAACATTTGACTATACACCAAAAAGAAAGCTTTAACTGGCGATATTAGCTAGTTTAGCTATTTAGATCACAGTGTACTTTAGTAAGCAAGAGATTATCATCATCATTTGACTATAATGATCATAGTGAGGTTCAACCTGGATTTGCTTTCTTGTTAATGTTGTTTTTCACTCAATCAGTCACGACCAAATATAATTTTAACTCTGTTGGGGGCATTAGATGTATTTGTTTGTGTCTATAACTTAGAGTTATTTAAATCCAAATTAGTGGCTTACTTTAATTTGGATGCCCAGCAGTAACCACCTGTCTATAAAGTACAAATTCAATAAATACTTAAATCCATTATATTCAAGTGATCATTGAGAAATTGAGAAATGATACCTATAAAATGATTCTAAAAAAATTATAGAAATTAAAGATGATTAATTTTCTCTCTTCCTTATCTTCCTTGTCCTCAAACGACTTTAGACGATTATTTGTAAGATTATTTAGGAACATGGCTTATGTTAAACCTCAACATGTTTATTTCAAGTTATGTTTGTCAGCAATACAGAAGTGCGAAATTTCTAATTGTCTCACAGGACCCAAATTTACTTGCACAAAATACTACTACATTGTAATAGTGTGGCAACAACAACCCACTTGCAACCAATAATTCAAAAACAGTTTACCGAAAAGTTGCCGCCTTTTCTCGTATGTGTCAAGTACAGATTAAGTTTGTACAGATACGTAACGCACATTGGTTGTTCACGCAACTTGACGCACTTTACTCATAGAAACATAGTCCTTAGCATCAACTGCAGGAACAGAAACAGGAAGCAGAGCAAAACGACCAAACGGCCAAACGGAAAAGGAAATGCAAATATTGAAACATTTTGTCGGGCAGCTTTTCAAAACCAAAAAAGCAGAAACTCCAAAGTTTTGGGGAAGGACCTTGATAAGTAAAGTAGAATCCTGGCGAGTATAAACAAGGCACTTGGCATAGTCAAGAGTACATGCGATTTCTCACTTTAAGGAGTGCGTAAAGGCGCTGATGTTGTTGTTGTTGGTGTTGGTGTTGGATTTTGTTGAGGATGTTTGCATTGTAGCGCTGTAGATATTGTAAGTGCAGATACTGTTGCTGATAATGTTGTTATTGCTGTTGTTGCCGCTGTAATCAATTTGTTGCCATAAAATTTTACTAATTTGCATTTATTATGAATTACGTCTGCGTGTGGCAGGACGACAGTTTCGATTTTACTTAAAACTTTCTAAATGGTTGTAGCCTTAATTGTTTCTAATGTTGGTGTTGTTGTTGCATATATTTTTTTCTCATCAATTTAATGGTAAAACGTCTGTTGACCGTAAGCTGACTGTTCCGGCGGCAATACAAAGTTTGCAACTCATTTTCAGTTTTTTTTTTTATTAAATCCTAAATCGTAACGTTGCCTGCTGAAACTTTGTTGCTGTGATTAGTTTGCACTTTCCTCTATCAAAGTACATATTTTACAGACCTTAATTCTCGTTTTTAGAAGTGTTTTAGACAGGTTCTTCTTAGGGTCAAGCTGATATGAAGTTTTAAGTTTTAACAAAATTTCTGAACCGTCAATCAAAATATATCTTAAATGACTACAAAATTAATTTATTTCAACTGGGGAAGGTACGGAAATGTATAAGACTTGAAATAAATTAATTAAAAAGTGCTACCATAATTTTATAATAGTAAGTGAATAAAAAATAGAAGAGTCATAGGAATTAATTGGAATTAATATGTTTGACAGCTACTTTAAATTATATATTATGGATTAATATTCAACATTTCATTATTCAAACATTATTTTCAGAAAGAAAAGTTTTATCTATTTAAATTGGAAAGTATACCTTAGCATAATAATCAATTTTTAGTTTTTGGATTTAAACCGAATTACTTCTATGCAATTTTGTACGTTGTCTCTGATATAGATTTTTAACCCGTTTAACAAATCTTTTATCTATGTGTACAGTTCCAGCAGTATTGTGGACAATTGCAAGGCATATCCGCTAGTCAGGCAGAATAGCTTAGAAACATATTCTTAAAGAATCTAAAGATCTAGCCATATTTTAATTTATTTTGAAAATAACAACAATATACCATTTGATTTGCGCTTAACTGTTTGCATTGGATGATAGTTTCACAGAGCATTTTCCCCAGACATAAAGCATTTTTTACGTCTTCCTTCTAAATGTGGCAAGAGTAATGCAAAAGAATCTGTTGGTATAGTTTACTTAGAGCCATATTTTCTTAGTCATATTGCTTTAGTCATATTCCCTTAGTAAACAATACGAGCAAATTTGCATTAATAACTCTTATCACAGTTAAACAGAAGACGAAGAAAGTGCTTGACATCTGCGAAAAACGTCCAAGTGACAATTATTACCGCATTTGTCACGTTCTAAATACTTCGAAAAAGGTAAAAAAAAACTCTGCTCTCAGGAGTATGAAAGAAAATGTAATATAATCAAAACAATTTACTCTCAAAACACAAATAAAACATAACATGTATACGTATCCAGATATCTAATAGTAAACTTTATTTTAATTATCTTTCAGGTTAAAATATGGTTTCAAAATCGCCGCATGAAGTGGCGAAATTCAAAGGAACGTGAGCTTCTAGCAAGTGGTGGCTCACGTGACCAAACTTTACCAAATAAAAACAATCCCAATCCAGATTTATCAGATGCAAAATGTGATCGTCCTCTTACTCCCATATCGCCCGGATCACCTTCACCAAACTCACCACAAACACAAAACTCCAAAGAAGAAAATGCAATGAATACACCCACAACATCCACATCAACGACACCAAAACCAGTGCCGACACCAACATCACCAATGTCACCACTTCAAGCATCACCACTACTACAATCAGCAACAACAGTCAATGCGTTTAACTCACAAAATATGCAAATGTCAACGCCTCCGCCTCTCTTGACTGTTGTTAAATTGAATGCTAACATAAATGATCAATCATCACCTAGTTCATCAGCTGCATCATCACCACCCAATCTGCCACCACAAGCTATAGCGGCACTATCCACTGCTGATTTTCAAGCAAAAATCAATGCAGAAATGCAGAAGCATTTAGCCGCCGCTGATCTGAAATTCAAATTGGAATCGACACTCAACGAAGCCAAGCAACGACAAAGACATCTCAGCATCTTGGCCGCTGGAGCGGTAAATGCAAGCAGTGAGCAACATGCATTGCAAATGCATGCAAGCCATGCAGCTGCCAGTGGCATTTTTATGGGTGAAGCGCTCGGCGCACATCTACAACATCATCATCATCATCCCCATCAACCTCCGCAAGTGCCGACACACGCCCATTTTCAGAATTCAGAATTTATGAAAATGTATTACGACGATTACGATGACTCGAATTCGGACAGTGACGAGGAAATCAGTGTAACGTGACCGCTCTAAACCCCATTGAGTTTTATGAAAAAAATACAAAAAATGGTTTTATTTATTATATTATTTATTGCATATGAAATAAATTTTGTAAATACATGTGGCAAATTTTGCATTAAATTAAAAATTAAGATTTTATGTTGCATTCAACTTTAAGTATATTATTTTAGATGAAATATAATTTTGTGATTTATTTAAATTTATTTTATTTATTTATTACAATATAGATTTATTATCAATTTTAAGATTTAAGTACATGTGTGAAAATTATTAACAAATATAGTCTGTAATTATCTTTTCGAATTTAAAATTAAATAAACGTATTCATAAAATGAAAATAATTAAATATTGGACTTTTGTATATCCCAATCATTTCAAAATTTCAGCACAGATACTTATATATTTGTCGCTACATTACATTTACCACCGTCACCACAAATCATCTGATTACATATATTATGGTAATGATTTATATAGACCATAATGAACTTGTATTAATCAGATAAGATGTATGAACATGAACAATATATATATAAAATATCATTATTAGTCAAAAATCCTGCGGCAAATAGTCGGTGCCCCCTGGTATATAAAATAAGATGTATAATGTCACTTAACATAATTAATTTCTGTTAAAGATACTATGTAAAGAACTGTAATCTATGATATTGAAATTGAAATCTATGAGATCCTAAAACTATGCAACAAATATTATCTAATGAATAGTAAGTAACAAAACCATTAAAAGCGAATAAAATATATTTGCATAATAAAGTTTTTAAAAATTGTTTTAAAATATTTTGTAAAATATTTTTGAAGCATATTGATCAAAAAATACTCTTCAACGCTTTTTCGAAAACCCATTTGTTGTATATAAGCCATAAATCGCCTTTTTAACATTACATTATATTAGCGACATCTTTCTGCCTGTCTGCCTGCAATTAGGTCTTCTAATCATTATATTTTTCAACTAATTGGAAAAACTTTTATAGATCTGCATTCAGACTAATCAAATTGACAAATAGACAAAAACCTTTAACTTGATTGTTTTTGTAATTTCCAAACATAATAATTAACAAAAATGAGTTTATATTTACACATTCATATTGAAATTTAATATAATTAGTTATAATGTTAAAATTGTTTTTTCATCGAAAGTGACGGGTCTTATGACGAAAAGAAACTATTTAAAAGTTGGAAGAATTCGAAGAGAAACGAAAAGACGACAACAAAAATTTTAGTTAATCTATTAAAGTTTAGTTGACCATAGAATGCTGTTTCGAGCACTCATCATTAGTGGTCTTAGAAAATATTCGAATTTTTCAATTAGTTTATAGTCCATTAAGCAACTTTCAATACTCAAGTACTAAGTTTTTTGTCACTTTTTTCATTTTTAAGTGACACTAATCCTTGTTCTAGTTGGAAAAAGATTTTTGGTGAATAACTAACTAATAGATTTGTAACACAATTGTCTGTTTAAAAGTGTATCAATACAATCACTCCTTTGCTTCTTTTAAAAATTTCAGGTATGCTTTTCGAGTTATGAAACCCAAATTTAGTCATAATATATATCTTGAAATAATTAATTTTAATCTTGTTCTTCTTAATATATTGCTATAGGGATAAGTGTTCTTAAAAGTATTAACAGGACTACATGTTACAAAACTATGCAATGATAATTGCAAATCAGATTACTTTTAATTAGTAAAATCATTTCATTAAATAAAAAGTAGACGTTAATCCAATTACTTTAAATTATAACATCACTAATAAAAAACACATCGCTAGCTTGATTATGTCGTGAGAATGGTTAGAGATGCTCCAGCAAAAAAGATGTTTGAATCAGTAGTTGGCGGAAGAAAACGTAGAGGTAGACCATGTCTCCGGTGCAGTGATCAAGTTGAGGAAGTACTAACTGGACTTGATGTACGAGACTGGAGAAGGCGCGCATGCAGCAGAGGCGTCTAGGTGAACATGCTGCGTCAGGTCGAAACTCGGTAACGAGTTGTTATAACCAAATAAGTAAGTAAGTAAGTTATAAAAAAAAGCTAATCAAACTATTTAAGATCTAAGAACACTGTAGTCGCTTATTTTCTAGGCATTGATCCTCGTCAACAAGAATTATTAAACTAAAAAAATAATAATATAGTCACGTAAATTAGTTTAGTTTTGCATAGAATCATGCTCGTTTAATTGTCAAATGTTTTTTACTTTATATAATTATATAATGATTATATAAAATTAACATATATTTTTATAAATATTTACATACATGCATACATATCATTGTGAAAAGATAAATACTGTTGCTTTACTACTTAAAAATACTATTTACTATGAAAACTTCAAAAATTTAAACTATCAACTTATATATAATATTATTATAATTAGTAGAATATCACGTGGTGAATGAGTTGGAATATTTACAAAGAACATAACAAATGATTAAAATATTCAATATGTTAACTAATTGTTAATAAAATTTAATTCTAGAAAATTTGTACATTAAGTTTCGCGAGGAAAATAGATTTTATTCATCATCCATTCGAATGGCATGATTAGTGTGGCCCAATTTGTCGCATGAGCTATAAAGTGCATTAGGAATTTTAAGATCAACATCAGATGGGTACTGTGGCTTCCAGACAGCATCAACTACATTGTTATTGTTATTTGCAGCATTTATTTTAAGTATCTTATATTTTTGTATAGTATTTATTATGACTGATATGAGTAGACCAAGAAAGACTGTAAGCAGCGTGCCAATCATAGAGTACCACATATAACTGAGTCTAAAAATTGGCCAAGAACTGTTGATGGAAAGAAATTCAGATTTTATACATAAATAAATAAACAAAACTATAGACTTACGTAAATCCTGCTTCTTGATTGATATTCACAACATTTACAATTGTTTCTGTAGCATTTATATGGCAATCGCATTTATCAAGTGATAATGGTAGAGCCTCTGGTTCAACATTGGCAATTTGCGCAACTACACCAATAAATATGACAACGGCTAATGATAACAGGCCACCATAAAATGCGCCGCGGGTGTTAGCTTTCTTGAAAGCAATGCCTAATACAAAAAGCCCCAAAGTGACACCACCGATTAATCCATTTAGTGTTAGTGTGGCTTGTAAAACACCGCCGAGCCTCTCCACTATGAACACCAAACCAAATGAAAGTATGCCAAACCCTAAGGACATCCACTTAGCATATAGTGCGCCTTTGTCGGGTGTAATCTTAATGTTCATACCGTTTACAAGTAAATCCTCACAGGTAACTGCAGAAAGTGAGTTTAATGCTGATGCAACAGTTCTAAAAGTTTGGATTAAATTAGACATTTATTTGATAAATCAAAATAGAGTTCAGATGCTTACCCTAAACTTGCTGCAAATATACCAGCTACAAATATGCCTGCAATTGTGTAGATATGTTCATAAGTGTGCATTATATAGAATGGCAACAGCTGATCAGAAGCGCCAATACGACCAGCTGTTAGTGGATCACAATTTTCATAGTGCTTAAATATCATAAGACCCGTATAGAAGTTCATTAAAAAGACTAAAACGAGACCAAGTATCGCAAATCCAAGTGCTACTTTAGCTAATTTAAGTGATTTGAGTGACATGCACTTTTGTACAGAAGCCTGATTAGTACAGAACAAAGATGTCCAATAGAAGAAACCACCAATTACGACAGACCAAACTGTGTGACGAGTGGTGGGATCCATATTAAAACTAAAAGAAAAGGATTATAAGTATGTTATGTGTATGGTAATATTATTATAGCTTACTTAAAAAATTCAAGACGTTGCTTATCTGCAGCAGTATTGAAAATCTCTACTGTGGTCCCACTATAAAAATAACCTAAAGCGACAACTAAAACTAAGGACACAGCTAATACAGCAGCCTGCAAAAAGAAATTTTGACAACCATTAAAAATATATATATGTAAAAAAAACCAATATAACTTATTACCTGAAATGTATCTGCTATAACCACAGCCTTCATTCCTCCCTGAGAGGAGTAAAACACGCACACCACATAGATAAGAATTACAGCAATTTTTGTATCCAAACCAGTGGCCTTCGAAAGTGCAATAGCTGGAGCCAAAACAGCTACAGCAGTATAGAAGCACATCTATAAAAGTAATCGTTTTTTATTAAAATATATTGACACAACATAATATTCAGTATCAAACATCATACCTGTATGACATACAGAATGGCACCAAATATGCGTATCTCTTTACCGAAACGAATACCCAAGTACTCATAGCAACTAGTCAACTCCATTTTGAAATATATCGGATAGAATATTTTCACAGCAACTGGTACGACCAAAACCATTGGTATAACTGTAATGAATAAAGAAACTAAATTATATACCCAATCACATACATATTTGAGAGAGTAAACATACTTATTAACACAAATTGTGTGCCTTGATAATACATTTCGGATGGATTACCCAATAGTTCAATAGCTGTTATAAAACTAGTTGTCAAACTCAGTGTAACTGGGAATATAGACATTTCGGAGCCGAGCAGAAATTCTTCTGAAGAACTACCAGACTTTTGAAAGAAACCATAAAAGATACCAATACCCAAAGATATAACCAGCATGCCTAGTAAAATTGCGTAATCATAGGCAGTAAAGGCGACCTTATGCTTTGGTGCGCTACATTCTTCTAATGGTTCCATCTCTGGAAGTGTTTCCAATTTATACGATTCAAGCAAGAAATTTGCAGCTTCTTTGAAGCCAACATTCTCACCCGAAGCTCCTTCACCGCGTACTACTAAATAATCTTGTGGTGTGTTGATGCCGGTACGAACTTCAGTTACAGGTGGGTCGGTGGTGGTTTCGTAGGTCTTTGGTATGGTTGCACCGCAAATGCAATGTGCCAATGCAAATAGTGCCAGCATTCTTAGCATTGTTTTTGCCATTGTAAACAAACTTCAGTGTTAGTTGTTTATTAATTATTGTTCTGCTTGTTGTTTGTATGATTTGTATGTTTAGTTGACTTGTAATGTCACTGTCAAGGCCTTTTCAATAATTACGAAATGTGGCAATATTGTTTGATTGCTTTTGTTTATCTATTAGGTTTGTTTGTGTTTTACAATTCTGAGCTGTGGTGGGGGCGAGTTATTTACATCTCCGTTAAAATTGTGATAATTATTAATTATTAATTTTTATATATTTAACCTGTAAAGAAAAATAATAATTTAATTATTTTAGAGGGCTTGTTAGGTATAAAACAGTTTATATATTTTAGAGTTGAGAATAATTAATCTATAAAATTTGTTTATACAATTTTTTATAAATATTTAATTTAATCATTTTAATTTTAATAAATAATAACTAAAACAATAAATATTTGTATCTATGATCATTTTTAGTTTAGTTATCTCAATCTGAAATTACTGCTTCGGATAAAACGAAATCTGTTCTGGAGATAGAAAAAGACAGGATTTACTCCTTTGTCTTTATAAGGAATAAAATAAATAAATCATTTTGCTTTATAAAGGAGCATTTGTTCAATTATCTAAAAATTTTAGGTAATGTTCCGAAGGTTAGTCTACAATGCGTAATTTATAATATTGTCCTTAAAAAATCTTTAATTTTGTTATTAATTTGAATTCATTAAAGAGCTTCAGAATAATTTCAAGTTAAATTTAAAAAACTATTTTTAAAAAAATAATTTTTTAAAAGCTGAAGACACAAATTTTCATGCTATTCGTATCTTTTATACTTTAGGATTTTAATTTTAAATATTTATATGGATCTTAGTTTCGGTAATTTCAAATAGTGTAATAAAATTAAATTATTCATTAGTAATTTATTTATTGAATCATGAAGAATATATAGAATATATAAATATAATAATAATTTCCTTGAATTCATGTTAATAATTCATAATATCATTATTAATTATTATACACATTTATATGTCTAAATTATTTTTCTATCTATAGAATTACATTTTATTTCTTAAATAAATTTATATTTAATTTTCTTAAAACACTATATATAAACAGATGTTTAATATACACAGTAAAACAACTCAAAACAAAACAAAATTTAATTTAAAAATATTAATTGAAAAATGTTATAAATTAATTAAAATTTGTCATGCAAAAGTAATATAAGTAAACAATAATTCCAACAATATATAAACAAACATATATGGTTTCTGAATTAAATTAAAGAAAGACGCGCGTTAACAGGGCCTGCTGCACCCAAGAGGCCAATTAAATTTTTTATAAAGTGATATTAAGAATAACAAAACTAAATAATTGATAAGATTTTTCTGATTCTACAAAAAAATTATTAGTACTTTCATGTACTATATTTTTTGACTCCATAATTTTTCTGATTGCGATGATTTTTTTTTTCTATTTTTTACTAACTTTCTACCAAAAATTTACAGAATTTTTATCTTCCATACTTCTTGACTCTTTGATCATATAATATATATTAATATATATTTATTTCTACCAAAAATTTACAGAATTTTTATCTTCCACACTTCTTGACTCTTTGATCATACAATATATATTAATATAATGCGTAATAATCGGGACATTTTTAGAAATACCATATCTCCGAAAAAAATTTTTTAGTCTAATGTTTTTACTTATTATCTACAATCCTTTAAAATCCTCTGTTTTAATAAACCCTAAAGAAATTGAATGATAACTATAGTGATCTTCAATCTAACAAAAGGTGTTATAAAACGGAAGAGATACAAAAATTTCTGACCTACGCTGCTGTCTTCAAAGAAAGCCAATAAAAATTCTCAAGCAGTTCGTTTCACTTGACATTAATATTCATCTCCAGAATTTGTACACAAGCCTTCTAAGCTTCTGGTTTTGACCGAACAAAGGAAAGGCGAAGACACACTTTGTATGCACCATGGCTTGTAAATTTCGGTTCAACTGCATCTCAGTTTTTTCTTATTGTTTTCTCATTTCTTGTGAATTCGTACTCTTTCAATAGTTTTGCCAGTGCTCGTGCGCGAAACTGCCGCAAATAAGTATTAGGCGAATTTATCTGGTTTATTTCGGATTATGGCAGACATACTGGCGCGAACCAGTTTAGCAGAGAAACGGAAGAATTTCAAAATTAATATGCACATATACACACGCATACATATACATACATATACAGCTTTGCAAACATATCAAATAAATGATAGTTTAGTTGAGAGGCGCCAATAGCTTCTCACCAGTGTTGTTGGTTTTTTCTCGTTTTTTTTTTTGTTTGTGTAACACGTTTTTTTTTCTTAATGCATCGGTGCCAAATAGCGTCGTGTGCCGCTAGTAGAACTGGCACTGTACACTATTAGGGTTACGTAGCGTAGCTTGAGTAACAGGTGATCATTAAAATTAGATTAGATATTAGATCATTAAATTAGATATAGCGATTGTATCTTTTCATTTATTAGATTGGGGTTAGCAGAATTTTTAATTGTCTTTTATATATAATATATTAATTTCCACACATTTTTTTTCTGTGACAAAAATATATAGATAAACTTATATATGCCAATATTTTTATCATTTTAGAATACCTATATATTGGTATTTAGAGCGATATAAACTGTATTGCTTATTTTTTACAGTATACATTTAATTCAGTTGTAATATGGTATATTCAAAACGTCTGCGCTAATTATTTAGATAACTATACAAAACAAAACTAAAAAATAAACACCAAGTAATAAGTTTTTTATTTTAAAATTTATAGAAGCCTTTTTAAATAAATATATCGCGTCACAATTTAAACTATTGAAGGCAATAAAAATACATATTACGATTGTTTTCTAATAAAAATTATTTCCGTAAATATTTAATTTTTTATGGAGATTGGTTTTTCTCGAATCAAATCGGTACAAATGCCTTTCCTGATTTGATAATATCAGTTTGACATATAAAAAACATGTTTTTAAACAACATATAGATTGTATAATATAGACCTGAATATAGATCTGAATTTGCAGGTCAAGCCGTCGAGTTATATGTATTAATGGATTCTCAATGGAAATTCATTTCAAAAATCATTTCAAAGTTGTCGAGATTTATTCTAAGTCAATTTTCCACAATTTTATAAAAAATTTATTGTGTTTGATTTTTTTTTAACATTGTCAGTGTTTAATTACTTAGTTTTATAATAAAAATCAAATTAAAAACTAACTAAACCAAATTTTTTTATTAGTAAATTAGTATTGAAAGTTAACAAATCGTTAAGCAAACTTCTAATTAATTTTATCGAATAACGATAAAAATTAATTATTGAGTAATCACTAACAAAAAAGAAATGAAGTATTTTGATCAAAATCAACAGCTGGTCGTATTGGCGCCTCAGTGATCAAAAATAATTGTTGCGTTCATATCAAAATTATTTTAGAAAAAGTTAAAAATATTTGTACAATTTTTTTTTGTAACTGAAGAGGTCGTTTTTTCAATCTACATTTCAATTATTTTAACTGGAAATTATAGTTATACCATTTACATATGTTAGGTAAAGTTAAAAATTTAATAACTCATCAGATTAATGTGAAACTGATAGAAGTCCACAACATAATAAACTAAAATAAAATTTTATTACAAACAATCATATGATTTACAAAACCCCTTTTATATGTCTCACTGCTCTGCATCACATTTTCGTTACAACAATTAAACTCAATTCAATTAACAACACACATACTTGCAAAGCATTTCACCATCTACACGACACACATGCATTTCACCATGGTCCATAAGCGCACATGCAAAACAACAGAGTCATCATTAAAATGACATCGACGGGCTTCATTCGTTTTATTATCAAATAGAAAATTCTTTAGCGTCATGCATTTCAATCAGAAATTTTTTTAATTTCATTTGTTTTCATTTTGTAATAATTAATTGCATTCACTGAGGAAACACATATTAATTTATTCCTTCATTTTATTGCCTGTAAATGAACAATCACATGCAAATCTGTGGACCAAATAATATGTAATTTTAATAAAATTGATACTCGCACACTTTATGGCCAGTAGTGAATCAAAAAGTGGAAAACTAATGTATATAATTTTTTTATTAATTATTTAGAAAGTAAAAAGAAAAGCCTAAAAAATTTTGATTTAGTTGGTATATTATTTTATGAACTCTGATCTACTAATTCTGTTAAACTGAGCTTACAGTGGTATTTTAAAGTATTTGTTATGAATGTGGATTATCTGAGTTGTTCTAAGAAACTCTACGCCTATGACTTATAAAAACCCCTATACCTTACGACAGTTGCCCATTTTGTCCTGAAGATACGAAACTCTGATACTTGTATACATGTTTTTTTGTAACTACAGAGTAATTTAGTCTTTATCTTTTATGTTTTAGTCTCATTATTGCACTGTTTATAGTTTGCTATCATTTTGTGATAATGTATATATAATAAAAATACATAATAATACATCTATTCTTTTAAAACTACAATAACATCTTAATTATGTCCTTAATTTATTTTTTTTATCTCAGTATTTTTTATATATATAGTTCATGTAATTAAAAAAACATTGCTTATAAAAGATACTAAATTCATAATTCACAAAATATTTCGCAACATACTTGACAGATATTTTGCTAAAATGTTATGTTATTTTAGCTAACAGAAATCAAGTCTTTGCTCTAAATATAACAGAATGTTTGTGCTGCCGCTCTATGTTAAACCTGCTTATGTTAATATATTGACTTGGCCTTAAAATTCAGTCGCGATTGCAAAATAATTTGATTCTTTAAATTTGCTAAATAGAATTGTAATTTTATATTAAATATAATTTTATTTTAATTGTATTGATTATTTTTTAATATTAATAAATTAGGAATATTTAATGAATTTTTATTCAATTTCTAAACTAACAAATGCAATAATGCAAGCACTTTAAAAACTGCAGAACTGAAATTATTATATGCACAAAAAATATTTTTAAAATATTAATTAATTAATTTTTTATAGTTATTTACAGCAGACATAAAGTTAACATGAATTTTAGTAAAATATTTACTGAAATTTAATGATGACTTTAAACCCAACAAAAGGCAATGACCGATTTTTAAGGACATTTCTTTTAAGTGAATGTTAAAATTGTCATATTAATTGTTCATACAATGTTTGCATTAAAATGCAAAATTATTTTGAATGAAATAAATTACCAAAATATCACTTTTTCGGAATTCTTTCACATAATAATAAAAAGGTTTCCTGTGAGACAAACCGTGCATATTAAATATATTCAAGCTAAAGTTCATTGTAATCGCAACTCTTATGGTTTTGACTTAAGTACAATTATTAAAATACAATCATCAATCTTTAAATAATAAAAACTAAAAATAAAATAGATTATATATTACTTCTCCATTTGTTACTGAGGGCTGTAACATTTTACTTAAATAAAAATATTGTTTATTTTTATAATTTGTGTTTTATAAGTATTTATATACTAACAGATCCAATATAAAAATGTACATGCGTAGATTACTTTTAAATTATAAAAGAAATTTTTAATATTTTAATTTACTTTATAAGGAATGATTTATTTACATAAATTTACATTTATATACATATATCATCTAATTGATGTTTTTGATAAATTAAATTTTTAATGCAATTTAAAATAATATTTAATAAATTAAAATATAAAATATTATATTATATAAAATAAAATATTATATTCTTTTATTTGTGACCAAAAATATTATATAATAATTTATTAGCAGGATAATTAATCATTTAAATAGAAATAAAAAATTATAATTTATTATTTATATTTAAAAACGAGGTGGTCAAAATATCGGAAAAATATTTTGATAAAATATAAATTGTTTTTAAATATAAATAATAAATTATAGTTTTTTATTTCCATTTAAATGACCAATTAGCCCGCTAACAAATTATTATAAAATATTTGTATATAACGATATATAATTAATTTTAACTATCATTAAACACTTGTATTTTTTACTATAAAATTCATTCCTTATTTATTTTTTTATAAAAAATTTATTTATTATTTATTTACAATTATATTATTTATTCATATTTGAAATAAATTAAAATATATATAATAATGATTAAAATATAATGTAAAAATTTTAACATAATTTAATGGTAATATAAATTATTTAATTTAAACCTGTTATATTATGTTTTAATTTTTATATTTTTAAAGTGTTCATATAAGCTTTATAAGTCGGTAAATAAAAATAGTGTACTTTAAAATCTTCTACAAATAAAAATATTTTTATTTTAAATTTAATTATAAAGCGAATTAAGATGAAAGGGATAATTATTATATACAAGAAAAATCCATACATAATTCCAAGAACTTCTTATAACTCATTCCTGTTCAAAACCTCAGTAGTACTATAATACTCTTTCTCTTTATAATATATATATTATATTAGCATAAAAAAATAATCATTACAATTAAAAATAAATAAACAAGTGACGAGAAATTTAAATAAAGACAAACAACGTAATAATATTGCAAAACAAACATTTTGAGGTTGCCTTCTAGTTGGGTCACCGCATGGTATGAGTAATAAAGAATTTAATACAAAAACATAATTATTTTCTTTTTTTTTTTATTTTAATTTAAATAAATTATAATATATTTTTAACTTGCAGGTTCTTGATATTGAAATTTTATTGAATGCAAAAATAATTCTTGTTAAATTAAACATCGTCATGCAGTGTATATCGTATCGACTGTGCGATGGTTTTCGATCGACTGATGAGACTTTTTTGCACTTACAATAGATAACAACAATTCTATTCTATTCTCATCTATCACATAACATCTTTGTAATTTTATTTGTCTCTACTATTGCCAAACTAGCGATGTTTTTTGGTAATAAATTTAAAAACTTGCCTAAGTTCAAGAAATGATTTTAGAACAAAATCTAACAATTTGTGTGGTTTTCTCTATGTATTTTCTTCACACAAAACAATCATTATTAGATGTTTGTTTTTTATATTTATTTTTATAAATTTTTCTTTACACTTAAAAACTATGCAGCCTTAGAAATGCTTTAAAAATGTGTAAATGACATTTTTCACAAAATAATTTATTACGTTTTTATATTATTTAAATAAATTTCTTTACTTTGTTTTTAAACTCATCAAATTTCAAGTTGAATAAGATAGCTAAAGTTGTAAACAATGAAGAAATAATCCCCGTAATACTATATGGAATACTAAACAATTAAAGGACATAATACTATTACAGCTATTATTTACTAATTACTTTAATTCAAGAGCTGTTGCATATATAATTTATATATCAGATGGCTCGCATATATCTATCAAATTTTCCAATTCGATTCACTTAATGTAAGATACCATTGGTTACGAAACGCTTTACTAACGAATAGTTACTACAAAAATAAAAATAATATTATTAAGTTATTGAGACATTAACCCATTAGTATCAGGAAATCTCACACTTGAATTTTACGGTGAAATTTCTATAGTAACTATTAAAATAAAACAAGTTTGAGTAAATGAGAAAAGTTTAATATTTATTTCAAAGATTAATCTCACTTTATTTTTGCCTAAAAAATATAAAATTTTCTTTCAATATTAAAAAATATTCAAAACTAGCCGTGTGGTGCACCATACAGAGACCCGAAAAGGGTTAAGTTGAGTAAAACAAAAAAGAGTACAAGACTTCAAGCTGATTTTCTATTTTGATCGACTCTATATGTAGGACTATTGACAAGGAATCGTTACATCAGTATATAGTTACACCAAAAAAAGAAGAAGAAGAAGAAGAATATATGACTATAAAAATAAGAGTAAAACGCATATAGCGATATATGTGTTGTAGATATTAACATAGATATTACACTGTATAGATATTACTAACAAATGACTATGTAATCTATTACATAGATATTACTATATGCTATCTACTAGATATTAACTTTTACTTCTAAATCGATCATTTCATTGCGAAGGAATATTCCTACTATACAGCACATACATGATAACAAGTTATCAGGTACCATGTTTCGATGAGTTCAATATACAGAACAAATGAAGAAGGACTAATAGACTACCAAGCAGTTAGAAATATAGAAATGTTTTCACATTAAGCTTTTGATAAATGAAAGCTAAAACAGATAAAAGTTAATATAATTTAAATGACATTTTTATAGTACCATTAAAATAGAATTAAAATTAAAATTTTAAGTAAGAAAGAAAAAGAAAAAATAACACTGAAGACATTAATTTAATCAATGTCTTCCCATTTCGGTCGAATCAATGTAAAACATCATTGACTAAAGATCGATATATTAGCGAATACTTATAGTAAAAAGAAAAATAAAAAAAAATTACACAGTTAAAAGAAGATGGAAAGAAAACTTAACATATATACGATTACTAAATGGAAATTTGTTTCTTCACTTCGATCGACTCAACGTAAAGGACTAATCAAATAGGATCGACACATCACCACATAGTTACAGCTTAATGAAGAATGAGAAATTATTAAGTTAAAATTAAAATGATATTCTTAATATTCTAGTTAGGGTATAGTTTTGACCCTACAAAAATATTAAATATCTAACTTAATCTCTATATAATGCATACCAGACGGAAATATTTGAAAGCCTTTTAAAGGAAATGAGAAATTAGATTTAATTTCAAATATATATATAAATATATAGGTAAATAATACCAATTACAGTCGTGTTAAAAAGAAGATACTTAGTTTAACGAGTTTACTGAATACTAATTCCATTTTATAGATGTTGACTATCCACAAAAATATACTTTATATATATAATATATAGGAATATTAATTTTTAACTATTTACAGTGATAAGTAAAGCCAAATTAACACTTAAATTATCTAGAAAAATTTCATTAAAATATTTTTGTTTACAATACAAATTTAAAAAAAATTATGTATGTGATATCTGATGTTCATTTTGATTTTTTTAAGTTTTATGAAATAATATATATAGACAAAAAATATATAGTTATTAAACTTTACTACGTTTTTCAGTTTTCCAGCTTTTTTTGTGGAAAGTTTTTTAAAATTTTTAGTACAAAAAATCTAATAGGCTGTAGTGTACTATTGTCCCTGCTAATAATAGTCAACATTTTTTATCTACAATTGGTTTCGAACACATTTTCTTAAGAAACCATTTATATTACAATAAATAAATGAACATTTTGCACCAAAAAAAAAAAAATATGTTTAATAATTGAGATACATTGAGATACGCATACAACGCGCTAAACATTTAAATAAATTAAATAAATAACTAAAAAAAATTAAACAAATATTAGTATGAAAATTAAGTTATTTCAACAAATGTGTGGAATCCATAAATAATTTATTTAGTTTATTAGATCCGATACGTTTCATTTAGAAAACGTCATAGAAAATTAAATTTTGAAGTGTAAATTTATGAATGACAAATCATTACTCTTATCATACAAAAGAGAAGAGGCGAACGTAATGTCAACTTGTATATGGTAATTAGTTAAATAAAATGTATGGAATAATTTATAAAGAATAACTATATATTTCAACTAGCTTTTGTATTATCTTTAAAACCTAGTATAAGTGTGTGACTAAAGAAGTTATTATTTTAAATGATATATGCAAAAACATACACCGAAAACAACTGCTTTAAATATTATTATAACTTATTCTTTAAATCTTACGTAAATGTAACTAAATATAATTATTAAAATTAATTTAATTTATGAACTAACAAAACTAATTTCTCATTAGTTGAATAGAATTAGGCATTTTAAATTTAAGTGCCCTTTTTGTATGTAAATTAATTGTACTGAGTTAGATTTATTCAAATTAACTAGTTAAATGCATAATTTTGTGATATTTTAATTAAGATAATTGTACTATATATATAAAAATGTGATTTTTGTTGATAGTTCTTCTAAGTTCTTCTACAGTTCTTCTAAGTGAAATGCTAGTAATAATGAAAATAATAATAATAACATTATAGCAATATGAGTCATTAACACTCTAATAGGTAGATAAGATTGAAAACTTATTAAAGAAAATTAAACATCTTGTAGATACATATTATTTAAATTTTTAAACTATAACGTAGACTACAAATAACCTTATTCATTAGTTAACATTAACAACATTTATTTAATCAACAACACATAATGAAAATAAAATCATCTCACATTAGTAAGATCAAGAGAGAAGTCTGTATTAATAATAAAAATATATATAATAATAATAATAAATAAAAATTGTCGGAAAGAGGTCGAAATTTTTGTATATATTAAATAAATAAACTATCTGTTTATAAATATAAAAAAAAACTATCTATTTAGTTAAAATTATTTTATTTAAATTAAAATCAAAATAAATATTTTTTAAATTTCAATGTTGTATTAAAAAAAAAAAATAATTTAAAATTTATCTTTTTATAAATATTAAACGATATATATTATTTTGTTTAAATTAAAATCAAGATGTGTTTTTTAAATCCCAATATGATATTAAAAAAATTTAAAACCCAATAAAAAGACAAACCCATCTAAATAATCAAAAAAAAATATATTCATATTATCAACTGTTTTTTTAAACTATTTTTAATTCTCAATTAATAATTTTATTTATACTTTTGTATTATTTATAAATATAGATAATTACTTTAGTTAAAATATTGTAATAAAATATTGTAATTGTAATAATATATTATAGTAAGATTTTACAATATACAATTAAAATTTTTGATTTATTTGTATTATTATTATTAAATAAAAGTAAAAAATTGATTTGTTTGTCAAAAACAAACCCATATAAAGATTTTAAAAATAAATAAATTAATATGAAATTTATTTTTAAGTTATTTATTTTAGTTTGTTTTTTTGCCGAAATTTAAATTATTTTTTTATATTTAATTTGAAATTAAATATATGTATTTCAATATATTTAAGTGTATTGAGTTTTATGATATAATATTTCCATTTTAATTTAAATTATTTTATTTTTTTTATTGATATTTTATTGTTTGAAACTTATTTATTTTTTAATATACTTCATTCTTCAAAAAATTTAGGTAATTTTTTGAATATATATAATTTCAAATTAAATATATATATTTCAATATATTTAAATGTATTAAGTTTTATAATTTAATTTTTTTTTAAATTTAAAATATTTTGTTTTATTAAAATTTTATTATTTGAAACTTATTTATTTTTTAATATATTTCATTCTTTAAAAAATTTTAGTAATTTTTTTTATATGTAATTTCAAATTAAATATATGTATTTCAATATATTTAAATGTATTATTTTTTGTAATTTAATTTTTTTTTTTAATTCAAAATATTTTTTTATTGATGTTACTTTATTCTTTGAACCTTTTTTCGTAGGATAATCATTATACTATATTATTTAATATATACAGAATTTTTGTATACAATATTTCACTGAATCCTTTTGAATATAAGATTAACTCACCTCAGGATAACACTTATTAGTTTTTAAAATGTTTTGTGATCAATAAAAATGTTCTGAATTGAATTTGTAATATTGTACCACGATTGTTTCTATATTTCATTAAAGTTTATTTAATATTCACATTAGCTATTGTCCTTTAACATAAGGACATATTAAACGATTTAAAATTTTTGTTGGTTTTTTATTTCGATTTTTGATTTCCACAATTAACAAAACTGAAATCCTTTTGAGAGTTTCGACTTCGTTTTTTCACTTCTCGAAAATACCTTTCTTAGATATCAGAAAACATTTGATCTTGATCGTCAATTTAAGAATGAATGTCTTCCTATAAGTTCGTCTCGTTTTATATGCCGTGGAGAGTGTGGCTTTTTAAATGACTTGCTGGAATAGTTGTTTACGTTACGTTAACTTGCGCTTATAGCGTTCATAAGAAAAGTACATAAATGTATCTCACGAAAATATAAGAGTTAAGATATAAACATTTTCTCTCACTTATCTGCATGTTTACTATTTTATTTGTTTGAGAGCAGATACAATTTCTTATTGATTTTATTAAAATTCATATTTTCCTTCGGAATGTACGATCGTACGCTGTTTGGCTAAAATTTCAATTGAAACATATTTCTCGACACTGTTTACTTGTATGGCTTAATTAATTTAAAGCCCTTACATATATATATAGTACATGTAGTTAAATAATGGAAAAATATTTTATAGTTTTTTATAAACAGAAAAATTTCTTTTTTTTTTTGAAAATACCAGTGTTATCCAAACAATATTAGATTACCAAATATGAGTGCAAGTTATATATACATATATATTTTTACTACTATTCTACTATTCTTACTATTGCAAATTGAGAAATATATTTATATAAGAAAAAATATAAAATTATTTTTTTTAAATGATTTGAAAGGAGTATCTATAAAAGCAATGTAGGTTATAACTCAGAGACAAATTGCTGAGATGCAAGATAAGTATATCGTGACCAAACATAAATTATTTTCAATCCAGTAAACACTTAAATTAAAAAGTTTTGAATGAGAATTAATTAAGAAATATATAATGTTTTAATAATGTAATGTCGTGCAATGCGCAATGAAAATATTAATAGTATTTTAGAAGTTTTAATACCAAAAACTAGGTAAAGTTAAACATACGATAAAACGTATAAATGATATATATTTGTTTGAATTTTAACAATAATATTATTAAAAGAGTATAGTACATATATTTTATATAATAATATATAATCTCATAGTTTGCATATTCTGTTAATTACTTTAATTTGTATAATATACGTATATATCTATATAGTAGATCTTCGATAGTCGGACTTTACAGTAATCAACACAAAATTGGTTATGCAAATGTATGGAAATATGCCATATATTTCAGATCGATCACTGATTTAGTAATCCGTATGAAGAAGAGCACTAAGCTGTGGTCTCCAGAGATTACATGTAAAACACTTAGAAAATACTAGTTGAATCTAACAACAAGAATGAAAAAATATTGGTAAGGTGATAAATATAATACAATGAAAGGACGTGATTATTAAAAAGCCAGATTCGACAGTAGATTTGTAATAAATATGTTAAACTATTAATATATATATACAGAAAAGATCAAAGGTATATGATATTCTTTCAATTTATTATATCTGGAAAAATGATATTTTATTTTGTTAAAGTGAGAATGAGAAACCTTTTTGTATTAAGTACTAATGAAGAATAGATTTACAATTTTGTTAAATAAAGATATAGCTGTACAAAACAAATATCAGACCAAATTTAATAAAACTGGATATGTCGACGAATGTAAAACACATATAAATATTTACATTATTTTTTCTAAGATATAACTCTCTCAATATATTCATTAAGTTTGAAATTCCTGGAGATATATTACCATGTAAACTATTATTTTTAATATTCCCTATTTTGAATAAATGTTTTGTTTACCATTAAATATCTTAATATAAACACCAAGTATTTTACCCTATGCATATGGGCCCTATGCTCCTTAGGAGGAGCATAGGAGGTAAAGGAATTTATATGTATATATATTTCATCCGCCATAGAAATATTATTATTAATTAAATACTGTAATACTATAATAATGTATATTGGATTACCATACACCGCGACTTAACTAGTCTATTGTGCTTTGACACCTTTAACTGTATTATTTTATTCCACTCTTCCTTTCTTGTTATAAGGCTGAATTAGTTAAATCTGCTGCTGTTGAAATTAAAATATTCAGAGAGAATGCGTTCAGATGTTTCGAGCCATACAAGTATAGTATTATTTTATAGTATCAATTTTATGTTTATGAAGAATAAGAAGGAACTAGATTAGAAAAGAGCTACTAGGAAGACTAGGAAATATTTAAATTTGAAAAGAATTAAGAATACTATATAATATTAATAACCACTTCAAGGGTAGATTCAAATAAAGTTATCATTTACTAGATGATACGACGATGAAACAACAAAAACTTTAATTTGAAATATATTTTCAACTTTAAAATTAATTACATTAATACTTACCATCATCACTAATACATTATTCTATTCTTTTATTAGAATAACTCACCTTAATTGGGGGAGTCGGGTCTTCAGTCTTGTTTATATGCTAACCACTGCAGTCCTTTTCTGACTAGTGGTTCTGATACCATTGTGATATGAGCCATTATTTGAGCTAAAGTGGTCTTTGGTGTACAAGGCCTCTACTGAAACTTAACCTATATGTTAGAACTATATATATAAAAATTAATTTAAATTTTTACTCTCTCTCTGTTCACTTTTTCATTTCAAAACTTCTTTTCTTTTTTATTTAAAATAACACCTTATGAAGCGAAGGCCCTTAATAAAACCTTTGTAACGTGTTCTGTTCCAAATTATTCCATTGGAATCGTACTGATACAGTTTTTACGTCAATTGTTCTTCTACAGGTTTTTAATGGGTCGGCAGGTCGACTGGCTTGGAAATGTAACATATAAATTTTATTTTCATGGCGCGTGTCTGACTCACTACCGTTTGCGTCTTTACAGATGTTACTGCGACTTAAATTATTCTAAGTAATTATTGTACATTAATACGTGTTTGAGGTACTGGTTTGCTATTAGAAATTAAATTAAATTCAAGCAACTAATATTAAGCTGAATATCCAAAGCGTTTTATTAAATTGTTTCAATACCCTTTAATCTATTCACTCAAAATAGAGATTAGTAAGCATCGATAATCAATAAGTAACCGATATACTATGTTTAGTTCGTGATATTAATTATTTTAATCAACTAAAAATGTGCGAACTTTAATTAAGAATAATTTAAATTTCCTATTATTCATTGTGTTTATAGTTTTTAAGCTAGCTAAGAAAAACTATGTAAATTTTTTCTATTTAAATTAAAAATCAAAATAAACCTGCGTAGGTACGTCTATAGTCTATGTATTTAAAATTAATATTCAATAAGTAATTGGAAATTTTTTAAGAATTTGTTTTTAGTGACTACGATAACAATAAAAATATTATCTAAAATAGGTCTCGACTTTCCGTTAATACTAAAAGTGGCTCCAAGAAGTTTCACATGAGAGATGAACAAGTATTTTTCATTTTTTAAAATCTCAATAAATGATAAAAAATTTTTAATTATGCGTATTAAATTATTCTAAACAATTAAGTGCAATTAGTTTAATTTGTAATATATGTGAAGTGTATTTTAATAACTTAATTATATAAGATTTTAGATTCTACTAGCTGTGTCTTCGTAGTTTGCTACGGGTCTCCAAATACTAAAATTTTTTATTCATTACTTAATACATATATATGAAAATGATTTGCAAAGTTACATATCATTTTTGCAGAACACTAAACATTTTAAATATTTTTGCTACTTTAAATAGTAGTAAACAGCAGATCTCTATAATATAAGATCTATCAATAGTAATAATGGAAATCATATACTACTCTATCCTTGTCTTCCTGTTCCGTACTTACTTCTTTTTTGAACAAAAATTTAAATATTTGTTTTGGACATATGACTAATTAGTATTTTTTGTAAAAAGTAGCAGAAGATATATCGTTTACTAAAGAAATTTACCTTTATCACACACCATCTTCCTACTTTCTACTGCTAACTCCTACCTTTTTCGAACAAAATTGTAAATATTTACTAAGGACAATGAGTAATTTGTGTATTTTTATCAAATAAGTAACTTTAATAGCACACTAAGCAGTTATATATTATAAATATATATATAGTTTTATACTCTACCGTTTCACAGAACGAAAAAAGAACAGAAAAAATGTTCTTTAGATAGAAAGATAGTATGTAATTGTTGAACAAATAATAAACAAAAAAAGTTATTAAGAATTTTAAATAGAATGGAGGTTTTACAATAGAATTTTTCTTTAATACTGACATCTGATATCTGGAGTCTGTAAACTTCATCACCTTTCTGAAGTTTAGAATTTTTTAGTAAATTCATTGTGATATTTTAAACTATAACTTTGTTTGAATATATCAAAAGTATATAATGTTTCTGCAAATAACGTGATATAAGTATCTTAAAGATATATTAAAAATCTTAAGTAGTAGAAAAAGCAATTCTTATTGATTGATATTTCCTGACAAATTTTAATCACATTTAAGTGCATTTAGGTGTTATTATAAATTACTTTAATCACTCATATTTCTTTTTTACATATTATTTTCATATATATCATATACAAAATTCTACTATTGCTTACTTTCTATTATATAAACTATCTTAGTAGTCAGGTGGTAGGTTACCAAGCATTAGTTCAGTCTTTTTAAGTCCGATTTAGAAACACAAAAGATTAATCACGACCCAAATAATGAAAATATATAGAAGTACAGTCCTGACCGTTCAGTTCAAGCAGTACAGTACAGTCCTGGAAGTACAGTACAAGTACTCCTTGATCCACAAACTCCAATTCCGTGCAATATGTACTTTCAAAAAAATGACCCCAATATTCGCTAAGTATATACATTGTGACCGAAAAGCTTTCGGAAATTCTCATTTAAAATTCGCGCGCTGTATATTTTTCGATATTTTAAGTTTATGTAGTTTGGCAGCACTGTCCTTAATTACTATGCCAAAAATGAGCGCGATCTGTCAGACAGTTCGTTTACGGCAGCTGTTGAAACCAGTTCACCTCAGTAGTGAGTTGCGAAAAAAACAATGGAAAAAAATATTGAACAAAGAGTTTGCATCAAATTTTGTTTTTCGAACGAAATTTCGTGTGCAGAATCGTTGCGAATGCTACAAAAGGCTTATGGGGAATCAGTTTTATCGAAAACTCAAGTTTATGAGTGGTACAAAGCCTTTCAGGACTGTCGTACGACCGTCGAAGACATGCCGCGTTCTGGACGACCTTCGACCTCTACCACCGACGAAAACATTGAAAAGGCAAAGGAAATCGTGTTCAAAAATCCTCATGTGAGTGTTAGAGAGATAGCACGAGAGCTAGGCATCGGTCGTGAGATGGCTCGTTTGATTTTGGTGGACAATTTGTGTATGCGACGTGTCAACGCCCGGCTTGTTCCGATTCACCTCAATTTGTTCAACATTATCAACGATTTTAAGGCCAAACATTCAATAAATACCATCGAACAGCCACCGTATTCACCTGATCTTGCACCGTGTGACTTTTTCCTGTTTCCCAACCTCAAATTACCACTCAGAGGAACGCGTTTTGAATCCATAGAAGACGTAAAACAGAATTCGCAGAGGGAACTCAAAGCCATACCGGAAAGCGCCTATAAAAAATTTTTTGATGATTGGAAGAAACGTTGGCATTTGTGTATCGCTTCTAATGGAGCATATTTTGAAGGAGATAAAATAAATATTGATGAAGATTAAGAATTTTGCGTTTTATTTATTTATTTCCGGAAACTTTTCGGTCACAATGTATATTCGACGACAATAGATTTTTGATAATTTTAGAAAAAGGATAGCATGTCAAAGTGATATAAAATTGAATAACATTGTTTCCTGTAAAATAATTTGATAATTTCTTCAATTATTTATTAATATGAGGTAAGACACTATAGTGTAATACATTATAGTGATAGGTACATGAATATAACCCTTCCATATCAGTGAATTTAGTATTTAAAACTACTTTTAGTTTTTAAATAAAACAGAAAGACAATGGATTTCTGATACTCTTAGAAAAAGAAGACGATGACATATAACTGTAAAATTGAATAAAATAGTTCCGTATGAAAACAATTAGATGATTTCCACAAATATTTATTAATATGAGATAATATTATGTTATCATGTAATGCACTATAGTGATAAGAATGTGAATATATATACTTCCATCATTAGGGAATTTAGTATGTTATTTAAAACTACTTTTGGTTTTTAAATAAATCAGAACAGTTTTGCTATTTTAAAATATTAAAATATTAATTAATGAAAGACACAAAATTCAATTCATTATTAAACAACGATTATATGTATATTAGACCACGCTTATGACTTATTTACATAAATAGAATCGATCAGACATTACCATTATTATTAATTGTAAAAAGTTTTTAACAAACATATGAAATAGTAATTTTCCGCTCAATTCCGGAAGATTTATTCCGCAGACATCAAGACTCGCCGATCCAAATATTTTGTATTTCGTAAAAAACAATAAAGCAATTGCGTTGCGAAAAGTGTTAAATTATTATAGTTTATTTCAAATTTATCGCTCAGATGTTATATGTCGTTTAATCATTGATTTATATAAACAAATTAAAACATTTCTAACCGTTGGCGGTATGAAATTTCATTTTCCCATCAACACCCACAAGATACTTGTGTAAAAAATTCTCAAACGGTTTCTTAATTGACGGGAAATAATTCCAATTAATTGCAAAAGAAGAAAGCCGCGATCTTTCTAAGCCTTGAATGGGGGTATTGGCAAAAACAAAAAAATAGAATTAATAAAATAATTATAAGAAAAATTAAAAATTTCATAAAAAAAGTCAAATATGCATGTTTTTAATTAAAATAAACCATTACTCAGTATTGAAAATATCGTTCACACACACGTAAACAATAAGCAAGACTCAATTCGAAAAGAGATACTTTTGTATTGTTTTTGGCAACTTTATAAATTTTTTGAGATTAAAAAATGATCTTCCAATGAGGCGACTTAAGCAATGAACCGCCAATCAAACTGGCTCAAACCAAATTTTAGCAAACAAAACCAGTTGAATCTTACGCATCATACGCGATATAAAATATATAAAAATGTATTATCCATAGGTAATTTACATAAAAAATAAATGATCACATTATGATTAACATTTTTAACACTAAAGCAATTAAGAGCCGTGAAAGTATCACAGATACTTTTTATGGGGTTCTGAGAACCAAACTCTATAGAATATCATATATCAAAATGTCGAAAAGTTTTTTCATGTTCTTATTATTTCTTCATAAAAATGTAATTAATTCACATCAGGATAAAACTCATTTATTAATTGTATTTATTTCTGCATCTTAAAAGTTTGTAACATCATAAACATTAACCCGGTAACCCACAAAAATATATTGAGGTGAAAGTTATTCTTCCTTTAACGTTACTAAAATAAATCGTTACGCCGTTATACGAAGATACTCAAACTCTAATTAAAATGGATTGCAGTTTATTACACTGCTATCATGATGAGAATACTATACCATATTAAATTACTATGGAATCATGTTAAAGCACCTCTGCAACAGATTTATCATTTTCTTTTTAATATAATAGTATACACATTTTAACTCCCATTGACTTATTATAATACGAGTATGTCAAAAAAGATCTGCTCATATTAACTATTTCAATTTTTTTACGAAACACAGAACTTGTGTATGTCTTTTATTCATTTTATAGACAATTCCATTAAAACTGACACAAACAAGTTGTATCTGACATAAACCAGTTATATCCAACATAAACCACTTATATACGACATAAACCAACTATGGCTGGCATAATCTAGTTATATCTAACATAAACTATATCCAACATTAGCCAGTTATTTCCAACATAAAGCAGTTATATTCAACATAAACCAGTTATATCCAATATAAGGCAGTTATAACAGACATAAACCAGTTATATCCAACATAAACCAGCGTTTTCTGACACAAACTAGTTATATCCGAAATAATTCAGTTATATCCAATACAAACCAGTTATATCCAACATAAACCAGTTATATCCGAAGTAAACTAGTTATATCTGGCATAAACCAGTTGTATCAGACGTCAACCAGTTATATCTAACATAAACCAGTTATACCTAACATAAACCAGTTATATCCAACATTAGCCAGTTATATCCGACATAAAGCAGTTATATCCAACATAAACCAGTTATATCCAATATAAGCCAGTTATAACAGACATAAACCAGTTGTATCCAACATAAACCAGCTTTTTCTGAAACAAACTAGTTATATCCGATATAATTCGGTTATATCCAATGCAAACCAGTTATATCCAACATGAACCAGTTATATCCGACGTAAACTAGTTATATCTGGCATAAACCAGTTGTATCCGACGTAAACCAGTTATATCCAATATAAGCCAGTTGTATCCGACGTCAACCAGTTAAATCCAACATAAACCAGTTATATCCAACATAAACCAGTTATATCCAACGTAAACCAATTATATCCAATATAAGCCAGTTATATCCAATATAAACGAGTTATATCTGATATAAACCAGTTATATTCGACATGAACCAGTTATATCCATTATAAACCAGTTAACCAGTAAACCAGTTGTGTCTCAAATAATCCAGTTATATCGGAAAAAATAATATCTGAAATAAACTGCTAGATGTGCTGCAGTATCTTATTGAATGTGTTCAATTATAATTAATTATTCTATTATAATAATAGCAAAATATATTCAAAATTAAATTTTTAAGAAAATAATTCTATGTGGTGTTATGGTTCGCATCGCTACATCTCATTTTCAAAAGCAATTCGATACGATACGAAGATATTTAAATTCACTTTTCTCATGTTCTTCTTCTTCATTTATTAAATTTAAACAGAAAAAGAAAGCAGTTTATCTTTATATGTTAATTAAATATTAACCAATTATTACTAAGATATTTTATCAATATAAATATAAATTTGTCTAACACTTTCTATTCTGATATATTGGTTAAAACAGTAATACTTAAAACAGAACTTATTCTTAGCCAATGTTCTAAATTTGTTTCTTTAAAAAAGTACATCTAACAACAATCAAAATAATCACTCAAAACACATAAAAATATCTTAAAAATAAAACTGTGGTAAAATCGAATCAATAATAAAATTTCTCATAAAAAAACAATAAAGCTTTGAATTAAGTACACTGTTAAAAACAATAATATTCCAAAGATTAAAATATAATATAAAATATATATATAAAACTCGATTCGAATATATTAAAATATTTATACTGAACTGTAAAAACTTAATAACTATGTTTTAATAAAATCATAGGTCAAACATCTAATGTGCTATCCTGAGAATAAAGCCTGAACAAAGTCAGTCTATAAACCTATTATAATAGCTTTTATAATAGCTATAATATTTGCTCTCCTTTGGCTCAATAAATGCCAGTTAGAAACAGACGATCTGTATCTTAGCAACTACAACTAGGATAAGCGGAAAAGGAAACCTTCTAGATATCATTTAATTACATTTAAGAAAGTTAGGTGTGAACAGTAACGTGTTCTATTAAGACATTGAAAAGGAAAGCAAGAAGAGTGTTTTATCTGAAGTATCCTTCGCCTCCAAAGACATGAGTACGACATGTAGAAAGAAAATAAAAATAATTTTTTTTCTGCCTAATGGCAGATGTAAATTCTAGTTATATGCTTTATAATAGGTCAATAATGAGTAATAGGGCGTCTATTGAGATTTCTATTTCTGATATCAATAATTTGAGGTATTGCTATTCTGGTTATTTGCTTCCTAATAGGCCAGATGTCAGTAATGAATAATAGACCAACTAGTGAGATCTCTTCTATTTCTGTTTATCAGCGTCAATATGTGCTTGAATTTATATCTAAGACATAGTTACCTACTTATCTTTCATGTTGAGAGACTTTTTCTTTTAAAATCCACTATTTAAAGATATTTAGTATGATAAGTTTCTTAACCGTTCGGTTAAGGCATTTAAGTTGCATTTGTTTTATTCCACTAATGAGGTGAATGGGATGACTGGACTCAGACCCTAAGTGTATACATATTGCATGAGACTTAATATAAATCTACATAGAGGTCAAGTTACGACTGGTACCTGTAGCGACCAACAATGCTATATATGGTTTACGATCGAATTAATTAACGTAACTAAGACTGAAAACAAAAAGCAAATTCGGAAATACAGTTGACTGAATTTACTAAGTAAATCGTTAATATTTTGTAACAGAACTACTATATCTGTAAAGGTTATTACCATTTCGCGGAAGCCACATAAAACTTTTGTTCTGGTTCTTACTCGTAAGAACAGAAATAAATTATTTATTTCGATAAATGACTCACGAATACAATTTCAATTTTCAAACTTTATGATAAGATGTCATCACGATTCTAAGTATTTAGATTGAATATTTACTTTAATACACAAAACGTTACTCTAGATCGTAAATTAAATGTTAATATTTTAAACAAGTATATTTCTAGCTATTTTCAGTTTTATACTATGAGACATCATTTATCAGAACCCATCGATCAGAACTTACTCAAGATTCTTGAGCAAAAAAGATAAAAATTAATAGTAGTGCCCGTACTTCATCTTCCACTGTAACTGATTATTTAATATTATGAATACAAATTATTTGCATGGCATTTATTAATTATTAACCAAATTATTTTGCGTTTATCAAGAAACTGTCCATAATTTCTTTTGTACAGAATAAATTCTCAATTAGCTTTCAAGGAGAGTGCGTTAATCCATAATTTAATTATCACATTCAGTACTTGTGCTGACATTGCCATCCGAACTTTCATGTGTCACCCATAATATTATTCAATTGAAATAAAAATTTTGAGAGTATGTTTCGAAACAATTTTTAATTTACTTATAATATAGTATAAAATAGAAATTTTCCTTACCAGAGAAATTATAGCCAGGTATTGCTGGCTGGCCAACAATATGCATGGACCTAATAAATCCATGGCGATATCATTTCATTTGAATTCTGTAGTTGTCTCTAATTAACAATAACAAATTCTTCTGTAAATTATTATTACAACAAACGACAAGAGTCACGTAAAATCGAATCAAAGATCACAAGAATATAATTATTTGATGAAGGCAATCAAAACAACTTCAAGGCTTCAATCAATATTAATAACATACATGTGAACTATGCTCCAATTTAGACAATATAATAGAAGATTTATAAATGAATTAACACTAAATAAAATCATATTATATGGAATTTTAATTTAAACAATGTATATTATTTAAATAATATAATTTATCAACACTTAACATTTTTTGCTATAGAATCTTAATAGAATCATTTAATCACGGGAGTTCTAAAATCATTAACACTAAATTAATAAAATTTTGAAACAATTAAGAAATTTTACTTAACTAATTACTAATTAACACTTTTAATTAATTGACTTTAAGGTTCATTACTGCAAACTGTAGTATGTTTTAATAATAGGTGCTAAATAATGTGTTCCATACCTATATACTATACCATATAATTAACAAACTATTAAGATTTTTATTTAAATGTTAAACTAAATGTAATAAAAACCTATAAGTAAATAAACATATTTTTTGATCAATATACACAATATATTACCCAATGGCTTTCTTAAATAAATTAGCATAAATAAATCAAATACCACTCTTAATTTACTACAACGAACTTATAACAAAACCATACCATCCCAAAGCATACCATAATACACCATGACATGCAATATCACGCTATGCAATACTACGTCAATTAATACCAAACCTTACAATACCACACCATATAATACCGCATCATGGAATACCACACTAGATAATACCACGTAATGCAATAACATATCATGTAATGCCACGTAATGCAATACCACGCTATGTAATGCCTTACCTTATCCTCAACTCATCCCCACAAGGTCACAAAATAACATAAAAATCCACATCTTAACATACAACACAACACCATTTTGTATAAATGACCAAAATGTGTGTCCCAATTGCACATCTACTCCTCTTGACATCGCCCAAATGCACACTGAAATTTTAGGTCTATATATTTAGGGCCTCGGTCGCATTGAGATGTACGAATCCTTAGACTGGACTTAGTTGAGTTTTAACACGCTCACACACCCTAACACCCTCATACTTTGTCAAGCTCTTACTATATATATCCTCATTTTATATATCCTCAATAATGTATCAATTAAATATAATTATACATATATATAAATATCCTATATATGACCCCAATTTTGTAAGTTTAGTTATGTGTCAATGTACTTACTTCCTGGTTAGTTTGAACTACAAAACAAGAATACCAATTCATATTACACCATATGTACATTAGAATCCGATACCAAAACATTCCATTTAATATAGTGTCATAGGAGTGTAAAATACGTATGTCTTCTAATCCTTTCTATAAGAGACATGATGACGTATTATTGGTACTCCACATAGAAAGTAATTATACCTAATCTAAGAATCTAACTTCTTTTGACTTCTTGCAGTCTAAGCCCTTTTTATTATTTTAATAACAGTTCGGTCTCATTTCTTCTTCCTCTTTAACATCGAACATTTTTATAGAGGGGTTTACTACAGAAATTGTGAATTAATTTTATTTATTTTTAATGCTGTTAAAAAACACTTTTAATTTTTGTTTTCTATTATTATGTTGAGGCTAGTTGAGTCTGTGCACTTGAGCACTTTTATTCTCTATTAACAGCGAGGGTTCTTCATAACCCCTCGTTACACTTTGACCGGATTATTGTTTATCACTTCATCAAACTAAGCAATAATTGACCTCAGATCTGCATAACTCCCCGAGGAGCCGGTCACCGTTCTGAGATTCGATAATGAGAAGTGCTTTTGGATAGCACTTTATCATTAGCTAAGCTAAGTTGAGCAGCAAATGCATGTGTATGTACAGTGAAGTATTGTTTTAAATTTATTTTCTTAGAATACGTTTAATTAAAACTCACAAATATCTACAATATTGTTTCTCGCCGTTTATGAACTTATTGAACTAATACATATACTAGCAAACGAGAATATTAAAAAGATTATTTCTGTGAAAGGTGAAGGATTCACATCATCATTTGAAAACGCATGTGCTCGAATAATATGTTTATCTTTTAGAATACTACTAAATTTTTTTAATATTTATTTAATAATTATTTATTTTAATTTTATTTATTATTATTTATTATTATTATTAAATTATTTATTTATTTTATTTAATAATTATTTAATAATTTTTAATAATTTTTTAATAATTTTTAAAGCTCTAAAGTAAAAGTAAGTATTAATACGGGTTTATTGACGGGTCACTGTAGATTGAATAATCACCTATCGAAGTTAGGAGTTTAATCCAACTCAGACTGCAAATATTGTAAAGAAGAGAGAGAAACTGCATACCATGTGCTTGGAGAGTGCCCGGCACTGATGCACAAGCGAAAGAATCACCTAGGAGGATATTTCATAGTGCTTGGAGAGTGCCCGGCACTGATGCACAAGCGGAAGAAACACCTAGGAGAGTATTTCATGGATCATAAAGATTCAAAACTAGGAAAGGTAGGCTCTATATTGTCTTTCATTAAAGAAATCGGACTTGGAGAAACACTCTAACCAGAGTAAGGGGCACAATAGATCTTTTAAGTCACAGTGTACAATCCCTTCTTTTAATAATAAATAATAAATAAAGTAGAAGTAAATTGCCTCACGTCTGCCTATTACACTGCGTTGACTAAACATATTAGGAAATTATTTTCTGAAGGATCTTAGCTAGCTCCAAGACCTTCCTTAAAGAAGCATTTTAGGTCTTAACTAGTATTCAAAGTAGTTTTTAAACTTCTGAGTTTTTATATTCTAACAAATTAGACCAAAAGGCTTAATTGTATCCCTAGGAACTTCGACACAATTAACTTGATCTAAGAGGGAGGTACTACCAAAAATGTTGAGATACATTGACCTATAAAGAACTCCATGTGTGATGCTGAATTGTGGGTATTTGATTTTTTTTTTTTTTTGATAATTAATTAAATTTTAATTACATTAAAAACAAACTATAAATATTGAAAGTATGCTGTTTCATTTTAAGTACTAACATTGTTATCATAATTTACATTGTAAATCATTTAATAACTTACAAATAAGAAATGCATTAATAATGCCTTCAAGTACCTAAACAAATTCTGTGTTTACTAATGAACTCAACCATTTTACATATTAATTAAGAGAGAATTATTTAACTTCATTACACAATCGTGTAAAAACAAAATCCGCACAAGAGCAGTTTTAGCCGGTAATGCAAACCGAACTCACAACACTGGGATTTTTTCTATTCAAGCAAACAACTGTGACGCTGTGGCTTCTAAGAGGCCAGCTTAAGACTATCACAACATCCATGACATAGAAGATTGTGACGTATTTATGCCTGCTTCCAAGTACACAAACAATTCAAAACAAAAACAAACTCATAAATCGGAGTTGTACTTTTTTTTTACTGAATTATTGCAAAACCTAAACAAAACCGGTAAGAGATAAAAAGATACTCTCGTGAATG